>NC_054858.1:5130195-5431972 GCF_016861865.1 Aspergillus puulaauensis
GCGATGGTTGTCACCGATATCCCAAATCCGTCTACCTTCTAGGTGCAGCCACAAATATATAAATTCTGTCATTTTTTTCTCTCTTCTGCCTACTACCATTTGTTCTATCATTACCTACGTACCACCTGTCTGGTTAGCCACTATATCATTACCCGGAAGACTACATTGACTATTACAATATCCATATCCTTACCATATCCTTTCCTGTCCTCTATCCCGCCATGTCGGACATCACAGACCAGACCTCGGAGCTTATACTTGACCCTGAGGGCGAAGTAACAATCATACTGCATAACCCCGACGCCCCGTTTGCCGTTTGGGACCTGACGTCCGCGTCTATCCATCATGGCCCTCGCAGCGGCAAGGGGGTCGATTGGACATCCGCAGCATCCACGAAGGCAACCAAGAACCCAGGCCTGGCTCATGCGATGGCTCTAGCTCGGAGGATAGCCGAACCATCCGAGGCAACAGCACAGATATCGTCAGAGACAAACCTATTCGAAAACGAAACAGAAGATGAACATGAACAAGAACAACCCGGGGAGGATGCACCGGAGGATAACGAGAAAAGGGCATCAGGCCAAGAATCAACCACCCCCGAGCCAGCCCCAGTTCGTTTCCAAGTCTCAGCCAAGCATCTGATGCTCGCGTCCTCGGTATTTCAAAGCATGCTGGGCAAGAACGAGTGGAAAGAGGCCACCCAGTTAAAGGAACATGGGTCTGTTGATATCGACACGTACGACTTTGATACCGAAGCACTCCTTGTCTTCCTCCGCATCATTCACTGCAAGGTAACTGATCTCCCAGAGACTATGAGCCTGGAGCTCATGGCTAAGCTCGCGGTCGTGGCCGACTATTACGAATGCCGGGACCTGGTGGCGTACTATATCAAGCGGGTTATCCTCGACAATCACTGCAACACCCAGCCGAAGCGCTACACCCGGACTTTGGTCCTCTGGATTTGGGTTGCCTATTTCTTTCGGGTACCTTACCTATTTGACGAGGCCACCACGACTGCAGTTCGGGAAGCTGGCGGGACTATTACTTCGCTGGGTCTGCCCATACCTAGGGCAATCATCGACGACCTGAACCGCGTAAGAGTGAAAGGAATCAAGATAATAATCGACGCCCTACATGCTGCAAAGGAGGCATTTCTTACACCTCCATTCAAATGCTCGATGCAGTGCGACTCAGCAATGCTGGGTGCGCTGATGATGCAGATGGATACCCATGGCGTCCTATCTCCGAAGCCCCAGGAACCATTCGCTGGGCTCCGTCATAGCAAATTGGTGGAAGACGTGGCCAATTTCTGGTGTCCGGAGGGGTTGGATGTAGAGCACACTATACATTACGGCTTGTCAAAAAAACCTCACCGTCGCTTCAACCGTCATTTCAAGAAGGTCAGCTCTCATTTCAGAGGAATACAACCACCTACATTCGACAACTATCTTCATCCCGAGTGGTGGTTTATTTCTGGATTCGCTCTGGTAAGATATTTGCCGGATTGTGAATCTTAGACGGTATTGTTTGAACGCTTGTGCTCGGCCTTGGTTGAAGTTTGGATGGTGGGCGTAGCTGCATGTCCTTTATAGATTGTTGGTGTCTCGACAGAGTTGTTGGGCTATGCCTTGATATCAGATTTTCTGATATTTATCAATAGAACATACTATCTATCTGGTATCATGTATACTGCTATTCAATTTGCATATAATAGCCCAGTAGGACTCTCCTTCCACTGTTAGCAACACTTTACTCACTTTATCTTTACTTGAGACTCACTCGCTGAAGGATATCAAATCTATCTACACGACCTCGTATTTCCAATCTCTGGCCTCTTCGTCTCTCCCTGTCCTCCCCAACATACTCCTTTCTGATACCTTACCACTCGCCTCGCTCCGAATCCTTCTTCTGTTTCCATTCTCTGCCCAAGACATCCATATTGACCAACGTCGAACGGACTTTGATTCATCACAGGCCAACTCACCATACTCTCCGATCAGAAAACACATCTCCTCCTTCAACACCGTAACGATGACCACCTACACAATCGATCCCTCTGGAGATGTCACTCTCGTTGTCAACAATCCAAACGCCCCTTTTGCTCCCTTGCCTGAAACCACCGCCGCACCTCAGGCTCCCGCGGATGCAAGCCAGTTCACCACCGAACAGAAGACAAACCCCGAAGTATGCATTAAAGTATCGGGGAAACAATTGATGATGGCCTCACCTGTATTTGAAAGAGCCCTTACCGGAAGTTGGAAGGAAAGCTTTGAGTTCAAAATAGATGGGGCTGTCACAATCCATACGGAAGGGTGGGATATCGAAGCCTTGCTGGTTCTCATGAAGATGATCCACTGCAAGCCCCATGAGCTTCCTGCTCAGGCATCAGTGGAACTGATTGCGAAGCTCGGTGTTCTAGCGGACTACTACGAGTGCATTCCTGTGGCTGGTTACTATGCGATAAAGTGGGTTGCGGGCGACATTATGCCACCAGCACCGCCCACAGTGGATGACGCTTATATACGAGACCTCGTACTTCGCGTCTGGATTTCCTGGACTTTTGATCCACCCAATGCATTCGAAACGTCCTGTGAAATGCTAGTACAGAATACTCGGGGATCTATCTGTTCCTTCGGGCTTCCAATCCCCGTTAATATCATAGGTGAGATTCGGTTAATTGTTGGCTCCAAAGGTTTCTGACATTATACTAGACGCCCTTAACAAACGCAGAGAGACGGCCATTGAGAAGGCAAAGGCCCTCATCGAGCTCGAGCGTCATGCTATTTTGACCGATGAGTCTCGCTGCACAGCTGCCTGTCGGGCCATGACATTGGGCACACTGTTGATCTTTCTTGAGAAACGCCAAATTCTGTCTATACAGGCTCCATATTCCGGAATTGTTCTGAGTGAGCTGGTGGCGTGGTTCCAGTCTATCAAATGTCCAGCTTGGTTGCTATGCAGGCCTAACTATCGCCTTCTTTCCCAAGGGTATGAGTGCGCCCACTCTTCCTTCAGCCATATATTTCGTTCTATGGGCTGTTCCGTTGGGGCACTTAATATAAGTGATTTTAGGCCTTGAGTACTTTCGGTGTGTAATTATTTCCCATGCTTCGGTCACTAGTATTGCATATCTCATTGACCCTTTTTGTTTTTCGTTTGCGTTAGTCCCTCCATATCACTTATTTGGAATTATTGGATACACATCTTACAACTGAACTCTCTTACCCATGGGATTATATTACACTTCGTTACTCAGTCCTTTTCGTGAAGATATTGAACCGACATGATTGGCCACTACGCCTTGATGGCCCTTCGGGGAATAAGGTTCCCATAGATAGAGCTTTCGTGTCCTGACAGCTGAGTGTTCGGAATTTGTTTTGCCGATTCAGGCTTATCTATCCTATACTCCGCCTCTACGCTCACGGGACCAAGGTGGTTTGGGAAATACTGGTCGATAGAACTTTGATTCTTGAATGAAATGAACTATTATCTTGCGTTATTGATTGAGATCAACATTACTAAATCACATAATTGTCCGATTATGTCTAGTATTTACCCAGTTCAATGACATAGCCAGTGGGTCATCCGGATATCCTCCCTCCAGGTCCAGAAGCGCAACCTTGGACTGACCATGCTTTCAACGACAATATATAATCCGGGGCACAGACGCTCCCGGACCGTGACCATGGAAGAGATTTCAAGGGGTGGTCATTGTTAAATCATACACATACTACCACTTTCATCTCTCCGGAGGCGCTCACGTGGTCGGTTCGTTTCCGTGCCAGCCGTCCAACAATTTGATAGGAATGCGGAATTCTGTTTTGAATTTACTGGTTGATTCAAGTTTTCTATAAACGGAAATAGTCTTCAAATTCTTTCATTATTTCTAATATTCACCAGTAGAGCAAATGTAGAGAGTGGTGCTGTGATGTTTCCTTTTACTGCACCCGGGGATGCATCGGTCGTCAGGCCGGCGCCCTGGGCCCGACCACTCCTCCGGCTCGCCCACGGGGCCGTTGCTGTCTGGTTCTATCGCCCAAGTAGCAGTTCACAGCTGACCATGTGCCGCAATCGAGCACTCCTTGCGGCTCGTTGGCCGCACGTGTAACGGTTAGCCTGGCCGCCAGCGTGAAGAAAGTTAGGGGAAACACTTCCGCTTATGGTAAATCTAAACATTCAGGCAGTGTCATGCAGATCTAGAATCCGCTATCGACACAAGCCGTCTCGGTCTGGACTCTTCACGGCGGCCGATAAGGAGGGTTCGCGAAACCCTAAGCCAACCGGTCCCTGACTATCACCGATCACGTGGACGGTTCCTACGTATCACCACCGTCGGATCGCCAATTGGATTGCTATCTGTGTGAAGAAGTGCCAGGTAAACGGTCCGGGCTTGGAAGGCTGACGACCGTCTGGGGGTGGGATGGGTCAGGCGGGTGCTGGTGATCTCATCCGTGCTCTATCATGGGGTGGCTGGCGGGGATACCTATATAGAAGGGCAAGATGCCAGCGAGTATTCGACTTTCATTCAGATCCAAAAGTCTTCTACATTCTAATTCCTGTTCTTTATCATAGACTACCAACGTCTTTTGTTTACTCTACACATTCGCAATGTCATTCCTAAGAAATTACTTTGGCACCTCGAAGCCTGCCCCGGCACCAAAGGAGGAGGAGAAGGAGAACAAGAGGCCCGTCCGTGCTCTTCCTGCTTCCTGGTACACCTCTGAAGACATGTACGAGCTTGAGCGACGCGCCATCTTCTCACGGAAATGGCTCCTCACGACGCACAAGCACCGCGTCCCCAACGCTGGCGACATGGTTCGCTACACCACCGCTGGCTATGAATATGTCATCATGAAGGACCAGGATGAGAACATCAGTGGCTACGAGAGCAACAGTCTCAAGCCCATCCACGTCCACCTTGACTGCAACGGTTTCATCTGGATCAACTTGGACGCTGGCGAGAAGCCCGAGATCTCCTGGGACGACGACTTTGAAGGCGTCGACACGCAGCCGCGCTACCAGTTCTACAACTTCGAGGAGTATTCCTTTGACCACACCTGGGACATGGAGGGCGACTTTAACTGGAAGATCCTCGCCGACAACTACAACGAGTGCTACCACTGTCAAGTCGCGCACCCGGATATCCCCACCATTGCCGATCTGAACTCGTACTACGTCAAGACGAAAGACAACCAGATCCTGCACTACGGTGCCCAGCGACAGGACCAGATCGAGAAGGGATTCCGAATTGCAACCACCTACTTCTGGCCCAACGCCTCTTGCAACGTCTCGTGAGTATCTGTCATTATGTCCCTTTAAAATAGAGCCAGTACTAACAGTCCCAGCCCGCACTTCTTCTTCATGCAGCGCTTCACCCCAATCAGCCCAGGCAAGTGCGTCATGCGCTACGAAGTCTACCGCAACAAGAACTCCAACGACGAGCAGTTCACGACCATCAGCGACATGTACAAGCGCATCATGACCGAAGACAAATACCTCTGCACGCACTCGCAGAAGAACCTCAACGCGGGCATCTTCGTCAACGGCGAACTGCACCCGGAGATGGAGAAGGGGCCCATCCACTTCCAGAGCACCGTCCGTGACATTGTCACCGCGCACCACAAGAAGGAGCTCGCTGCCGGCCATCAGATCTCGCCTGCCTACCGGGGGCCTGTTAGCCAGGATAGCACTACCGTATCAGCGGGCTTTGATGCCGGCAGTGCGGAGCTGAGTGACCTGAAGATGAACGTGGCTCAGGTACAGGTGACCGAGTTGCAGGTTTAGACGCATCTGGTCTGGTCAGGAGACGGTCATGAACAGCTTAATGGGATATGAATTACTAGCGGGATTTGTTTGTTTCATACACTAAGATAGCATTGTTTTTTTTTTTTTTACATTTTTCGCATGTATGTTTTATTTTATTTGCATATCGATCTTCTATTGTGAACATGGCATTAGTCCATTTACTATTCCACTCTATTTTGAGTTGATTATTTCTCTAAAAAAGTCAAATTAGTAACGAAACATAAATATCATACAGTCTTTCAATCGCCTTAGTTTGACATAATCACCTTATCTTTCTAATGTCATTCATTGTCCTAAATACAGCGTTGCACGACGCTCGGATGCCTGTTTTACTCTAAAGATCGGAAAGCAGGCTGCGAATCCCCAATTGAGCTCTCAAGATCCAATCACCAAAGCATATCTTGAACTTAAACCACCTAAGTAAATAATGGAAGGTGTTCTGTTTGTTGATTTTTGTAAAATGCTTCATTATTATTGGCATATACGAGAATTAACTTTAGCCCTGTGTTCAGTTGCAAAATCCAGATTTAAGAAAGAGTGGCCCGATTAAGCAGCGTCATTAAGACAAACTGCTTATCATTGCGATATACAAATAGCATCATACGTTGCTAGCATATCTCTACGCAATTTTTCATAGGGTTAAAATGAAGTACAGATGAATAATACTACCGCTATATTTAGAGCCACTCCTCTCCACGCAGCCCAATAACCTATCTCATATTTATTGAATACCGTCATCAAGAAATCAAGCTCCCAAGCATTACTTCACTCCCATGGAATGCAAGGTTCGGACGACGGCCGGTTCAGCAGGTGGCGTTGTATTTATAGAAGGGTCGGCATCCGGGCCGGACTGTGTCACCGTCCGTCGGAGTCGGTCCCGGGCTCCGTGTCTGGGTCGCCTTGCATCATGCAAGAGCATGGACATAAGGAACGGTCCCGGGGCCCGGAGATCAGTGCTGCTGCGTTACATGGGGTAAACCCCAGCTTATGTGGGGGTGGGTCGGTCGGTCCAGCACGGAGTTGGTGAATGCCCTGCGAGGTTCATAGCCGCCGGTTCCTATTTGGCGTGGAGGGACGGAAATGATATCACTTTGATGAGCTGCTGGCTTTGGACTCATTAACGGAATGATGCTTTTTATCTCAATAATTCAATTGCAGTTCTTTCTCCTTTCTGATTAGTTCGTGATGCCTGGTGCCTGAGGCATGCTATACCTACAGCCAGCGATATTCGATCAAGTCCGTCGATGTCGTCTCTCTCAGTTGATAGCTCTCTAGCCATCATCCTCCCGGGTTGATAAGGCAGCTCATTTCGGTAATAAATGCGGTCATGAGCAGGATAGTATTGGCATGAACAGTCATGGAATATGAATACTCTGCAGTACCAGCAGAATTCGTCAAGAATGTCCGGAATACATTGGCCATTGTTAATCACACCGGCATTTATTCATTTTCACAGGTATTATGCTTATTGTCCAGGCAACCCACAACAACATCTGTGAAGCCATTGATGAGTTGTGATAGAGGGGCAGAATGTTGATTTGTAAGAACAGCGGATGAAGTCATTGCCAGCCCCACCATCGATAATACCAACACCAATATCCCCTCTCTTCATCCTGCAAACATTAACTACAATCTCACATAATAACCCTATATTCACCATACAAAATGCCCACCAAGCTCTTCATCACCGGCATCACCGGCTACATTGGCGGCGACGCCTTCCACTGGCTAGAGCAGCACCACCGCGACTTCGAATTCTCCGCGCTCATTCGCACAGAAGAGAAGGCGAAGTATGTAAAAGAGTTATATCCCAATGTTCGGATTGTACTTGGGGGTCTGGATTATTCAGAGACGATAGAGAAGGAGGCTGCTTGGGCGGATATTGTACTCCGTATGTCTTCATCTTCTATCCCTGCAAGACCCCGAATGAGGGTTGTTAATAAAATTGGCAGATACCGCGGACTCATCCGACCATGTCGGGGCTGCAAATGCCATCGCCAAAGGACTCATCCAGGGCCATTCGCCGCAGCGCCCAGGATACTGGCTGCACACCGGCGGAACAGGGATCCTAACGTACTTTGACTCCGAAGTACGCAAGGTCTACGGCGAGCCTGATGATAAAGTTTTCAACGACGACGATGGCGTCGACGAGCTCGTGAATCTACCATCGGCAGCATTCCATCGCAATGTCGACGAAATTGTTCTCAATACGGGCATTCAGCACGCTGATTCCGTGAAGACGGTCATCGTTTGCCCGCCGACGATCTACGGGCGTGGGAGGGGCCCTGTTTCCCTTCGGGGCCGGCAGGTTTATGAACTTTCTTCGTTTATTCTCAAGGAGAAGTATGTTCCGCAGATTGGGAAGGGGTTGGCGAGGTGGAATAATATTCATGTTTACGATTTGAGCGAGTTGTTTGGTGCCTTGGTTCAGGCGGCGCTGGATCCGGCGAGGAAGGATGATGCTGAGATCTGGGGCGCAAAGGGGTATTTTTTGACTGAGAACGGCGAGCATGTCTGGGGTAAGCTTGCGCCGTATATAGGCGAGCAGGCGTACAAGCTGGGATATCTTAAGGAGCAGCCGAAGGTCAAGGAACTGTCTTTTGATGAGGCCACCCAGACACCTGCTGGCTTTGAGGCAGCGAGTTGGGGGTTGAACTCGCGCGCTAAGGCACTGAGAGGGCACAGGGTGCTTGGGTGGACGCCGAAAGAGCGCAGTCTTGAGGAGGAGATTCCTGATGTTGTCGCTGCTGAGGCGTCGAGGCTTGGTTTGCACAAATGAAGTCGGAATAGATTGAATTATGGCACTCGCTTGCAATATCGCAATCCGCTATGCTATGAAAAACTCGCTGTATCTACTTACAGGTCCAAACCAGAAGTACCTCAATGTTTCCATGTGTTCGATCCCGCCCACAGAGATATGGCTAACAAAATAGGCCCCACCTTTTGTACGTGATTGCGATCAAGGGTATCGAAAGGGCCGAAGCGGTGCATCGTCATGAAAGATGCGCCGCTGCGACAATCCTTGTCTTCCAAGTACTTGACATACTCTCTATCATATTCGGCAATCGTTAAGTAGATCTCATGGCGATCTTGAGCCAGATGAAGACGACTGCGTTCGGGTTAGCATAAATTGGTGCAATGCAGTGCAAGGAGAAGGGCTCATACAGTCTCTTGCCGTGGTGTTCTTTGTTGGCGTCACTTTTTATCCAGGCGACTACCTGGGCGCTCTCCTGCATTTGAATGGAAAGCTCTTTGCTGGATCGACTCGCCGGCTTCACCTCGATAATAACCCTGGGATTGCCGCGGTGCTTGAGGTATCCATCAACTCTTGCTTCGAAACTAGCATCACCGAACACTGCTTTGAATGCCTTTCGATGTAAAGTCCAGTTACTGTCCATGTCGAAATGGATTGTGAGTGCGTTAAGGAAAATTACTAGAGCACAATTGACAATCTGTTCGTCCAGGGACGGAGGGTAGAGCACGCTCGCAAGCTCTTTGGGAGCCGGAGTCATTGGGCGAAATGGGCTTGGAGTGTAGTTATGGGGACTATCAGAATCATCCATCACCAAGTCAAGATCTTGGGCTTCCATCGAACTGGCAATCCCGCTGCTTCTGGTCGGCGTTCCGAGGTTCATTTGGGCCACGTCCTCATGTAGCTGAGCTCGAGTTCGGCGTGCAACGGGCGTCACCAGGGCGTCAGCCTCCGCAGGGTCGACGGTTTTGCAGACCTCGAGCTGGTAGTGGCGCGCAACTGCAAAGGTCCCTTCATTGGTATTTCCACCGTCAAACCCCCGGCAGTAGGCGCCCCATGAATTGTATTCCTTCAGCATCTTGTTTGCCTTTTCGATACACTCGTCCATTCCGGGCAGCAGCTTATTGAGGTCTCCGATGGTGTGTTCCACCCATATGACTTGAAGCAACAGAAAATCGTCGTATTCGAACTTTGAGGCAGAGGCAGGTTTTGCTGCGTGGATGGTTTGTCCTGTCAGGCCAGTTTTAGCGACCTGCTTCTCCCATTCTGAAATATTTTTGGGCAGTTTGACTGGCAGACCCGCCATCGTTCGCAGTGACCGAATATTGGTGGTATGAAGGAGTTGTTGATGGCAAAGCACGAAGTCGATACAAGAACGAAGATGGTAACACAGGGGAAAGATGGCAATAGTGAGAGCGTCCAGGGTCGATTGTGATTGTGGGGTTGTGGTTACTCTTGTAATATTCCAGAGGATGTGTTATGGAAAGGCAAGGTCCAAAGAACGAACCAAATCAGCCCTCGCTGAGGCGATGTGGAGAACTACATAGCTTCACTACTTTATTGATTCTAAAATAGATATGTCGAGTCAACCTCCACCTTCACCTGAATGACCTCTTGACCTCTTGACCTCTGCTGAACACTGATACGCTCTCCGTAATCCCAGTGAATTATGCACCGCTAGAGCAATGACTGGTCAGAATACTTATTCGGCGATTCGCTTGGATTTCCTGATTCCATGTTGGGAATGTGGACCACCGGCGCGTGTTGACTGGGCATGGATGAATATGGACATCAAGACCGTTTATAAATAAAGTTTTGGTGTTTTGGTCGCCAGGGAGCACGTGATCGTGGCGGCAAGGGTGACAATCCCTGGGCCCTGATTGGTTGTTGCCCCGTGACCTGGCGCCAAGCATCCCGTTTTGTTTTGGTCTGTTGCTTCATTGCTCTCAGTCACTTTCAACGGCGCCAGAGATATAAATCCATCGCCCAAGCAGCCTCGCTGGTTGGAATCTCTTCGCTAGACATCCATCTCCTCGTCTTGACTCAGTCGATCATGCCTAGAATTGTCGAGGCCCCCGCCCGCCGCGAGGTGCGAGCCGGAATCAGGAAACTTGCTTTAGACATCAACGCTCTCGGAGTCAACGAACTCGATCTGCAGCAACTGAAGTCCCTTAATATTCGTGTTGATCTTTTGTCGCTGGACGGAGATTCGCCTCATGGAGCGGCTTTCTTTGCCCCCTTCCCTGCCGACAAGCTTCCCGATGTCGATGAGGACACCCTTGGGGGTGCTTTCCATGGCGTCGATGACGACCCAAAGCCAGGCTCCTTCTTCTATGATCCGGACTTCTACCGCCCTTCCGACCGCGCGCACATCACAGGTGACCATTTAAGATCATACATCCAATCCTGCCGCTCGTTCCATTATGGCAAAAAGACAAATATCCAGTGGGCTGCCAAATGGTAAGAATTCAGCCTCCGGTTGAAGCTCGTTGATCACAGTTGCTAACTACTACTCTAGCGCTGCGGACTATCCATCCGCTGGTCTCTGCCGACATGAGCAGCCATCTTACGGCTCCTTCGCCCTGGCCGATTTGGAGGATCCGACCTATCCCCACGTCAAGTCCATCACGTTCAATAACCTGGTCCCCACAGAATCCACTCTCCTCGCCGGTGAACTGCTACCAGCCCTTCGACTTATGCTCTGGCAGCTGAGGAGGTCTCGGTTTATTCGTCACACAGTCTCTCCGGTGTGTACCTGTTTGCTTTCTTTTTTTCACTTTGATTTTCTTGCCCGCCTAGCTGGTCCCATAGCTAACTTAGCCTGCCAACTCTTCAGGTCCTGTTCATCTCACTGCTGGGACTGAAAGCTCGGATCATAGAGTTTTATTTTTCGAACGGCACGCTGGTCGTGCGTCACACCAAGATGTTCGACTTCACCCATGGGGATGATGAAGCGTTCAAAACACTTGCACAATGGTTCCTAGGTGACGCGATCGGAGATACTGTGAATGGCGTCTAAGTGATTGTAAGTGTCTTTTATTGACTCCGTATTGGGTGCATTGTTTTATTACTAGCGACGGATGGGTCGGTTGGCGTTGGTTACGGGCACCATCATGGACTGTTTCTTTTGAGATGTGGTGTTTCGCTGGTGTTTATTATTTCGTATGATTTTATGGCTGGATAATGATACCCGAATGAATTTTATCCAAAAACTTCTTCAGTGGGATAGTAGTAGTTGAAGTACTGAATATGCTAGGATATATATTTTAGCAATCGCCATCTTTCACGCCGCACCACCAAAAATTCATCGGTCTTTCGCTTTCTACAGCACTAAATGCACCCAGAAAACCATCCAATTATTATCGTTCGATCAGTAATCGAATAAAATATTACCAATCATAACTCCGCTTCAACGTTGTTGTTCGCCAAGCCAAGACTCCTTCCAGCCAGACGCGCCACCGGCAGTGCGCCAGTCTTGGACGGGATCCTTGATTCGACGGGAGAGAAAGTCATTGACCTCATGGGATCGCGATTATGCCAGATGCAGATACTCAGGAGGGCTGAATGTTCTTCGTCGCTCGTATCTGAATGGTGGCGCGGTCTGCGTTTCTTGGATCTCGTATTCAGCTGGACTCCCCCGCGTTGGGCTCTATATAAACTACGGAGGCATCGAGATGGATGATTTAATATGATGATTCTACCATTGAATTTGAGATAAAGCTATTCACCAAATCAAAATGGAGTTCGATCCCAATAAGGACTTATCCAGCAAGATCGACCACGTCGGCATCAGCGCCCCGACAGAGCAGTTCGAGAGCCTGGTCACTTTCTACAAAAGCGCACTTGCGCCGATGAAATACAAAGAGATAATGCGCTTCCCCGGCACAGTTGGACTGGGCGACGAGGTCCCCGACTTTTGGATCTCCGAGACGGAAAGCGACACGCCGCAGAATCTTCACTTTGCATTTACTGCGGATGGTATGTATCTCTCCTCACCTACCTCTAGAAACAGCCCTTGGAAACTGAATCCGACGATTGAATTGAATTTATAGATCGCAAAACGGTCGATGCCTTCCATGACGCTGCTATCTCGGCCGGAGGGAAGTGCAATGGCAAGCCAGGCCTGCGGACGCAATACCATGCCAATTATTATGCGGCGTTCGTGTCGGATCCACGTGGGAACAATGTGGAGATTGTAAGTGACTCCGCTGTTCACTGTCGCCGGGCCGGTTCTGTTGTCGCTGTCGCTGATTATGGACAGGTTTGCCATTTACCGCCCAAGGAGTAGTGAATCATGAGTCTGATCGCGGCGGCTCACTGATACGTAGTACGACACCGTCCAACCTGATCTATCGCCGGGACGGAACCGAACCGTTGATCTATGTCCCTATCAATGCTTGATTATTGAATAGTTATTAGTGAATGTGGTCTGAATGGGAAACAAGTCTCGTGCACATTACCACTTCCAGACAAGTAGCATCGTTTCACCTGCGTGGTTTAACTCAAACAGGGAAAAGTGTCCCGGGGTAGATACCAGATACAGTGACTGGGCTGGCAACAGCAAGGCACGGCCCGCCGTAGGAAACCGGCCGTCGGTGGGCCATGATGTGTACGGTGTGTGGGCTGAGAGATTTGATTTTGCGAGCGATAGAATTCGATAGTATTCGAGGGATGGTAAAACTGCTACAACGCCTGCTAGGTGCTAACGGTGACCGCCAGGGGCAAGTGGGCCGGCCAGCCTACGAAAGGGTCGGAATAACAGGACAAAACATCGGCCATCGGGAGGCCGACCGATGGAAGTTTGGAACATGACGATTTAGCAGCAGCCAGTGGGGAGAGACAGGGACCGAGGTTCCTCCGAGCGTTTCACAGCAGGCAGAACTGCCAGAGAAACACTCGAAGCGAAGATTTTTGGAAGAATCTTGGAAGCTTTGCGGAGCGACAGCGCACGTGACCTGGCGCCACTCGTGAGCGGCGACGTCACCCCAGCCCGTAAAATCTGGGTCGCGTGGTGCCCAGCCAATGGGGGATGAAAGAATCAACCCACCCATGGCACCGTAGCAGAGGCTATGCCCGGACAGGCAGGGATGGGCGGGATTAGATAAGAAGCAGTTAATGGGTGGATGTGAATGCAAATTAAATGCGATAATATTCTGGCCAGCGCGGGCCTAAAATCGAGGAATTTTCTGTCTTTTTTGCAGCCGCGACTCTTAAAGCCTCAGCCTCCCGCCCTTCACTGAGTCTTCCTCATCCACGGATCGACTCGTCCTCTGTACCCTGTACGCTGTACGATGCCCCTGCGGTAGCCCCCATAGCGCCATCCCCGTCTGTCTTTTCTGGAGCCCTAGCGACACTTCCCCGCAGCAGCACAGCAACCACAGCACCACAGCGACTCTCACCACAGCACCACAGCGACTATCACCACAGCGACTTCCACCTTCCACCGCAGCCATGGCCCCCAAAGACGCCTCCCAATGGCCCCCAGCAGCACTCCACGAAAGCGCCATAGAGTCCGGTTCTAACCACGATGTTGCCGATGCGATCCTGGAGAACCTGGGCTACACCCCCGAGCTGTCTCGAAACCGATCCACCTGGAACGTCGTGTTCATGTCCTTTATCCTCGCCTCCGTCCCCTACGGTCTCTCCACCACCTTCTACTATGCCCTGGCCGGCGGCGGTCCCGCGAATATCATCTGGGGCTGGGTCCTCGTATCCCTGATCATCCTGTGTGTAGCGGCCTCGCTGGCCGAGATCACCTCGGTGTTCCCCACGGCTGGCGGTGTCTACTACCAGACCTTCGTTCTCTCGCCCGTCTGGTGTCGCCGTATCTCGTCCTGGGTCTGCGGTTGGGCCTACGTTGCCGGGCAGATCATGATCACCCTCGCCGTGAACTTTGGGTCAACCCAACTGTTCATTTCCTGCCTGAATGTCTTCCCCGGAAAGGAAGAAGGCATGGGCCTGACCGACAACTGGGGCGCCTGGGAGACCTACGTGATCTTCCTTGCGGTTACTCTTGTTTGCCATGCGGTCCCGGCTTTTGGAAATAGGTGGCTCCCTTGGTTGGAGGTAGATTTCCCAATGCGCCTTTCAGCATTAATCTCTTAACCCCCCTGTCCCCCCTGTTGCTCGTTTGCTAATGCTCTTCAAGTCTTTTGCCATCTTCTGGACTCTGGCTGGTGTTATTGCCATTGACGTCTGTCTCCTGGTTCTTGCCAGAGAGGGCAGACGCAACGCCAAATGGGTGTTTGGCCACTTTGAGCCCCAGACCGGATGGCCGGCTGGCTGGTCTTTCTGTATTGGTCTCTTGCAAGCTGCCTATGCGACTTCGTCCACGGGAATGATCATCACGTAAGTTTTCTTCCTTACCTATGCAAGCGTAATGCTAAACGAGGTAGAATGTGCGAGGAGGTCCGTCAACCAGCCATCCAAGTGCCCAAGGCCATGGTCGGAACCATCTGTATCAACCTCTTCGCCGGTCTGGTCTTCCTCATCCCCGTCGTCTTCGTCATGCCCGACTTGGCCTACCTGGCCAACCTTGCATCCGGCCAGCCCGTCCCGGCCATCTTCGCCTCAGCCATCGGAAACTCCGTCGGAGCGTTCCTGCTCCTCCTCCCGCTCCTCATCCTGGGTCTTATCTGCGGTATTGGCTGTGTCACTGCGACGTCCCGCTGCACATGGGCGTTCGCTCGTGACGGTGCTATTCCCGGATCCCAATGGTGGCGCACCGTGAACAAGAAGCTCGACGTTCCCCTCAACGCCATGACGCTGGGTATGGTTATCGAGCTGCTGTTTGGCTTGATCTACTTCGGCTCCACCGCTGCGTACAACGCCTTCTCCGGTGTTGGTGTCATCCTCCTCACGCTCAGCTACGCCTGCCCAATCGCTGTCTCATTGATCCTCCGAAAACGGGAAGACATCAAGCACGGCAACTTCGATCTCGGCGCCCTCGGCGTCTTCTGCAACATCGTTGCCCTTCGTACGTTATTTTGTCTTTTTATTTGTTGATTTAATCCCGCTAACAAGACCAGTGTGGACCGTCATTGCCATCCCCCTCTTCAGCATGCCGACGCTCATGGAAGTCACCCCCGACACCATGAACTACGCCTCTGTCGTCTTCGTCGGCTTCGTCGCCATGTCTGCAGTCTGGTACTGGGTATGGGGACACAAGAACTACGTTGGCCCTCCAACTGACGCGGTCGACCCCGAGGTCGACCGCACGTCAACGCCGTCGGATACCCCGGCCAAAACAACGACGCCGAAGAATCTTTAATGAATAGGGATGGGTTATTTAGTTCTTGAGCTGGCCGATTTGCGGACCGGCGTGATCTACCAACCGCATTGTAAATAACTAACTCTGCATAGCATTTAGCATATCAAATACCAGGTACATTGAACCAACCAACTCCTCGTAACCTAGCAGTACAAGAACCAAATCCTATTTGTGATGATCCCTCTTCACCCGCTTCCTCAAGTTATACCTCGATGACGCCGGCGGCTGTAATAGACGGAGAATCTGTTTCAGCCCATACCTTGTCGCAGCCTGAAGGGCCGTCTCATTCCTATCATTCACAGTACCCAAACTCGCTTCAGCAATCCCATTCCCCGCCCTCAACTTCGTAATCAGCGTCTTTGCTCGTTCTATCAATTCCCCTTTCTCACCCGGCCCCTGTTCACTTATTTGCGTCTGCAATCCCTCGACAACATCATTTATCCACGGATCATTAGACAGCCCAGCGCCGACAGCTTGGAAATAAAACAGGAACCATGGGTCCGCGGGGGAGCAAAGCTTGGACAACATCCTTTGAGCAGCAGGATAAAACGCCGCGCCGCGATCAATAAGCCACTGCACCCTCTCCATCTCGTGTATTTCCTGCGCAATCGTAATCGGCAGCTCACCCTCGTCATTGATCTGGTCTATTGTATCCGGGATATGCTGGTGCAGGAAATCATAGAACGATTTGTTCGGGTTATGTGCTGCCATGTGCCACGGTGTACTGTTTCTCGTCAACCAGGTCGTCTGTGCGAGGTCCAATCCGGTACTGGCTAGAAGCTCAGCTAAACGGCCGGTTGCGAAGCAGCAGATGCGCCTCTTCTGATTTGGCAATAGTAGGGTATGCGCGTTGAGCTGTGGGTTATCCTCGAGCAGGATGTCTAGGGCGAGGCCGAGTCCGTGGCTGACCTTTTCTGTAATGAGGAGACTGATGTGGGAACGGATTCCAAACTGGGACGGCGAGACGTCGGGAACTGATGGCAGTTTGCGGATTTCGACAGCGGCGTAGCCGCTCATTATTAGCATGATGCAGCTTTGGCCTTGGCAGATGATGGCCTCGGCAAGGTATGTGGCTCCGTCGTGGGTGTAGCCATGGGGGTCGAACAGGCCCAGTCGTCTCAGGGCTCGCAGGGCCAGATGGTAATCCAGCGCGATCATCCGCTCGATTGGTTTGAATTTTACTTCTTTGCAGTTCTCTTCGACTGTTTCGTCTGGTACAGGGACAGCATTATCCACGAAAGACGCCAGCTGTGGTGGAGGCGGCGGGTTGTTAGGGTTAATCTCCGCTGCCTCGTCGTCGTCTTCTTCTTTCGCAGCAGCAATCGCCGTCTTGATATCAGCTTGGATCTGCGCTGCAAACCTTCGATTCCACCATCGCGCAGCACTCTCTCCAGGAACCGGCCGCAGCGCCCTCGCATGGAGGGTTTGTAGATCCTCAACACACTCCAACTGCCTTTCCAGCTCAAAGATCTTCGCAGCCAACAGTCTCCGATTTATCACCCGTTCGGTATGCCTCCATTCTGGAACTTTGCTCCAAGCCTCAACCCCCCGGGCCTGTCGACGCAACATGATCGCCTTTTCGTGACCCTTCTTCTGCCGCCGCAGCGCCTCGTGCAGCTGGTGCCAATATATCGTCTGAGCCTCGTCTCGCCGTGGTTGTATTGCGTCTTTCCATAGGTACTTCGCGCCGTACGACCAGTAGACCAGGCCTGCCATTGTGGGGAAGGCTTCCATCAGTACCAGCAGATCGTCGTCGTCGAGAAAGTCGAGGATGCAGTAGAGGCTGTCTGTGTAGTTCTGTCTTTCCTTGTTGTTTTCGTCTTCCCTTTCGTTGATTAGGTGCTTCCAGATTAGGTGGAGCACCATCCTGCCGATTTGTGGGGTATCGCTGGTAGAGGTACAGTATGTCGGTGTCGTCTGGGTTGGACAGGATAGAGGTATGGCGCGTACGATGGGATATGGTGGGAAGTCGATAGTCTTAGAAGGTAACGATGATGGAAATGATAGTGATGTCCTGACAGTGACTTGTCCATCTCTCTTTTCCCAAAAAGTCAGGATTAAGTGCCCCCAGCCCCTCTCGCTTAGCAGCCAGCAAACGCCATCATCGCGTTTGAACCTACAGGGATGGACATCTGGAAATGTAAAGAGATGGCCTTCTTTGTTGATGTTTTGTTTGGGTTGTTGTGATGGCCGTGAACTGCTGCACTGAATTGCGGGATTAGGGCTACGATTTTGGGTGAGGTGTGAAGCAATGGCACTTTGGATCATGCTGAATCATTGTTTCAGTAAATTGGCCAATGGGAAAAATTACTGAAGCTTTTATTATTTTACTTATCTCCAAGGCTGAGAACAGATGAGTTGCACAATCCCTGCCAAAACAGTTGAAGTCCCTGCCTCCATGCAATGTACCCCGATCCCTCTAAAACAGTTATCGCAACCTCCTGGGCCTCGGATTCAACGCACTATAAATCCAATGCAACTCATACACCTCCGCAAGCTCATGCGCCGTCCGTCCCTGACTATCCTTCAACCCCAAATCCGGCCGCCCATGAACATTCCCTTGCCTCACATACGCAATAAGCCTCTCCGCCCGGTTAATCCTCTGCCTCTTCAAATTCCCCTTCTTCCGCGACGTAAGTCCCTCCTCTTCACTCTGGCCAATCCTCTCAAGCTCCGCATTAAGCCCCTCCACAATCGCATGAAGAGCCGACCCACCCCCGGGGGAAACGAGATTGTACCGGATCCACGGCTTCAGAGAGATAAACCACTTATCATTCCAGTGCGGAATCGCCGAGAGGATCCGCGCCGTAGCGACCCCGGGGTCCGCGGTCCTTGAGAGAAGGCGCTCGAAGTGCGAGTGTTTACCCTCTTCAAGAGCCTCGACAAGTGGAGAGCGCTTCTCGCCTTGAAGCAAGTCGACCTGCGCGGGGATGTGTCTTAGCAGGAAATCGATGAAGTCGACGTTCGGATTCCGCACGGCGAGGTGCCATGGTGTACCGCGGCCGTCGGGGAATGTGTACCCCATGGGCAGGACATTACCGATTGGGCGAACGGATGAGGAGATGTCGATGTTGTGCTTGCTGAAGAGGTCTTGGGCTTGTTGGTAGGATGCTGTCTCGCAGAGAAGCCGGCGGCTGGTGCGGTTGAGTAGGACGGTCGCGTTGGGTTGGGGCTGGATGGATGTCCACCAGGACCAGAATTTATCGACGAAGCCGGCTTCAAGGGCGACGTCGAGATGGGTAACACGCATTATCTGCGGAATGCCTGTGATGTCGGGGATGGTGGCTGTGGATGTGCAGAATGTGGCGTTGTTTTCGACTTGTTCGGCTATGTAGGCGAGGACGTTGGGGGCCTTATGGTCGAATGCCATCTTGAAGTAGCTGTATCCGTGGAGTGTCCAGCCGAGAGGCTCCCAGCAGCCGTCGGTGTGCAGACGCCGTAGGAGGTCCAGACGATCGGTGTGGACCCAGTACGTGATGGGGAATTCGGAATCGGCGAGGTTCATCTGGCGGAGTGCGGAATCGAGAGGGAGAGTCAGGGAGTCTACTCCTTGACGCTTGGTGTGCCAGTCGATCACCTCCTGGTGGTGGGTGCACTGGAACATTCCGTCCATCCAGAGGCCAGTAGGACCCAGACCCCATGCATAGACGTTGCGAAGATGAGCTGGGAAGGCATCGATGAAGTTGAGAAGACTTTCGTAGCCAAGGTGGTTTAATATGCTATCCACGATATGTAGCGTATGGATGTCTGGTTTGCTGCCCAGTAAGGGCATCAAGATACGAGCTCCTGCCATCGTGTATGGAGATACAGAGGTGGAAATTTGTCTAGGAAACCCGAGAAACATTACCTCTGCTTATATGGATATGAAGCTGTTTGCATGCCTGGTCAAACGGATTATATTTGGAAATAGACACCTTTATGCGTATCTTTGTGGATAAATCTAGACACCAGGGTAGTGAATGAGCGTTTGCGTCGTGAGAATGGTGGGATAATTTTATACGCCTTTAATGTTGAACCACAAGACACAAGGCAGCGTCTCAGCGTCTTTGTCGTTGCTAGACGAAACCAACAATGGCCGTTTGTTAGGAAATAGAATTTGACATGAGGAATCGCCATCTAAACACCACACCTTCAAGAATTCAAAGTCAGAAAGACCAGTTGGAAGTAATCGTACATTCTATCAACAGCAACAGTTCTAATCTAGGGCCAGCACCGGTCTTTCCCATATCGCAAACAAATACACCAAATCCAAACCATCATATATACAATATTCCAAGAATCTCCAAGAGAAAGTAAATATAAACCAATTCGATCAAACACCCCGTAAGCGCGAACTGCGCGTAGGATACCGATGCCCCCTAGCCGGAATCAGCGCCCCAGGCTGCAGCTGCTGCAGCTGCGGCATAAGCGAATTTCTCCTGGCCACCTGCGGAATCGCAATATTAGGCAATGGACTAGGCTCCAGCGCAGCATAGAGCTCATGATACCCGTGTTCTCGCGCAAGAGCCATCGCCGTCTTCCCCTGCTCATCACGCGTCGTCAGATCCGGACGTCCCTGCAAGCTTCCGCCCCGGACGAGCCGAATCAGGTCGGCGGCGCGCGTTTTCAGTCGGCGGCGTTTGCCTGCTTTCTGTGCTGTGCTGAGGTGCGGGTTTGATTGTACGTCAGTGATTTTGTGGTGGAGGCTGGTGATGACTTGGTGGATTAAGGTGCCACCGCTGACTTGGCCGCCTGGGTTGGGGTTGATGTTGCGGAAATAGCCCAGAGCGGCTTTGAACCATTTGCCTGATGGACGGGGGAGATCGAGGAGGTCTAGTAGGACCATGCTGTCTGGGTTTGCGCCCGCGGAGAGCAGCTGTTTGAAGTGGTTGAAGCGGTCGAGTGTTCTGGCGGTCTCTAGAGGACTTTCCATGTGGCTGGCCAGGATGTCGATTGTATTCCGATTGGCGTACTTGGCTAGGTACTCGATGAAGTTGGAGTTTGGGTTCTTGAGCGCGAAATGCCAGACTGAGCCGCGGAAGTTGGAGGTGTCTACGGTTTCGAGGTGGATGTTGTTGTTCTCGCGGAGGTAGCTTGCCATTCCGAGGGGTGCAGTCTGGAATAGGGATATCAGGCTGTTTTTGTTGAGACATACCTCGTTGCCCTCGCTGTTGAGGGTTGTCGGAGGAGTGTCGAGGTATTTCCACCAGACGGTGAAGAGCTTGTACTCGCCGATCTCCAGGAGCCAGTCGAGGTGGTTTACGAGATCTCCGGAGAGGAAGCTTTTTCCGTGCAGACTGGGGACAGCTGGGTGCGAGCGCGCGAAGTCCAGGTCGTGCCTGGCGTGGTAAGCGATGTAATTGAAGACCAGTTCGGCGCGGTTATCATATGCCAGTCTGAGGTGGCTGAAACCGTACGCGTTGTACTCGGTGGGTGTCCAGAGACCAGCCTGGTGGAGAGCATGCAAAGCGTGGATCTTATCGCGCCGTACCAAGTAATCGATGGGAAAGTTGATTCCGTTGTTGTTGTCGGCGATGTTTTGTGGGGTGAACGTGATTGCTGTAGGGTTAATCTCTTCGTGCCACTCAATAGCGGCGTTCTGGGTGAGCAAGCGTGGTGTGTCTTTCCAGAAGTTCTCCTGGCCTCGACCCCATCGATATATGTGCTCGGACAAGTCTGGGAAGTCTTCGATGTAGGCGACTGCCTGGTCATAGGTGAGCTGGTCAAGGTTATTGAGATCTGGAGGATCTCGGTCTGGTGCTTGTACAGGTGGCACTTGGCCTGCCCAGATCCGTTCTGTCATGTTGCAGTATATTGATAGTCTTGTTGTATAGCAGATGTCTACGAGTTTGCTTGGAGATGTGGTTTACAGAATTCTATAAATCTGGGTAGCTTATATCTACAGCTAGCCTTCGTTTGCTGCCCCTCATCGGATTTGTTGGTACAAATTAAATATTCTTTGACTCCTTCGTGAGGACAGCTTTGTATAATGAGTGTTGTCAGGGACGCTTCCACTTTGTTCGGCCAGAGTTGTTCTTTGTAGTATATGAAACTCTACTTTGTCTGCACGCATTGTACCTTAAAACATGAGGCAAATCAGTCCCCATAGGTCGAGATACTATTCTAGGATACTGAATCACGATTTTGATTTATAGCTAAATATATCCAGCAACAAAGTGGTCATTTTGGGGTCATCTGCATATTAAGATGTCTGCGATATGACATTGTCTCTCCACTACCGAGATTCCGCTATATACCCTATATACATTTTCACTCTCACAGTTCTGGCGTCTCGCTCTCAATTATATCATGCACGATGTGGGAGACAGCAAGAAGCTTCTGATCCTCGAACCTCCGACCGACCAGTTGAGTGGACAGTGGAAGCCCATGGAAGGATTCTGGATCATAGAGATCCCGACTCTCAGCATCAAGTGGATTGAAAGCGGTTAATCTCGCCTTTGTATCGATGTTGTTGTCCACAAGCATCCCCAGTGGAAGCGTCATGGCAGGCCAATCGGTCAAATTGAACAACCCCGTAAACCCAAGATAGGTATACTTATCAAACAGCACCACCGTACGAGGAGCAGGAACCCAAGTAAAGCATCAATAGGTTGCCCATCACAACTCCAAGCCTCGTGCATCTGTCGTAACAGTGTATTGATGCGCGCGTTCATTGTGTGTAGGCACTCAATAGATAGCGCCAGCGGAGGAGTCCACTTGGTGATTATTTCTGTCGCTTTGACGATATCTGTATGGGTTCACAGGACAGGAGCTCGCGGAGGTAAGAGAGATCTGCAGTTCTGTCCATTCTATTGCAGTTCCCAGACGTCGCTGATATCTGGGCCCTGGAAGTCGACCAGTTCAACACCAGCATGTCGGAGTCTCTCCTGCGCAACGAGAAACCCAGGCTCAGCTGGCGGATGCAGATTCGTGTAATTATTCGATGACCAAACGCCAATCCGAAGTCCTTCACACCGGGCATGTTAATGCCCTGCCATGGATGAGGGTAGATGAACGGATCCCTCTCCCACAGCCTTGGCTGTGCAGTAAGCTTATTGAACAGGGCGATATCACGCACAGAATGACCCAGAAATCCAGGAACAATAACAGCGCCGAACATGGTTGTCCCAACTACTCCAGGCCCCATTACTCTCCTTCTATCAAGTGGGAGTCGATACCCACTCGGCATATATCCCATGACTCCATTCACGTCTGCAGGCATGGTCGTTGGAATTTAGGGCAGGTTATTCACCTCCCTCACGAAGAGGGTACCAAAACAAGATCTAAACCAGTTTGAGCCTTTAAGGTTTACATAGCCATCTCCAGCTCCCCGAAATAACGCTACCGTAAGGCTGCTGAATGACGATCTACTATGAAGGATCAAACCTCATCTCACCAGCACCCAGCGATGCCCCTTTCCGTACCATCCTCCGCTCAGCCCAATCCCAATCCCGCATAGTTAAATCCTGGGCTTGAGCGCCAGTTAAGAGCCGACTGTAATTGGGCCCTATCGCCGCCACAGCGCTTGTTCTTTGCGTGCGTTGGCTCAGCCCCAGCGCGAATACGAGGTCGTGGCCAGTCACTGCCGTCGCTTGGGCCGGTTACAAGGGTCTCGCTGCATGCCTAGAATCAGGCACAGCCTGGTGTAAATATAGACCCTACACTTGATAGTGTATTCGGCTTATGATTTGGGGGCTGAGAGCCTCGTTCTCGTCGGCCAGGCATAAATAGCCCTTCAGACGCCCGGGTCTGGCATTCAACACCACAGCTGTTATCACAATAACAAACACTATTTACTGTTCCTATTACCTTAAATCTAAACCAGCAAAATGCACTTCTCCAAGGTCCTCTCCGTCACCCTCTTCGCGGCCCTCGCAACCGCCTCACCCGTCCCCGCCGATATCAGCATCAGCCAGGGCCAGCTCGAAACCGTGGCGCAAAACCTGGACAACTTCGCGCAGAGCACCGATAACTCAGCATCGGACGTGACACAACAGCTGCAGACTCTTGCAGCCAGCAGCGGTGGACAATTGGCGCAGGTAAGGAGAACCATCACCATCTAGCCGCGGCCACTGGTTTGCACTAGGACTAACACCAGCTAGAATATCCCGCAGTGGACCAACAGGCTCAGCGAGGTGACGAAGGAGCTCGTGGGTGTTGCGCAGGAAATTTCCACCACGCTGAAGGACTCTGGGAAGTCATAGTATGTTTTTTCTTCTTTCTTTCTTGCTTCCGTTGTCTGGGGTCTGTGCTAACGATGCGGTTGTAGTGAACAGACCGAGTCGGAGTCTGCCGACAACTTCGGCGAGCTGCTGAATAGGCTCAGTGGTGATGAGGCGTCTAAGCAGACCGGCAGTGACGATGAAGCGGCCAAGACCAGTACCGGCGCTGATGATGCGGACAATGTTAAGGAAGCTGGCACCGCGTCAAACTCGCTCGGTGCTGGTGGTCCTTCTCAGTAAGAAGCCGATTATTGGTTGGAGTTGGGACTGGATAAAAACATAATAATAGACCAATACAGTGCATTGTTGAAATTACAGATCTATCCTACTTTAGGGCTGTGGTATATGGCAGAATGTTAACAGATAAATGACGTCAAGTAGGGCTGCGCAACAGTAAACAAACCAACCGAGGATACTCCGTATGATTCACAAATATACGATGTGCAGCAGGGCAATGACTCGGGATTCCGTGACACTGAGCGATGGCTGAGCTGGAGAACCCCCGACTCCACCTTGGAGAGAGGAGATCAGTTGAGACTGCAGAGAGTGAGCCTCGACTCGGGGGCAATTTCCCGATCTCGGCTTCCCCTTATACAGCGTCTTCTGATTGGCCCAGACACAGTCCAGGGCATGGTTAGTGCGTGGTCGGCTTGCCTTTTTGCTCACCGGGACCGAACCGACTGTAGCCGTATAGTGGGAGAGTGTTTTTAAGGACAGAAAGGAACAGTTATACAGTGTTAGAGAAGTTATGGACGAGACAGATCGAGAGTGTACTCGGTGGGCATTACCCCGTACCCCGAACTCAACTCCACCCCCGGAGTCTCCAGGTTTCTCTGCCCGGAGGATGTCCGATGGCCACTTGGGGTATTACGATGGAGACTGATGGAGTTATGGAGTTATGGAGACTTGGGGAATTATGGCTGGAGTCGCTTAAAAGGCCGTTCCCCCGCAATTCTCCCTCTCCTTCTCCAGTGTCAACTCATTCAACCATAATCGTTCACACCATGAGCGAAGTCGAGAAGGCTGCCACCAGCCATGCAGACCTGCCTCAAAAGGCCCAGTTCGAGCACGATGAGCTGTACCAGGCCTACGCAGCCAAGAGCGACGAATGGCACAAGCAGATGACCCGCCGGCTGATGCGCAAGGTGGATTTGCATCTCCTGCCCCTGCTCGTCGCCATGTACCTGCTCAACTTCCTGGATCGAAAGTACGTTGCAAGAAATCCCTAACTACTCGGTAATGCTAATGACTGCAGCAACCTCTCGCAGGCCCGCCTCGGAACCCTGGAACAGGATCTCGGCATGTCAGGCACAGACTTCAACCTCGCGACCAGCATTCTCTTCGTCGGATACCTACTCATGCAGCTGCCGTCGAACCTGCTCCTCACTCGTGTCCGCCCGTCGCTATTCCTGGGTATCGCGATGGGCATCTGGGGCGTCATCTCCGCTTGCCAGGCGGCCTCGCAGTCGTTTTCCGGTCTAGTTGTCGCGCGCTTCTTCCTGGGTTTCGTGGAGGCACCTTTCTTCCCGGGCGCTGTCATGTTGATGTATGTCAGACACGATATCTATTGAACGTCGCTAATATAGTTGTTCGCGCAGGTCGAGCTGGTATACCCGCCAGGAACTGAGCTACCGTATCGCCTGGTTCTACGCAGGAAGCTCCCTCGCAAACGCCTTTGGTGGGCTCATTGGTGCGGGCGTCTTGGGGAATCTGCATATGTCTCATGGTATCGCTGGCTGGCGATGGCTGTTTATCATCGAGGGATGCATCACCGTCGCCTTGTCGCTGCTCATCCCGTGAGTCCACGTCCACCTTTACTTGCAGCATGCATCCTTTAGTTAATGTAGATTAACATTGATAGAATCCTCCTCCCCAACTACCCAGCCACAACCAGCTGGCTCGAAGACGAAGAAAAAGCCTACGCCCAATGGCGCCTCATCAACGACGCCGGCGAAGCAGACGACACCAGCGCCTCCTCGATAAAGGAAGCCCTCTACGCCGTCTTCACCGACAGGCGCATCTACCTCTTTATCCTCCTCCAGCATGCGTCTCTCCTCTCGCAGACATTCCAGTACTTCTTCCCGTCCATCGTGCAGACACTGGAATACGGCAACATCGAGACCCTCCTCATCACGGCCCCTGTTTGGATCGCGACCTTCCTTGTCTCGCTTGTTGTTACCTGGACGTCTGGGAAGACGAACGATCGTAGTATCCATATTATCTGTCTGATGGCTGTTAGTATCGTCGGGTGTATCATCTGCACTGCATCGACGAACATCGGTGCCCGGTTCCTAGGGATGTTCATGTGCGTCCCACAATCAAACCAACCCAGCCCAGCCCAAGTTAAGTTATATAGCTAACATTATTTATTTGTAGGATGCCCATGGGCGCCGTCTCCGCATACCAAATCATAGTCGCCTGGGTCGCAAACTCGTTCCCACGCCCACTCGTCAAACGCTCTGCCGCAATCGCCACGGCAAACATGATCGGTAACACGGCCAGTATCTACGGCTCTTATATGTGGCCGTCTTCGTCGGGCCCGCGGTATGTCCCTGGCGGTAGTGCGACGGCAGCGGTGGCGCTGCTGGTTGCGGGGATGGCGTATGTGATTCGGGTTGTGCATGCTAGGATGAATAGGGAGTTGGTAAGGAGGGAGGAGGAGGTTGATGGGAGTGAATTGGAGGCACCCAGGGGATTTAGGTATATTCTTTAGTTTACGATGTCGGGTTGTGGTGTGGTATTATAGGTGGTTTGATGATTGTTTATAACGATGATACGACAGATACGATATACAGACTACTGATAATATAATCGAATTACAAGGCTAGCAGCTATATAATAAGGCCCTATAAAGATACAAGCCAGGGCTACCTGTAACTCGTTAAAAAGGAGGATAGCACCAAGAAATAAAGGCAGATCAACAATCCCTACCCCAAATGATGCGATACGATAATGACATTAACAGTTAAACAGACTTTCTCTCGGGCGAGTTGGAAAGCAGTATAAGCAGTTCATTCGCTGCTGTTCCTCGCGCGCACGCCATCCCGCTGCCCGATTGCCTGTCCTGACTCCTGTCCCCTGCACGGGCTCTTCACGACTCTTATCGTGCGGCCGTGCCTCTTGCATCGTTGGAGCTTCTTATTGCGCCATGCTCTAGGGAATCTCCAACTGGTCCTCCGCCTGCAAGATGCAATTTAGCTCGCTTGGCCATGTGGCTGGATGGGTATAAAGTGCGTCTATCCTAGCCAAAGTCTCGGAGACTGAGATTTTGATGGATGCCTTTTTAATTCGACGTCAAGATGGTAGAAAGCGACTCGAAAGAACCCGTCCAGGATGTGGTCAAGGCACCAAGCGAGACGAGCGAGGAGGACCGGAGACGCGAGTTTCTTGCGTCGTTCACGCCCGAAGACGATAAGCGGATTATGCGCAAAGTGAATCTGCGGTTCTTGTGGTTGATTGGGCTGATTTATGTCATTAAGACGGTACCTACCTCCTCTACCGATATATTTTTGCTACCGATAGATATTTGAAGGAAACTGACATGGATAGATCGACTACACAAACGCTGCAGCAGTCAAAGTGCTCCAAGTCGGCGAAGCGCGCAACGTCCTCACCGAGCTGAAAATGTCGACCGACGAATACAACTGGGTCCAGAGTATCTACTTCATCAGCTACATCGTCTTCGAAGTCCCCAGCAACTTGCTGCAGAAGCGGCTCACCCCGCGATTGTGGCAGTCGCGGATTATGCTAACCTGGGGCATTGTGCTTGCGTGCCATGCGGCGGTGCA
Organism: Aspergillus puulaauensis; assembly: GCF_016861865.1. Taxonomy (NCBI): domain Eukaryota; kingdom Fungi; phylum Ascomycota; class Eurotiomycetes; order Eurotiales; family Aspergillaceae; genus Aspergillus; species Aspergillus puulaauensis. The sequence continues at coordinate 5,158,012 of NC_054858.1, forward strand.
GAATAAACAGGGGCTGTATGCGCTGCGTTTTATACTGGGGATGTGTGAGGCCGGGATGTTCCCGGGCATTGCGGCGCAGTTGTGCGGGTGGTATAGGAGCGATGAGATGGGGTTGCCGATTATGTGGATGTTTGGGTTCCAGAATACGTCTGGGATTGTAGGGTCGTTGATCACTTATGGGATTTCGTATATGAATGGGCTCAGGGGGTTGAGTGCGTGGAGATGGTGTGTATTTGCTCTCTATTCAGCTACTGTCGTGATTGGAGCTGACCGAACAGGGTATATCTCCTCGAAGGGCTGTTCACGGTTCTCTTCTCAGGCGTCGTCTTCTTCGTTCTCCCCGACTGGCCCAAGTCTCCGCGGTCAAGGAAATGGCTGTCTGAGCGAGAGCAGGAGTACCTGGAGGCACGGCTCTCGGAGAACGCGCCGAGGGAGAAGGACGCCAACTTCGACATGGGCGAGGTGGTTGACGCGCTCAAGGACCAAAAGACATACTCGTTCATGATCTCCCAAATTCTTATCAATTTCGCAGGATACGCCCTGAGCTGGCAGCTGCCGACCATCACAACGAGTCTGGGCTTCGCCGGTCTACCGCGGAATCAGTTACTGAATATTCCGCCCGCAGCAGCGTCAGTTCTCTCGATTATCTTTTCAGGATGGTTCCTCAAGCGCGCGTATATGACGCGGCCGGCATATATCATGGCCGGCATTATGGGCCCGATGTTGCTTTTCTTTATCCTGCTTGCCGTTCTCGACAATAAAGTCGGCATTTATGTTGCCTGCGTGCTGGGGACCATGTTCTATTCCGTCTACTTCATCCCGTTCTGGGCTTGTACGTCCCTGAAATTCTGTTTCTGTGAACCCTGCTAACAGACTTGCACCTGCAGGGCGAAGCTCCTCGCTAAAAGGCACAACCGGGTCTGCATTCACGCTGGCCTTCCAGTCCTGCGTTGGCCAGGTCGGCGGCGTCATCGGGCCGCAACTCTTCCAGTCGCGGTTCGCGTATAACGGCTACAAGACGCCGTTTGCGATCTGCGCGGCCGTGGTTGGGGTTTCGTGGGTGACGAATGGCTGGACGTGGCTGTTGACTCGGAATGTCGAGTATGACGTACTGCGAGTGCGCAGGCTGCGTATCAAGGAGGAGAAACAGGGCAGGGTGTATGCAGGGGAGGATGTCAGGGTTTACGAGGAACGGGAGTTTTATGAGGGGGTGGGGCGCAGGAGGGAGGTATAGTTAACGCACTTTATACTGCTGTATTCGACTGTAGGCGTTAGACATTACGTGGCGATGCAAGGGAGTATCAAGATATTGGATACGTACTGCCAGTATAGGCACTTAACATCGACCTGAGACGGAATGCTTCCACTGCGGGGTCATTAATAATGAAATCAATGGACGATTCAGGCCTCGGCTGGCGTGCTCCAGGCGATCGGCCACTGGTTGAGCTGTTGGAGACGGAATTCGGCACACAGCACGTTCCTTTATATTCATTTATATTCCCTCTGCTCCTGTTCTCGACGGGAACTGCCATGGAGTAGCGATCTTGTCAGAATGGCTTCGGATGAGAGGCCCGAGAAGGCTACCGTCAATGAATCGCCTGCGCCTGCGCCTGCGCCAAAGGAAGGGGGACGGGGCTGGTTGATGGTTGTTGGCACTCTCCTCATCCTGCTGAATATCTGGTATATCTCTTTCACATCGTCGTAACAGAATCTAACTGTCCAGGGGCCTGGCCTTCGCCTTCGGATCCTTCCAGAGCTACTACGTGCTCGACTTCCTGCCCTCGGTGACAACCTCTGCCATCTCATGGATCGGAACAATTCAATCATGGCTGCTCATCATGGGCGGCCTCGTATCCGGCCCTCTGTTCGATCTGGGCTACTACCGCTCCATGATCATCACCGGCAGCGTCCTCTCCGTCTTCGGCATCATGATGCTCAGTCTTGCGACTAAATACTACCAGATCTTGCTTAGCCAGGGAATCTGCATGGGCCTTGGATTTGGACTATTGTACATCCCCAGCCTGACACTGCTCAGTCGCTCGTTTGTACGAAAGCGCGCTCTCGCACTCGGTGTCGCAACTGCCGGCGCTCCCCTCGGCGGCGTCATCTACACCCTCATGGTCGAGCAGCTGCTCCCGAAAGTCGGATTCCCATGGATGGTGCGCTCTGTTGGCTTCGTGATGCTGGCGCTCTTCATCGCTGCCGGGTTCATGCTGCCCTTGGATAAAGATAACGCCGGACAACCAGCTGCGCCGCGAACATCGCGCGCCTTTGACGTCCGCGCCCTCAAAGACCTCCCCTTTTGGAACTTCACCATCGCGAACTTCTTCCTGTATCTCGGCTATATGACCCCGTTCTACTATATCCCGATCTACGCGGAGACGAAGCTGGGTACGTCGCGCTCGCTGGGCCTCTACGTCTTGATCATATCGCAGGCGTCGTCGATTATTGGAAGAGTTGTTACGACTGCAGTGGCGCATTACTGGGGCGCTATGATCCCCTGGATCTGTTGTGGGTTTTTGTCTGGTGTTCTTTGCATCTCTTGGATTAGTGCGAGCAGTCTGGCGAGGTTTATCCTCTTTGCTGCTTTTTACGGTACTCTCCTACCTACCTACTTCATGTGCCAATGCTAATACATATAGGCGGTATATCTGGTGCCCTCGTCCCCCTCCCCCCGAGTGTCTTCCCACACGTCTGTCCTGACCCGACAGCACTCGGGTCCTGGCTTGGGATGGCGCAGAGCTTTAGTAGTTTTGCGACGCTGATCGGGGCTCCTATCGCGGGTGCGCTGGCGGCATTGGGCTCGTCGGGCTCTGAGGATCTGACTTTCCTTAACGTCCAGCTGTTCTGTGGGGTGTTGATGTTCTCGGGGGCGGCGCTGTTGTTGGGATTGTGGTTTATGTTGAGGAAGTTTAGGGATAAGAAGGGGTTGTTTTAGTGCATTGAGGATGTCAGTATTGATTGATGAAGTCATGTATTGGTTGCATTGGTATCAGGCGTTTCATAAAAGCAGCTTCCAGCATCATGAACAAATATGAATATCAAACATGAATGAGTATAATAATCATCGATACCAAAACCACAGCTCTCCATAACTCTGATACGTACTCCCCCCGTTCCCCCCATCAATATCAAACGTCGTGCACATCGTATAACTCTGCTCCTCAAGACACTGCATCAGATCCAGAATGAGCACTCGGCTCTGCACGCCTCCTTTCGCGGCGGATTTGTTCCACGGCTTCCCCTTGAATTTTAGCTCGAAGTTGCCGGACACCAGGTCCTTGTTGCATTGCTCCAGTCTGTCTCCAAAGTATCCTATCAGTGCGGTGGCGAGCTCTGTAGGCGCGTTGATGAGGTGTAGCAGATCCGCCGAGTCGAACGAGATACAGAGCCACGAGTACGCGCGCGGTTCCTGGTAGTGGAAGATTAAACTATCTGCACAGCAGTCAGTACTCCACCATAGAATAAAAATACCCTGGAAAAGAGAATGTAGGTACCCTTCTGCCCAAAAGCCCCATAATCACCCATCCTGCCCACCCTCCCCCCAGCAGGAACAACCCTCCACCCCTCCTTCGCAAACGCATTCAGCAGCCCCATGAGTGTAACCCGAATCGCAACCTTCTCCTCATCGTACCCATACCCCAGCGGATTCCCGCGCAGTTTCAGCTCCAGGCTTTCGTCGTAGTTCTGGACCCGCTGGATTCCTTTTGGCCAGAGGCCCTGGATGATTTCGGATGCGAGCGCCGTTATGGACTCGGGGAAGCGGATGAAGCGGAGCCGGTCGGAGCCCGAGAGGGAGAGCATGGCGAATTTTGTGTCCTGGCCGCGGAGGGGGTTCTGGATGACGGAGGAGGTTGTTATTGGGGTGGAGGTGGTGGTGAGGGTTGAGGTTCGTGAAGAGGACGGGGTTAGGATGGCCGTTGAGGCTGCTTCGGTGTAGGCGGGGGGCTCGTCGGGTTGGTGCATGGTTGCTTTCTCTGGTGGGTAGGCCATTATTGTCGCTGTAGTTGTCGCAGTTGAGTTTGGTTGCTGGATATTGGGTTTGTGCTGGTGTAGACAGAGATGGGTCTGGGGGCGCGTGCCTGTCATATACTGGCGGAATGCAACAGACGCAGCAACGCAGGCCATTTATTATTCTGCCTGATTCTGGTGACAATACCCTGTTCCCCACTGTCAGCAGGCATTATTCCTAGTCTGGCTAGATAGGAACACCCAAGCGCTGGTTGGAGAGGAGATGCTGCGCCACGGTTGTTTGATCCTGTCAGATATCCGGCATATTAGGATGCAGCTTTCTTGTCAGCTCGAATTAATTTAGCGCAAGGCTCAGGATCATGCAGTTACTGTGGCTAACGGTTTCAACGCTCAGGCTTGATAGGTCTTGAATTTGACTGCCTGATACGAGGTCAATCCTTCCACTCCATTACGAGTTGGGTCCTCTCAGACTGTAACAAGCCACATCTGCGGCAGGTCAGGCTACCCCACAGACCTGGACCTAACGGAACGATTGCTGGTTGCCTAGGCCGAGCCCTATCGATGGCTCGAGGTCCTTAGTGTGTGTTCCAAGGCAGCACCTCTGAACCTTGAAATTGTAGGTTTACTGGTACACTCTGAGATTGTGTCATACCCTCAGCCGGAGACTTCTTACTACTGGAGCCATCCAGGATAGTAATGCTTGATATACTTCTAGTCCGGTAAGCGCAGTGGAATCGCGTGCCGTTCCGTGCTACCCCAGAGTGGGCTGGTGGAAACTGTCCAGACCCTTCACAATTGACATTCCTACCCCGAATCACCGATGTAGTGACTGTCGCTTGATCTTGTGGGCCCGAATTTCCAGGCTCCTGGCTGACATTGCGCTATCACATCTACTATGAAGTCTTAGGCCAGAATAGCATGACCAAGGGTTCCCGTGCCTCATGTTCTCTTACTGGAACAGGCGTGCTCGTTGGACATTTTGTATACTTAAAGGGACATCGTGCATACTTAAAGGGCCCCTGCGGCCGCCTTTCTTAGAAATTTTAGGGTGGTCGGTGTCTAAGGTTAGAGTCCCTTACTGACTGACACCTTGCGGGAGATATTTCCGGCCATCTCCAAACCCTGCATTCTAAATTTCACTTCCAGAGATGGCAGTCAGGCAAGTCATTCTCGATGTTTCCGACCCTAGACGGTGGGCTTTCCTGTCGCAATTGATCTTTGGCGTTTATGTGGATGGGCTCTAGATTGACCGATTGCACTCCAGATTGCTCTAGATTATGGGTGTATCCTGATCAAAGGGAGTAACTTTCGCGTATAAAAGCTGGTGTGATGGATAGTGAAGGGAAATGGTATCCAATATAGTGCTTAAATGCATGATATAGGTCATTCGCCACCAAGGTCGAAAGAACAGCCAAAATACTGGGTTTCTCGGCCGAGCAAAGCAATACCACAATCCAGACTCGTCCGAGCCCTCTTCTGCGCATTCTGACTTCCTGCTGATGGCGTGATAAGTAGACGCTCTGACGCAGTGCGAATCACAGGCCGGCGATCAGGCAGATCAACCACTCCGACCCAGATTTCCGGTCCCCTGAGATGCAATCCACGGGTTCGTCATTGATGCTTTAATTATCATTGGAATTGCAATACCCCTGTTCCTATTAGAGAACCGCATGCGCGCAGTGTATTGATTCGTGCTCTGCTGAGTCGGCCGAGTCGCGGGTCGCCATATCACGCCATCACGGCCCACTGTGATGCTAGAAGTACAAATATCGTCGCGGGGTATGAGCGCATCGCTGCTTGCTTTTGCTGTTGAATTGGGACGAGGTGGGGGAGGGGTAGAGGGGTATAAATATGGTGTCTTTCTAGCTATTTGCTGGGTTTTTAGAGGTTTGATTGAATTGTTGCTGCTGTATACACAGTACTTGTTAGTATAGAAAATGGCCACCGAACAACCCGACCGACCGCGCAAGTCGCTCATTCTCAATGCCTTTGTTGAGATGTGTATGTTCTTCTCTTATTGGAATTTGCTCTCTGATTTAAATTGGTCATTGCTGAACTAGATTAATAGGCAGCGGCCACCAATCGCCCGGCCTCTGGACACACCCCGAAGACGAGTCGTACCGGTTCAACGACATCGACCACTGGATCGAGCTCGCGCAGCTTCTCGAGTCCGCCAAATTCCACGGCATCTTCATCGCCGACGTGCTGGGAGGATACGATGTATACAAGGGTCCGAGGAACCTCCAACCGGCTGTCGTCTCTGGGGCGCAGTGGCCCGTGAACGAGCCTCTGGCTGTCGTCCCTGCGATGGCGGCTGCGACGAAGAATATTGGATTCGGGGTGACGGTGACGACGACGTACGAGCAGCCGTATCATCTGGCGAGGAGGTTGTCGACTGTTGATCATTTGACGAAGGGCCGGTATGTTTCTTTCCCTCCCTCCTTCTAGACTGTAAGATGCTAAGTATAGCAGGATAGGATGGAATGTCGTCACCGGGTATCTCGACTCCGCCGCCCGGAATCTGATCGGAAAGGACCAGCCTCAGGTATGTCTTGAAAAGCCGAAAAGAACGGGCTAGACACTGACCAGACAGCACGACGACCGCTACGCCGTCGCAGAGGAGTACATCAAAGTCGCCTACAAGCTGTGGGAGTCATCGTGGCGCGACGACGCCGTGGTCCTCGACCGCGAGCGCCGCGTCTTCACGGAGCCCTCGCGCGTGCGCGAAATCAACCACGAAGGAAAGTACTTCAACGTCCCCGGCCCTCATCTGTGCCAGCCGAGTCCGCAGCGCACGCCGGTGATCCTGCAGGCGGGGACGTCCAAGGCAGGCAAGACGTTTGCGGCGCAGCACGCCGAGGCGATCTTTGTTGCTGGGCATAGTCCGTCGGTCGTGGCGAAGAATATTGCGGAGATCCGCGAGCTCGCGAAGACGGAGTACGGGCGGGATCCGCAGAAGATTAAGTTCCTGGCGCTGCTTTGTCCGGTTATTGGCAAGACGGAGGAGGAGGCCAGGGAGAAGTTCAAGTACTATCGCAGCCTGGGCTCGATTGATGGTGCGCTGGCCCTGTTTGGTGGCTGGACGGGCATTGACCTGGATGTTTATGGTGAGGACGAGGAGCTGCGGAATGTTCCCAGCAACGCTATTCGGTATGTCACTGCACTATTAAAAGCGATATCACTCTAACAGGTGCAGATCCGCCGTCGAGGCCTGGTCCAAGGCGACGCCGGAGGTCCCCAAGTGGACCAAGAAGACCGTCGGCGAGCACATCACAGTCGGCGGACTGGGCGCAACGCCGGTCGGGACGCCAGAGCAGATCGCAGACGAGATGGAGCGCTGGGTGCGCGAGGCCGACGTCGATGGCTTCAACTTGGTGAGTTTGCCGTTGTTGCGGTCGCTCTGGCACACTGCTAACTGTCGTAGGCATATGCCGTCAAGCCTGGTTCGTTCAAGGACATCATCGACCAGCTGCTTCCTGTGCTCCGAAGCCGGGGACTGTTCCACGACGACTACGCTGCTCCTCGTGGGACGTACCGAGAGAACCTGTACAGTCAACCGGGGCAGAGCGGGCCTCCCCAGGATCACCCAGCTTCGAAGTACCGGTGGAGAGCCGGTGTTGACAAGCATGAAATCCCAGAGTAAGCCCTGGAGGCTCTACCTGGATGGGCAAGGAAGTATGGCTGTGGCGAGAGACAAGGCGCAGTACGATTTCGGTTACGAAGCTCCCAATCAAAGTTTAGATATTACAGTTTCTGCAGGGTCTGTGGAATATAATAATATAACAATGAATGACTGCATGTATCAATATCGTGAGGCTGTGCAAAGCCATGCAGATAAACAGGTTTCATACATGATCATCATTCCCCACTGACTGTCCTCTGAAAAGGGTCTGCTTCACGAAGTCTCCTCAATTGGCTGCAAATGCAGACTACTGGGGATCACGCTGGTGATTGGCCTAATCAAGGCTGCTCTGCCAGCTGAACATCTGCAGTCAGAAACGGGTTTAGACACGGGAACTTCCGCCTGTAATTGCTGGAACTGCTGTAATAATGTAACTGCTGGTGGAACTGCTGAAAGTTGGGGTCCGTCTGACTGCGTCTTTAGTCTGAGTCCGCACGCGCCAGCCTTCCTTGTTATTTTTATCCTGTTAACCTATCTGTCCATATTTAGTGTAGCCTGCTGCCGCCGTCCACATGCTCGCCAAATTTATATTTGCCAAAATTACATTTCCCTCCCCATCTCTTCCCCGACTCCGCACTGAGTATGGGCATTCGCCATGGATCCCCTGAGCATCACCACCGGCGTCGTCGGCCTCGCAACCCTCGCCTACCAGATCATCGGATACCTCGGGACAGTTCGCGCTGGTGGGAAGGACCGGCTGGCCCTGTGCAATGAAGTCACCTACCTCTGGATGTCCATCACCTCGCTCCTCGAGCAGCTCTCCTCCGACGCCGTCAAGGACGATAAAATCCCCGACTCCCTACTCCCGCTCTTCGAACCCGATGGCATTCTAAAGGATATTAAGATCCAGCTCGAGGATCTAGAGGGGAAGATCAAGGCGCGCTCGTCGCGGAGCAAGATCGCGCAGACGCTCGCTTGGCCGTTTACGCAGAAGGATGCGGAGCGTATGATTCAACGGATTGGCCGGTTGAAGGCGACGCTGCAGGATGGGATTAACCAGTCGACGCATGCGCTTTCGCAGGATATTTATCGGGATACGCAGAGTCTGAAGAATGCGGTTGATGAGACGAGGCTGAAGGAGCTGATTGACTGGATTTCGCCGCTGAATTTTGTCGCGAAGCAGAGTATGATTTGGAATGAGCACCATAAGGGGACTTGCAAGTGGTTTTTGGATCGAGATGACTTTCGTGAGTGGAGGGAGGGCGAGAATACGCGTCTCTTCTGTCCGGGGATTCCGGGGGCTGGGAAGACGTTTCTGTCGTCGATTGTATACAGCGAGCTGGAGCGTCTGCGGGTGCGCGAGGAGGGCGGCCTCAAGGGTGCTGCTGTGGTTATGCTGTACTGCAAATGGGATGATCCGCTGTCGCAGGATGTCGATAACCTGCTGTCTAGCATCATCAAGCAGTTCGTCCAGCGATATAACGTCGGGGTGAGCGAGATGATGGGCCTGTTCACCAAGCACGGCAAGGAAGGGACAAGGCCTTCACGAGACCAGCTGCAGTCCACCCTCCAGCTCCTCATCGGGCGCTTTACAAAGGTATTCGTCGTTCTTGATGGACTGGACGAGTTGCGCAATGAAAAGGAACGACTCCCTCTGTTGAAGTTTCTATCTCCATGGAGCACTGCATCGTCCCCCAGTACAACCACCATCAACCTGATGGTCACATCGCGCCCTCTGCCCAACATCGTCCGGCACTTCCGACCCTTACACGACTCTAAAAGTACCATCTACTGCGATATATGTGGTGAACCGAAGATACCAATGCAGCACCACTGCGCCGAGTGCGAGGAAAGCTACGACCTGTGCCCATCGTGCTTCGACAGCAACACCAAGCGCTGTGGATATAAAGCGCACACATACCACCTCGAGTTCAACGCCCGAGTCATCCCCATCGCTGCAGTCGAAGAGGACTTGACGACCTACGTCTGCTGGCGAACAAGCGCCTCCGACTTTCTGCAGCAGTGCGTGGAAATCAAAGAAGGCCTGATGGATCGCATCCTCGACACGGTCGTCAAGAACAACGGCGGGATGTTCCTGCTGGCCAAGTTCAACATGGACACGCTCGAGTCGAAGCTCAACATCAAACAGCTCATGGCAGCACTCAAGACCCTGCCCCAGGAACTGGACGGGACGTATGCAGACGCCATGATGCGCATCACCGAGCTCCCCCCGTCGACCAAGGACACCGTCCTGCAGTTCCTTTGTTGGGTTGTCTTCGCAGAGCAGCCGCTGCATGAGAAAGCCATTGAGCACGCTCTCGCTGTGGATGAGGGCGAGGCAGACATCGACGACGACAGTATCATCCGCGCGAGGACGCTGGCGAACAAGTGCGCTGGGCTCGTGCAGTTTGACGAATCCGACTGTCTTCGACTGGTCCACTACTCGGCCGAGGGCTTCTTCAGGCAGAACCGCGATACGTGGTTCCCTGATGGAAATACAAAGATCACTTCAACCTGCTTGACGTATCTCCGGTTCGATGTCTTCCGCGCCGGCGCTTGCTCTGGTGCATCGGAGGCTGACGACTTTGAGGACCGTCTAGTCAAGTATCCCTTCCTGCGGTATGCATCTATCAACTGGGGATATCACCTCCGTGCGACGGAGAGCGATGCCCTGTTCAATCGGGCTCTTGAGCTCCTAGTCGACCCTGCATGTCTGGCCTCTGTAACGCAGGCCTTGTGGTATCTCGAGGACCAGCAACGCTCCATGAGCTGGTCTGCAAAAGAGGGCTCTGCAATCCATCTGGCCGCGCACTTCAATCTAGAGAGCCTGGTACACAAGCTCTCCAAGAAGGGGCACGATCCCAATCTCACAGATATCAAAGGGTCCACCCCTCTGGCACTGGCAGCCCGACGTGCCAACATCGAGGTGGTGACAGCTCTGATCAAGGCCGGTGCATCGGTCAATCCAGTCGACAACGCCGGTCGTTCTCCCTTGCACTGGTCCATCTATGAAGGCCACTTCGCCGTCTTCAAGTTCCTCATGGAGCAAAAAGGCATCGACGTCAACATCTCAGACGCTCGCTGGTCCCACTACACCCCGTTAATGGTCGCCGCAGCCAGCGGCTACACAGACTACACAGCCCTCCTCCTCGCATCCAACTCCATCGACGTGAACAAGCAATGCACCAGCCCAGCCGGCGGAACAGCCCTAACTCTCGCCTCCTATCGCGGCCAAACCGACGCCGTCAAACTCCTCCTCGCCCACCCCTCCATCGACATCAACCACAAAGACCACAGCGGCGACACAGCCCTCACCAGCGCCGCGCAGGGCGGGTACTACGACCTCGTCGAAGCCCTCCTCGACCACGGCGCCGACACCGAAGCCCGCCAGGAAGGCACCGACGGCACGGCCATCATGCGCGCCATCGACGGAGGCCGCACGTCCATCGTACAGCTCCTCATCGCGCGCGGCGCAAACGTCCACGTCGTCGACGTCTTCAACCGCGGCCTGCTCCACTCAGCAGCCGTGAACCGCCGCGCCGAGATCCTGCGCTTGCTTCTCTCCCACGATCCAACGTTAGATGTGAACATGCGCGACGCACACGGGAAAACAACCCTACACGATATCGCGCGCATGGGCGACCTCGAAACCGTCGATGTCCTCCTCGAGCATGGAGGCGATCCCACCGTGAAGGATAACTACGGCCGGACTCCGATCCGCGTCGCGCATGAGTCGCACCACCCTGCGATCCTGGAGATGTTCCGGGCTGCGCGCGCGAGACGGAAAGCCGAGGGGATCATATCGGGCAGCGAGCCGCTTCGCACGGATAGCGGGACTGTGCTTGACGAGGTGAAGCGCTCGGACACGGGCCTGTCAATTCCTGGGACTTTACCGCTCTGGTCGCTTGTTGTGTCGAAGCAGATGAATGAGTTGAAGGAGAGACTGCCTGAGGCGTCCAAGGACGAGATTAACAGCACAGAGCCGGATATGGGGCAGGCGGCGCTGCATTGGGCGATTGGCGATAGTGATGTCGAGACAGCGAGGCTGCTGATTAAACACGGGGCGGATATCGATCTGCAGAATCGGTACGGGCGCACTCCGCTGCATTTGTCGATTATGGCGGAGAGCTGGGAGACGACGAGGGTTCTGCTTGAGGCGGGCGCGGACCCGAATATCGACGACTACTGGGGGGCACCGCCGCTGTCTATGTCTGATAATCCTGTTTGTCTTCTTCTGATTGAGAACGGGGCAAGGCTGGACCGGGCTCGTATGGATTTGGGCTATTATCTGGGATATGCGGCGCAGGCGGGTTGGGAGACTTCGATTCGGCGGCTGATTTCTGCGGGTGCCGATGTCTGGAGTAAGGACAGGACGGGCAGGACGCCGTATATGATTGCGAAGGAGAATGGGCAGCTTGAGATGGCGAATTTGATCTTGCAGCTTGCGCCGAAGCAGGAGGTTTCTCATAACCAAGACACGGATGAGAAGGAGAATGGCCATTCCGGACATGGCAAGCTCAATGGTTCGACTGCGCCGGTGGCTATAAATATTAAATCGAGCAGTCCGGTGTTTGGACGGCATCTATATACCCTTTTGTTGGTTTTGGTACTGATTACAGCGACGACATTGGCACGGCTATATTAAGTTGATTTAGCGAGTTTGTAGCATATGCATCTGTTATTTTCTTATTTAATCCAGCATGTCATTCAATTAACTGTCCGTAAATTGTCCATAAACTGTCAGTTAGTCACCTAGCGGGTATGGGTGCAGTATCTGCCCATCTATCAAGCCATTAGCTGTGAACCGAATAGAGTCAAGACACTTACAGTAAAGCGATGCCGCTGAACTGGCCAAAAACACAAAGCTCGTCGCAACTTCGCTCGGCTGGCCTGGCCGTCCAAGCGGTTTACCTGAAGCCCAGTTCTGCATCGACTCTGCGTCGCGCGTGTCGACTTGGATGGGCGTGTACGTTGAGCCGGGTCTATATCCGTTAGTCTTCTATCCCATTTATACCCAGCGATGGGAATAGCCCAAGGTAGATAGACGTACGCAACAGCATTAACCCGGATCCCCTTTGGAACGAGCTGACTCGCCAGCGAGCGCGTGAAGCCCACAATCGCGCCTTTTGTTGAGGCGTAGTCGACCATGCTCTTCGTGCCGCGGAAGGTCGTTACAGAGGTGTTGTTTAAGATTCTGCTTCATTAGATTTTCCTGGCCCTGTATACCCTTGCTGTTGGAGGCACGTACGAGTCTCCCTTGCCCATATGCGGCAGGGCGAACTTTGTTATCGCGAACATCTGGATGATGTTCGTCTTGAATACGTCTTCCACTGTGTCGAGGTCGATCTCCGCGAGGTCGCTGCACATGTACTGCTGCGAGGCGTTGTTGACGAGGATGTTGATGTGTCCGTATCTTCAGTCAAGTTAGTTCCTGGTCTCATCAAGAAATGAGACGCTGTTTCATACCGCTCAACATGTTTATCAACAGCCCCCTTGCAAACCTGGCGGTCCCTCAGGTCTCCAGGAAACAGAAGACACCCCCGTCCTTCCTTCTCAACCAGCTTCTTTGTCTCCTGCGCGTCTTCATCTTCGACGGGGAGGTAGACGATCGTTACATCTGCGCCTTCTCTCGCGAATAGGGCTGCCACCGAGCGACCGATTCCAGAGCTGCCTCCACTTAGCACTTGAATACGATAGGATAATGTAGGTACGCACTCTCCGCCTGTAATCAATGCCTTCTTCCCGTTTAACTTTCCGGACCCTTCGTATTCTTTAATACCCTCGGGTGTTTCGAGCTTCGTTGCTTCGCTGGCGGGCTGCATTTTGCTTTCCAGGCTGCACGTTGTTAGTCGTTGCCCTCAGTTTCAATAGATACGGTTACCCTGGTGTCTGCTGGCTCTGGGCGGCCCCAGGAGCCTGGAATTGGCCTTCCTTTGCCATGCGCGACATTGTGGTGGTTTTGTATAGTACAGATGGTTAGGTTGAATGGGTGGCTTCGAAGGATGCGACTAGCAGCTGTATAAGATTTAATCGTATCACATCACGATGCAGTCACACTCTGTCATTGGGTGGGTGAATTCCAGTCGTTAACCTTGTTTGAGCCAGATCTCTGCAGCGAACCATTGTTGTTGGAGGTGGAGAGTGATCTCATCATGGCGTATAGACTCATCTACCAGTTTTAGAAGGTAGCAATAGACTAAGCTCTAGCTCTACCTGAAGTCCATTCTAACATGTTACACGAGATAATATGAATATCATATTGCTAAGTAGATAAATACTATTATATCGGCCATACTAAGGCTCCGTCCGTGGCAATTTGGTATCCAGCAAACCCACAACTAACTAACAATGCAACATCACGACTGTAGTAATTATCAATGCAGATTATTTTAAATAATCAAATCAAACACCTCCATCAACAAACTACGCGGCGGCTTGGGCGGTTTCTCAGGCAATCCCATCAAATCCGCAACAGCCGTCTGCGCGCCCCTGACACTATACTCCACCTCCATCGTGGTATCCCCCGGAATCTCCACGAACTGGCCCACGCACCCAAAGTTCATCGCATGCCCCGGCAGCACAGTCGGCCGGTCATGCGGCCCCCGAGTCAGCAGCGGCGCCGTACCGAGCGGCATCCCGCAGGGGATGGTCTTGGACTTGGACACGATATCACCCTCGGGGATGCCGAGGTGGGCGAGGGCCTCGCGTAGGATTTCCTCGCCGGTGCACTCGCACATGGGCTTCTTGACGTATTCGCCGGGCTGGGTGGGGTTGAGGCCGTAGCCCATCATGACGGTTGTGTCGAGGGGTTGGTTGGGGAAGATGGGCTGGTGCGGGAAGCAGAGGGTCATTTGCCAGCTGGAGCCTGTGAGGGAGAGGAGGGAGCCTGTGCCTGGTTTGTCGTGGGTGATGTTCTCGTAGGCGTTTGGGAAGTCGCCGCCCTTGAATGTGGTGGTGAATGTTTCGACGGTGGACTCTTGGATGTGCGTGAGGAAGGTCGTTGGGTCGCCGAATTTGAGAGACTTCTTGGACAGTTTCTCCCAGAGCTTCCAGTCCGTGGTCATTAGGTCTTGCCAGTTGGATTGCAGGGGTGGAGGGGGCGATTTGTTTGTGCCTAGGGAGACGCCGGCGTTGACGGAGCCGAGGCCCATGATGACGATGTCGGTTGGGTCGACGGTGATGAGCTCTTCCTTGTTGTCCTGGACCATCTCGATGGCGCACATGGTGGTTGGGTCGCCGTCGGGATAGCACTGGAGGTCTGTGACGCGGGTGTTGAAGCGGAAGTCCACGCCCTCTTGCTTGAGATAGTCGGACAGCGGGTGCACGACGGACTCGAAGAAGTTGAACTCGGTCCGGTGCGTGGTCTTGACGCTGTTCAGGGCACCGATGTCCTCGAGGTACTTGCGGAGGTGTCTCTTGAACTCGATGGCGCTGTGCCAGGGCTGCAGGGCGAACCTATACTTATTAACCTATGTAGCTCAACATGCTTAGGAGGCATACGTAGTCGACCACAGCATCCAGAAGCTGGTGTCGAAGAAGGTCTTGTCGAACATGTCCTCAATCTTCTTCATCCCCATCGACATCTCATTCTCCATCATCAGGCTAACCAGCGTCATGCGATGCTTCATCCCAACCTGCAGGCCATGCGGATGGAACACCTCAGCTCCTTTCTCTCCCTGTTTGATGCCCCTCGCCTGAGCAGGCATCAGCTCCTCCTCCGTCTTCTCACGGTCCCGGATATCCTTCATAACAGACCCGCTGCCGTCCATCTGGCTCGGAATCAGCGCCAGCAGCCTCTCGATGCATTCCCCGTGGAAATGCGGGTTGCCGTCCATGGGCAAGAAGTAGCCGTCCATTGCATTGCCGTGTGTTTTGAGTCCGCCACCGGACCCGGAGCTGGAGTCGAGGATGTGGATGTTTCCGGCTGGCACTTTTGCATCTTTCATCAGATGGATTGCGGCGGTTAGGGATGCCACGCCGCTGCCGACGAGCCAGGCGTCGATGTTCTTCGAGTCGCGGCGGGGTCGGGGGTGCGATATATTGACCATTTTGCTTATTGATTGATTCAGTATGTGAAACAATATGTGAAATAGTACAATGTTCAGTCAGAATCTACGAAATCGTCCACAGTTTCGAGGTCCGGTCTTTATGCCACGCTGGATACGTGTAGACTGGCAGAGGTCAGGAGAGGTGTCTTCTGACAGTCACCAGAGAAGATCTAGAGTTGCCGGGAATCCGTTGCGTGACTGCGATTCAGGGACTCGATTCGCGGGTCGTTCTATACAAACCCAGGGTTGCTCTGGGGGTTACTATTCCCGGCCACCGCAACCAAGGTACCCCCGTCAGCCCACCTCCGGTTCCAGCTCATTTAATGTGGGGTGGTCTTGTGGCTTGGATAATGAGTTATGGACTCCATGTGTATCCGGCGTGGTCACAATTTATTGTCTGACTATATGCGTGTTCTGATGGTGTTTGGGTGGAAGTTTGCAGTATATATAAATGTAGCCCGATGATACCCGCCCCATTAATGCAGCTGTATTGAGCCACCAACAATCAAAATAACTCAATTAGCCATTTGGAAAACTGGTTTTTTATTCCCTATTCCAGATTATTCCTTATTCCAGAAAAAGCACATTATGTCTTAAGAAATTCATGTCCCACCCAGTGGATGACCCACCCTCAGTGTACTTCGTGTCGAAACTAGAGACCAGGATATAATGTCGACATGGGAGAGAAAAAAACAACAATCGGTCTTGTGGTCTAATGGTTATGACATCAGACTCTGATACGCATTAGAGTCACATCTGGTAATCCCGGTTCGATCCCGGGCAGGACCTCTTCTTCTTTTTTTCCATTCCCCCCCTTCACATTTTATTTTGCCACTGCGAACGCGATTATCCATTTATCGTTCCGGTTTCCCATTCCCATTTATCAGTTTAGGCGTACATGATCCGCAGTCGCAAAAAGACTCTGCGTGCGCCGTACTCTTTACTCCAGTCCCCGCTACGTCGATCCTCTACTAAGATTATTACTGGTGCTGAATAGTTTCATAGTAGTTTCCTCATATTAAATGTCATTACGTTAAATCCATTATCCTTGGAAAATTATCTTAGTTGACGGGGTGATATTGAGTCTCACGCTTGGTCTTAAACGACCACCGGCGCCACGAGATCCCTTGCGCGCGCGCGCACAGGTACGTCGAGACACACGCCATGACAAAATACAACACCCTGAAGCCATAATCAGCACTCAACGAAAGTTCCAGTTCCGTCTGAGGACGAAAGAAAAAAAGGAAGAGGAAGAGGGATCTCACGCAATTGCAATATCCAATTTCCAAATCTGCGCTAGCCTCGTGCACCCAGACTCATAGTACCAACGATGACGGCCCTTGCCGGACCCCTTTCTCCAGCCGCGGGGCAGGACATCGAATACCGTCGGTGTGTTGGGGGGCACGTTAGAGCCGGGTCGCCACTCGTGTTCGTTCTCGCAGGACCCGAGCGGTAGGGGCATGTACTGGGCGGATGCGACGGCGATGGCAACGAGGACTACTACGATGCATAGCCGGAAGGTTGTTACGGCGGCCCACCAGTATTTTGTGTAAGAGGGGTTCGTGGCGAGTTTGAACTGTGGGTAGAATAGGAGGATTGCCCAGGTGAGGGCGATGCTAGACTGGAGGGTGTTAGGAGTGATTCATATTGAATTGGGGTAGGGCTACGTGGTAGACTAACAACAGCGATCGGTGCGACGGCGCTTGTCCAGATATAGGGGCTGTAAGGAGGATGGCGAACCTCGGGCTTGCTGTTGACGAGGGCGAGAAACGGCCTGGTCGAGAAAATGAAGACGAAAAGGATGACGACGGATACTATTGGGAACAGAAGGCATTCCAAGCATAGAAGCAGGACCATTACCCAGCCTTGAGGCTTCCGTGGGGCGTCTGCCTCCTGAGTGTCTGTCATTTTGGTAAAATTGACTAACTTGCTGGGACTTGCTGGGCAATTTGGAAGTGCAGGGTCTTGCGGCGGTTTTAAGGGTCTGCCCAATTGCCAAGGAGGGCCTGAATACGAGTTATCATTTCCCTTGTGAATATGATCATCCATGAATACGAGGTGGCTTGACCAATGTAGCATCAAGACTACGATTTTAGCAAGATATTTACTTTTAGACGGACGTTTGTTCAATCATCAGAAATATCGAGTTGAAAGCATGGTATATACATATTCTATCGTTTTCTCTAGTCTATAACAGAAACAGAAACAGAAACACCTTGGAGATCCAGACTCTCAAGTGGTCTAAGAAGCATAACAAGAAGAGTTGCAAAGAGTGCAAGGCCTGCCTTGCGGGCTATGGCCCCAGAAGACAGCAATAGCCAAAACAAACATCACGAAGATAGAGGCAACGGGCCAGCATTGCTAACACCCGCTCTATCCTTTAACCCAAGGTAACAGTGAAAGAGGTGCCACCGGGGCAAGAGTTGGTGTTCTTGTCGTCCGGGTTCTGGTACGACTGGGAACAGTTGGTGTCACCGGCCTCGCAGGAGATACCGGAGCAGCCGCCGCCGTCAGGCTGGGCGGAGAAGCCGCCCTTGATGAAGGCCGAGTTCTCGTCGAGGTCGATGCTGGAGAAGTCCCAGAAGACCTTGTCGCCTTCGCTGGTGTACTCGAACTGGAGGACCGACTTCTCGGACCCGCCGGTGGACATCTTGATGGAAATGCCGCTGCCGTCGGAGGTGGTCTGCATCGTCTCGGTTGTGCTGTCACCACCCGAGCTGAGGCTCTTCGATCCGCCGTTGCCCGTTGTGGAGGCAGTGTTTTGGATCTGCACCTCCTCGGAGAGGTTGTTGATGATGGTGACGCCGCCGCCGCCGCCGCCGCCAGAAGAGCCGGAGCTGGAGCTGCTGGGGGCGGAGCTGGTGGTGCTCGAGGGAGCAGGGGCAGCGGTGGCTGCGAGAGCGAGGGTGGAAGCGAGGAGAGCCTTGGAGAAATACATAGTGAATGTATTGGTTGGTTTGGTTTGGTTTATAGAGAAAGTCGAGTGAGTTTAGAAAAGAGAATGTCTTTCTGAACGAAAAGGAAGGAAAGTCGGGAGGATGAACCTCGAAAGCGAAAGCAAAGAGAATGAAAGTAACTGAATCTGAATCTCCAAAGGAATGGATAAGTTGAGAGAGACATTGATGAGCGCGGTTTCCGGGGGTTTATATATGTGCTGGTGGAGCAGAGAGCCCTACAGATGCGGCGTCAATGCGGCGTCAGTGCGACGGAAATGGAAACCTCCTTCATCGTAACGCGCAAACCCCTGCAGGGGAAAAGCGGATCAAGACGCCACATGTCAGGCACGCTTATCGTCCCTCTGGGCGAATAAGGGTGGTTACCAGGGACGCCATTGAGAAGATCGAGGAACAGTGTAGAACCGTGGACTGCCTGCAGCATGGGGAATGCACGTGTGTGCCGAAGTTTCTTTTCAGATTGGCCAATCAGATATAGCTATACCCCCGGAGTTCCACAGCCGCAGTGGACCAAGTTCTGGGCCGGTCTCGACCATGGGTTCTGGGCTCTACCATACTATGCCCCCCCGGATTGCCACGACAAGAACCCATTTCCGGCGACGTTAATAAGGTGGCGTCTGCAAGCACAGGAAGGCCAGCCGAACGAACCAGACTGCCTCACTCGCCATCAATTTGAGTTTGTACTCTGCGGAATCTCGTTGGCTTCTCAATCAAAAAATTGAGATCTTTCCGTGGCAACCACAGCGCTACACGCCAGTCTCTGAATGCACCCCAGGAAGTCTACCAAGGGCATGGAACTGCTGGATTAAGGGGCTATGCAATCGAATTTTCAGTTGGAGAGTGCTGCCTGGCCGTTGTTCAGTCCCTGTTCGGACGTTGCTTGACTGGCCGAATCCATTCGTAAGACCGTTGGCGTAAGGCGAATTGCGCAGCCCTACGGATCCGATGACAGCTTATGCTCGAGAGTAGAGAGCTCTGCGGTCTATCTGTGGTCTGGATCTGGTGATCGTCGTTGTCCACGTCGGCAGTTGACGCTCCTCCAGGTAGCTTCCCCCGCTGCCTGCCCCATACCCAGGGAGTATGTCTTTGCTCTGAGTATCTATCAGATCCAAAGGGATTGATACTGAAGAACTCAATAAACGATTCCCTGTGCTTCCGTTCCGACTGGGATATTTCATAGACCCGAAATTTCACCCATAAATGCTTACAGCCATTCTCACCCCTGCATCTCGAGGGAATTCGTCTGTCTGGATACATCAGTGTAGCCTTGGCGAGGGATATATCGGTTCCAGACAATCTGTTGGTCTGTATTGTCTGGTCTCGCCACGAAGTTAAGATGCTATTGTCCGGAACAGGCAGTTTTGTCCTTAGTAAGTTTCCTGGCGAAGCACTGTACCAGTATGCTGAGTCGAGTTGGAGTAGTCGCCATAGCTGATCCACTATGGATGCCTTCTAGAACATCCCCCGGAATGTCTGGATATCTGCGTCGAAAGGATACTGGTGTGAGCCTTCCGAAGTACCCCGGGAAGTTCTCGTTCAGCACCCACAAATCGATAATAGCCAACCCAGTAAAATGTCTCAGTGCTAGGCTGCCATTATACTGTGGGAGATATTCCAGAGTGCGGAATATTTAGCCAGTATTCAATGTGTCCGTAGAGGAATTTCTGCAGGGGTACTGTGACACTCGCGGCTTGCCAGTTCGTATAGGGCAAGACGTTTAATACATATTGGTAGCCCCCATGTCTACATCGGACCGATCGTGCTGCTGTCTTATCGGCCTGCGTAGGGAGGCTGTACAAGTACTGCGCCGGGGTTGGTGGTATGTTGGCAGGACACTGCACGGTAGGGCAAACATGACCATCCCGGCTCGTATCACACTGAATAGAGGAGATTAATGTCAGACAAGGTACACAGTTATAGTCCCATCCCAGCCGTCTAAACTTGCTGTGTTGATTTTCCAGTAGCAATTCCCATCAATCCCAACCATGCAGATACCTACCACCATCCTCAGCACTCACGCTCAGCCTCACAATCTCCGCACAAAAGATCGACGACGTCCTCGCCTAGTTCAAATTTTTAGCTGACCCCAGTGACGGCGCGGGAAACTCTATGAACTAGTATAATGGCGGCGTGGTTCTAGCCCTCCCGGTGGCGAACCCTCTACGACACCCACGTCACAGCAACGAGGACCCGCGAGCAGCTTAGTACGCTCGACCCGCTCTCTCCGGGGGCAGCCAACGGGCACTGGATGCGTATGGCGAGGTCCACTCCCGGATCCTGAATGCCCTTGAGGCTGGTAGAGGCAGGTATGTCGCCTCTGTCTTACGTAGGCTGAGGTGTTCTGAGGCTCGGGGCTTGAATACGTTGCGCAGGGGTTGATTGCGAATCCCTACGATGAGAAGTATGGCTTTGAGAGCGAGATGAGGCGAAGTTTTCTCCGGGGTATTTTCAGGAGGATTGGGCGGAGGTGGTTGAGTTGGCAATGGCAGACCTCTCGCATCTTTGAACTAATTCCAGTATGCGGAAACCGATCGCGTGTATTAGGAACGTGTCAACTGGTTCTCGCGACAGAATTCAAATTGAACTGCCTCTGAAGGCCGAGGAGTGCATTCTCCTAATACCGACAGATAGATATGCGGGATGTTCATCGAGCAGGCATATGGGCCCTTTGGAGTGACAGACAGACCCTTGATGGGGGATTGTTCATGCCCTATGTTCAATGGGCGCCGCCTATACTTTTGGATATTGGATATCGTCATTACTGATATGGCTGCTTCTTTCAGACGAGGTCACTTGCATCCACTCAGAAAGAGGATTATTCCATTGCCAATTCATTATTATTGTATTTACAATCTTAATTTCACCCACTCCTGCACCAGCCCCCTGAAATCACCAGGCAAATACGCCTCCATAAGCTCCCTCCACCAATTCCCCTTCCTGTTTGCTAACAACCCTAGATCACCCAGTAACTCATCCACATACGGTAGGCTATCAAACACCAGATCCGCGTGTCGTCCAGCTAGCCCTCCTGTTTCTCGGGGTCGGCGGATTTCCCCGTATGTCTTGTCGAGAATAGCACATTTTTGCACATGCTCTAGGTTGGAATGATCAGGGCTGAGATGCTCGATTCTCTCCTCGAAGAACGCGGCTATCCAAAGTGCTTGGACTTGAGCGACAAGCACGGCGTGGATGGAGACGGACATGCCGATGAACGCGAGGTTCCTTTGCTCAATGAATGACTTCTGCGCTGGGATCATATCGCGGTATAGCAATGGAGAGGTTGTTAGCTTCCCGGAGGAGAATAGTCCACAATTAGGAGCGTTGGATGTCCGTCGAGACAGGGTTGCCAGGTAAGGAACACTTTGATAGACTGTCTTTGCGGCCTCTTTGCCACCATTCAAATCGTCGTCTCCCTGAATGCCCAGCTGTACAGGGATATCAGTAGCCCACCCGGTACACAGCACTAGGGAGTCGGCATGCAGGATCTCCCCATTCGCCAGGTGGACCTTTCCAGGTGACAGGCTTGCCAGATCTGTAATATGTACTCGTATCTTTCCCTCACGGACGAGATCAAACCAGCTCGTTTCGTAGTTATGCACACTAAGAGAGTTTCCCATCCAGAAGAGAGTCGTCCACGGCTCTAGCTTCTTCAGTTCAGGATGTGTGCTGTACCCATTGAGTCGTCGAATAAGAGAATCGAGATACGTCCAGAAATATCGACAGATTCTCTGCCCCAGTGCTGTTCGGTGGAGCACCCGTTTCATCCACGAGAAGTGCCCGCTCTGGTAGAATGGCGCTGGATCGAACAAGGTAAAGAATCTCGTAGTAGAAAGCTTCGCCAGTGATGTCCTGAACGGACCCAGCGAGAAACTACGTGGCCAGAGATAGCTTGGGCCGCCTCCTGAGGGCCGAATGATCATGTCGACCTGCGAGCCGGACTGGACAGCTGTATAGCAGACGTCCCATGCGGACTTATTTCCGCCGACCACGACTATCCTCTTGCTCTCTGCCAGTGGTTGGGCGTGCTCCTTGAGCTGTTTTGAGTGGACGATGAGACGGTCGAATGTCTCGGCGCCAGGTATCTCTGGTATATGGGGCTTCGATGTAAGCCCTGTCGCAACTACCAGTCTGGTGGCGAGTACATTATTGATTATTCCTGCTCCACTAGCAGACCCAACCCTAACCTCCCATACCCCCTTCTCATTCATCTCAGCCGAAATAACCCTCGTACCAAGTCGAAGACGCGGCGTAATCCCAAAATGCTCAGCAGCATCGCAGAGATACGCATGCACTACATATCCAGGGATATGTCCTGTCCCATCAACTCCATACTTCTCAGAGACCATGGGGAAATCGCTAAGCTCGTAAGACCCGAAAACGTTGTTCGTCTTTAACCCGGGGTACAGCCGTTCGGCGGCCCAGGTGCCCCCGACGGACTGGGCTTCGTCTACAACGAGCAGCGTTGCAGCTGGATGGATCTCTAGGTACGTCTTGGCCATGATGAGGCCGTGGAGGCCTGCATTATTAGTACTTGAGTGGAGGTTAGGTATATTGCGGGTTTGTACCTGCGCCGATGATTAGTAGGTCAACTGTGTGGGGAGGCATGATAGCATTCCAAGTTATCCTGGAGTAAGATGGCAGACACTGCCATGTTCGCCAGACATTATAGCAATAAATACCCCGCGCAGAGGAGCTCTTGATAGGAGCTGACTGCTCTGTAAGCTGACTGCCGTGATTGGTGTCCGAGAGTGCCAGCAGCCTCGGATCTTCTTCTCCGCATTCTTCTCCATCTTTATCAAGATCACCCCGCGGTCGCTCTTGGAACAACTACAGTCTGCAGTCTACAACTCTCAATATGTCGACCCTCCATCCAAACGCAGAGAAACTCATCACGAGAGCACAGGAATTCTTCGCCGAAGTGGCTGATCTGTATTCCCCCCCACCCCATCCACTCACCACTCTTAGTCGGGTCTAACAATCTTAGAACACCAGGCAAGAACCTCGAAACCCACCTAAACACCAACTACGGCCCCGGAAACCCCTTCTACGAAGACTTCTGCCGCCTAATCCGCACCGGCATCGCCAACAACGAAGACTGGATCGCGACCGACGAGCTGGACGGCCCCAAATACCGGCGGAGCAGGCTGTGCTCGCCCTCGGAGCGCACGCGCTATTTCAGCATCACGACCGTGTATATGGACAGTGAGGACGAGTATCGCGGGCAGTACCATCTGCATCCGTATGGGGAGATTAATTGCGTGGTGCAGATTGATGACTCTGCCGAGTTGAAGGGGATGAATGGGTGGATGGGGGCTGGGTGGACGTCGCCTGCTGCCGGGACGCATCATTATCCGGAGGTCAGAGGGGGTGCCCTGGTGGCCTTGTTCTTTTTGCCGGCTGGCAGGATTTCGTATAAGGCGAGTCCGGGGATGGAGCAGCCGGTTTATGTTTAAAATGGGTTGAGACTTGATCCAAAATGTTAATATGCAATGCTGTTTTATTGTGCAACTCGCTCAGCCATGCGGATATTATGTATATACAGTATGGTATCATAACTATTAAAAAAAGCGAGGTGCGCCAGGCACCCTCGCATATGACCGAGTGTCTTCGTGCAAAATGAACAAAATAAGCTCACGACGTGTACCGCGTGAACCATCCTCCTTTTTCCCACTGGCCCGGTTTGTAAACGGCTCCGTTCCGTGCGTGTTCCTGGTGGAGGCCGGCGAGAAGTGTGTTGAGGCGTTCGAAGTTGATCGGCTTCATGATCCATCCGTCGAAGCCTAGGTCTATGTACATCTGCGCGTCCTTCTCGAGGAGAGACGCCGATACGGCAAAGACGGGGACATGGAGGTTGGGTGAGACGTGCTGTTTTTCGAATTCGCGAATTCGTTTTGTGGAATCCATACCGTCGAGAATGGGCATCTATATCGCCGTAAGTATAAATTCCTACTTTACACTAGCAGCAACTTACCTGAATGTCCATCAACACCACATCCCACTGCGTCGGGTCTTGGGCGTACGCATTCGCGCACTCCTCCCCGTTCATTGTCCACTTGACAGTGTACCCGAGTTTCCCCAGTCGCTTTTGTAATATTTTCGCGTTGATAGGATCATCTTCAGCCACAAGCACTCGAAGGGGCGACTCGGACTCATATGGTTTAGAAGTAGGCTTGGCAGCTGATCCGAGTTGATGGGAGGCTGCCTCTGCGGAGTCTCTCAGTTGTTTTTCAACCTGATCTAGAGGCTGTGCAGTTCCACGCGGCGTATTCTGTTCGGCTTTCGGGGTACTATCCTCTGAGCCAGTGCCAGGAGGACTGTTACGTTTCGAAGCAGAGGTGTTATCGACAAGAACCATATCTCCCTGAGTAGGAAATGCAGCCACAGAGTCTTTGGTCGCGACCGGACCGCTTGCGA
This sequence comes from Aspergillus puulaauensis, assembly GCF_016861865.1. Lineage (NCBI taxonomy): Eukaryota > Fungi > Ascomycota > Eurotiomycetes > Eurotiales > Aspergillaceae > Aspergillus > Aspergillus puulaauensis. The sequence continues at coordinate 5,183,022 of NC_054858.1, forward strand.
GGCCCGGGCTTGGAGTCTCTGACCCATCAGGAACCGGGAGTTGCAGTGAAATCTGGAATCGGCTGCCTTTGCCCTCTTCGGATCTCACCGTCAGTTGTCCGTGCATGTTGCGCACTATTCGAGCAACCAGCGCCAGACCGAGTCCCAAAACGGTCTTCTCTTGCGGAGCAGCGCCTTCGAGCGAAGTATTCTCCCCATTGTCACCACGGTTCTCGGAATCGTCCTCCCCAGTGACCTGCTCCAGCTCCCGGAATAGTCGCTCAAGTGTAGCCGGTGAGATTCCGTCCCCTGTATCCAGAACCGCAATTTTCACCGTCGGCTTGTCCGGATCACCTTCGCCAGGAGCATGCCACATTTCCACAGTCACACTACCCTCGGTGGTATGTTGGATTGCGTTGGAGACGAGATTGCTAATCGACTGTCGGACACGCCGCTGATCTCCGACCACGGTATCGGGGATCCCAGGGTGCTGTATCACCGTGTATTTCAAAGACTTTCTATTCGTCTCGCTTTCAAACATGGCTGTTGCCTCTTTGAGCGTTGCCGGCAAGTCGAAGGGCTCATCTTTAATGAGGTTTTGCCCTTTCTCCACATTGGTAAGATCGAGAAGATCATTAATGACATATATCAAGGACTTGGAAGCCGAGTGGGATTTGCTCAAGTGATCCCGTGTCTCGCCGTCCAATGCTCCTTCGAGGGCAATCTCCAAGTAGTTGACAATGGCATTCAGCGGCGTGCGTACCTCATGGGCAGAGTTCGCCAGAAGCAACTTGGTGAGGCTGGAGCTCTCTAGGGCGGCCTCCTGCTGTCGCCAGACCTTGATGAACTTGCCGTATACTAGACAAAGAACAGCGGCAGTGTCTACCTCAGACTCGGTCCAGTCACGGCACCGGTCCAAAACTGTCTCACTCCATGTCTGAAAGCTCTTCCGGGGCTCCAAGTGGCCCTCAGAGAACTTGGCCAAGTTGGGGTTGCCACCCCACTTCACCTCGGTTAATTGACCGCGACGGAAGAAGGCAATGAAATCCTGCCCATCCGTGGACAGAGGTACGTAAAGCAGTCCTGAAATATTTTTGAAGCCTGGGGGATAATGGAGGTCCTGAAAGTCCTTAACGATATGGCTAGAAGTGAGGACAGAGTTATGCTTTCGCACTCTTAGATACTCCAACAATGCGAGCATCTCTTGTGACTGATGTGATTTTGCCAGAATTTTGATCTCCCCGCGAATGCACAGAGCTCCGTAGTCGGCATCGACTAATCGAAGCAGATCATCTGACGAGGCGACGATATATCCAGAGGGATTTGCATCTGTCGGCACTGTGTTGATAAGCTTGCGTGCTTGCAGCCGAGACGCATAGGATAGGCGTTCGATGTTTCGAGAGACGGTGTCACCAATTAGTCGGCACATTTTCCGAATGGGGAATGATACTCTCATCCCCCGAGAGCCGTATGAATGGCATGAAATAAGGCCCCATAAGTCGTTCGGACCGTTCACGCTAATAGACATGGACGATCGAACTTCCATATTGGCCAAGTATTTAATGTGGATGGGAGACATGGCGCGAAGATAGGAATGGGTCATGTCCAAGGGCGTTTCAAGATCCTCGAGCGTCCGACACACCAGCCGTGCGGTTACATGATCGCGATCATAGAGCAACCGAACTTTATTGATCCGGTACAAGTCTCGCGCTTGTTTTGGTATGTCACCAGCTGGGAAGTGCAGGCCCTTGAACAAGTCGATACTCATGGTGGGGTCGACTAATTCTGCGACAACTTTACCGTTGAACTCCGAGTCAAATTCGTAGACCAAGATACGGTGAAAGCCGGTCAACTCCTTTACGATACCCGCAGTTGTATCCAGAAGCGTATCCATGCTATCCGCACGAGCCAGTTGCTCCTGAATCTGGCTGACGATGCCGAAAACCTCCATCGCGGCTGCTTCACCCTTTCGCCGGCGGGCGCGGCGCAGGACGCGCAATGGTTGATTGATCGTGGTTGTACTACCAGTCATCTGTTCCATCGTTGGCTTCACGTCGAGAGTATTCGCGGGAGCTGCAGGCGAGATCTGGCCCGACACGGTCAGAGGGCTGGCATGATCATCCTCCAATTCGAACTCGCAAACAACCAAGCCATTGGTTGTTGGACTGTTATGCATGGCGCACCATAACCGAACTGTGCTACCGTCGGGTGTATTCACGGTGAGGATAAATACCTCCGGGCCATCCACTGCCGGGTCGTAACCCTCGTCCCGGACAAAATCCACGTGGTCCAAAAATGTGTCTGTCTCGTCATCTGAGAGAATATCGCAGAAGGTAGAAAGAGAAAAGAGATCATTCGGGGAGTAGCCGAGAATGTCCTTTGAGTTCTCGCTCACGACGCGAACGACCATCTGCTCGTTGGGCTCCTCACATACAGCAACCAAAGCACCAAAACTCTGAATTGCGCCCGGAATATGGATCGGCTCATCTTCACAAGCTTTGAACGAGTCGACGGTCCTCCCGGTGATCACAGCATGTCCGTCGTCAGTCACAATATGACGGAACCGCGAGGTCATAAGCTCGTAAGCTTCCTGGTCGGGTTCGTCTTGAGAGGTAGGAGTAAAAACCGTGTTATCATCACCCTTCCGCGATCCTAAAGTGTTCGATCGAGGTCGGGTAGACGATTCGGACATCCGCTGAGACGACGCGGGCTCCGAAGTCTGCGGTGTAGGTCGAGTACCGCCACTCAGGTCGATTGAATTTGTCCTGCTCTCCGATTCTGATCGCATTCGTGTCCAGGTTTGATCGTCTATAATCGAATAATGCCGAGCGCCTCCGGTAGGAGATAGGGTTGGGTTCGTGGCGTGAGACACATCGTTGCGTGCCGAGGGGTCAAGCGAGACAAGTGATCGGATTGGGAAGACTCGATCAGCCGTTCCGATAGATGTATCGTGCGATCTACCAGAGCCTCCTCCCTGTTCTGGTGTTGTTGAGGTACCGGGGGTGGGCGTTCCCTCGTGGGAGGGGTGCTCCGGGCGGGGAGGGGGATGGTCGGACATCCCCAAGGGGAGAGCGCAGGACGTCACAGGGTTCAAGCGCGCTCAGGGAACTAGGTGCATTAGGTTGGATCTGACAGCGGCTGCTTCCTAGTCGCAAGGCTCCGTAGAAGCAGCAATCCAGGGTGGGCGAGGCGAAACCCCCGGCAGCTTCGATATCGCTGCGGGGCAGTGGCTATCAAAAGTCTTAGCCGAGTCAAGCCACAGAGGGCACAGGCGTGAGAGAAATAGCGGAGGAAGACATCTCCAGCGCATCCAATTCAACGCTGAATTGATGTTGAAAAAAGAGAGTGGCTCAAGAGGGGTGGACATGGATGTCTCTGCCTTGGAAGTGCAAGTCACGGGACGGTCGGTCCAAGGTGCCGCCAATCGCACAGCGCAGCAGTGCTGTTCCAAGGAATGGCCATCGAGGAAGCGAGGAATGTGGGCCCACGATATCGAGCGAATTCTCACTCCCCGTGCTGGGTGCTGCGGGAGGGGCATTCTGTGTTGAAATATGAGTCGGAATTCGGGTAAGATTGATAGCTTGATTCTGGAACAACCTTGCAGCTCAACGTTGAAGCCGATTGAGATCAGAATCACGTGTGCACTAGGTAGCCGAATATGTCGCGGGTCATTGTTCTATACGAAGCGAGAGGGCAGGAGCTGCAGAAGTCATTCAACATACTGCACAAGCATTTTCTTGCTATTGTCCGGTATAGTTCCAGAACCTCCCAGCGACAAACATATGTTACCTGCAAAGACAGCAAATCAAGCCGCAGCTCACGTGGGCCCAAGTGAAGTATGAGATCGGAGCCGAAAATCATGTAGTTTTATGATCTGACAAGAGAAATTATTCAGAAGATATTCGATGATACGAGAAAGGCAGTGCTAATTGTCCGGCAAATTTGTAAGGTTTGATAAAACTGGCAATAATGGCAGTCAGTAATCGCTCTTCTTCAAAGTACTCAATGGAACTCAAGTACACTGGAGGCGTGTAGAAATGAATGAAACAGTTTCTTCCTCTTATCACAAGCGTTATTACTTGACTCCGTATGCCTGGTGGATCTCCCAATGGAAGGATCATCTAGTGCTTGACTCACAGAGGATCCATGTCCCGAATACGAGGTGCTCCTTGCAAGGAATGACTCAACTGATTCGAGGCATGAGTCTCTGCAAATCAGCATGTTCAAAATAAATTCAAGATCAATGATAGTCAGTCACTTTTCCCTTTTCAGAGCCCGACAAGACACGCCTCCACGGGTTGAGATTGCATATTCCTTAGCTTCGATGCCGAGCCCTGGCGCCTCCCGCCGATATACAGATATAAATACAGATATAAAATCGACCTGACTTCGCTTCTTTGACTGCCTTTCGATGGAGCCATGGCTGTTTCTTGCTTAATATCCGCATTGACAGCCAGGGGAGCAATTTAGCAGTGGTAAGCATCCCCTTCATTCCAATCTCAACCCTTCCATGATGAACACAACCTTTCACTCGCCGAAATGAAACATCAGTTTTGCTTAAGTCTGTTGTATTATGCGTACTACCCAAGGTTACTGAACACTTTGTTGTCTGATGCATATCTGCCATCGTTTTATGGGAGTTGAACTGACACTTGCTTGTTCAGATAGGTCGCCCGTTCTCCTTCCATCGAGCCTTAGTGATTATATTTATATTGTGAGAGCACTGTAGTACAGCACTCCCCAATACATATAGTGCAACATACGGAGAATATAATGTCATGGTCCGGTGTCCCACTATACTGGAGTTTGTCCGAGCTTATTGTAGCTTGACCGACACTCCATGGTCCACACTAGCGTCTTAAACTTGAGAAACCTACTCTTAGATGTCCAACCGTTTGAATGGTACATGTATTCTTGTTTGTCAGAATTTCGTCATTGTGACTGGGGCGCAGTCGGTATAAATATTCGCTGTAATGTCAACCTTAGAAGTATCCTGAATTGGGCTGGCATTACCCAAGTGCCAGATGCCCAAAAAGATCCAATCATCTCATACCCCTACAACTGATCCAAATCCAGGCCCCACTCAAGCGCGGAATGCGAGGCGATTGGAGCGTTTCAAAATTGAACAGGAAACCGTTTGTGAATCGCGCCGAAGCCCTAAGAGTCGAGCCCTGTCGAGCCCAGCAAACAACAGTAATGAATTAGAAATCAACACTTGCGTAAGCATATTATTCAAGCCGAAACCGGACGCAAAACATCCGGTCTTACTGAATTTCCCGCGATGAGCCGAAACAACAGGGCAACTTGGCGGAGACATGTATGGAGATATATATCGGAGGGACCACTTCGCGCCGCCGAAGATTAACCAGCACACTGAATGACCCCGCGATTCAGTCCAAGATATCCGCGTTTGGAAAACGAAATACCCGTGCGGGTGAACACAGATGACGACGCGAGCGAATGGGAGGTGGCCGATTAAAGACATTCCGTATAAATTTACAGGAATACCGCCGGTAGCCGAGTAGTGACGTACTTTGGTATTACCGACGGTAGCCGCGCCCCTACCTACTTAAACACTGCCCATAATGCTGGTAATAAAGAGGGAGCGGCAGTAAGGCTGAATCGATTACCAACCGAGTAAGAATGGTCGCGACAACCATGCTGCACTGTATCCTGCCGGGATCCTGGTCAACGGGGCTCCTGGCGTTGAGCGTCGTCTTGGTATAGACCCCCGAATCAAACCGCACCCTAAGCCGCTAACTGACTCGGACTTTTCTACAGCCACTCATCTGGATTGCATACGCCAAGTTCCTGCATCCCCTGTCGAGCGTTCCCGGTCCGTTTCTCGCTTCTGTTACACCCTTTGCTCAGCTTTATCATGGTTTGAAGGGGGACCGGCATCTATGGATTTATGAACTGCACCAACAATATGGCCCGCATGTGCGTCTCGCGCCGAACTTTGTTTCGGTTAATTCCGTCGAGGGCCTGCATAAGATCTACGGCCATGGGAATCGGTTCCGAAAGGCGGACTTTTACAACTCGTTCCCGGCCATTTCGGGAGTATACAACACGCACAATGCGATTGACAAGATGATCCACGGCCGGAAGCGTCGCGTGCTTAGCCAGGCGTTCTCAGATAATGCGCTCAAGGGAATGGAGGATGTTATGCTCCTGCATGTGCGCCAGCTGTGCTCGATTCTAGGCCGTGAGCCGAAAGGGCTGCAGCCGAGTAACCCGCAAGATGGTGCGACGTTTAACATGGCGAATTGGTTTGGGTACTTGACTTACGATGTTATGGGAGAGCTCTGCTTTGGGAAGAGTTTTGATATGCTGATTGATGGCGCGAAGAGGCGCATGGTCCATTTGGTTGACCGGGCGGCATACAGGCACTACGTTGTACGTTTCTCGGTATTTCCAGGTAGAACATCACTGACATGAATAGTGCGGTCTCTGGATGCCTCTGCACCGCTGGCATCTTGACCAGATATTTATTCGCCGACTGACGAATGACCGGTGGAATTTTATCATGGAGTCGCGACAGGAAGCTAATAAGCGCGCCCAGGAGAGAGCTTCGCTCGGAAAAGACGCGAAGAAGGACTTCTTCTACTACCTCCTTAATGCCCGTGATCCTGAAACCGGAAAGGGTCTTGCGACTCAGGAACTCTGGGGAGAAGCGAACGTCCTGATGATTGCCGGTAGCGACACCACATCCACCAGTCTCTCCGCCGCAATGTTCCATCTAGTCCGAAACCCCAACGCCATGCAGAAATTGAAGGAGGAGGTACGGTCGCATTTCAGCGAGGTGGAGCAGATCGTGACCGGTCCCGAATTGAATCAGTTGACGTACTTGAAGGCGTGCATTGACGAGGCTATGCGCCTCGCCCCCGCTGTTGCCGGATCGATCCCGCGAGAGGCCTCAGATCCTGTTGTCACTGTAGATGGCCTTGTTCTGCCTGAAGGCACTGGATGCGGAACACCTCCGTACACCATCCACCGAAGACCGGACTACTACCGCGAACCGTTGAGCTACCTGCCCGACCGCTGGATCGAAGGGGCAGTCTGCAAGACGATGGACGACGCCTGGACAGTGACCAAGGACGATGTTGAAATTGCCCGCAAGGCCTTCTGCCCATTCAGCATTGGACCCCGCGGTTGTATTGGAAAGAGCATGGCCTTGATGGAAATGCGAATCACCCTAGCCAGAATCATGTACCTATTCGACTTTGAGCTGGCAGACTCCACTGGCGAGGATGAGACTGGCCAGTTTAAGATGGTGGATCATTTTGTGGCTTCGAAGACCGGCCCTAATGTTATTGTTAGGAGAAGGCAATGAGCCTTCCATATTCTATGTACAGTTTCAAATGCGAAATGACATTATGCATGTGCATGAACCATTTGCTTTTCGATCTGAAGGTTGTAAAGTTATCATTAATGTCTAATAGGACTTGATCTTATACATTAACAACCTGGGCATATTGGCAACTTTCTGTAGATCTGTATTATAAGCCCTCCCGACCACAGCTTGTATACTGGATTGAGCACCATCGCAACTGCCATTTTGGGAGGAGCCACAATAGTAGGTATCTTGGGAAGGTGCGATGGGGACTGTTTCGAATAGGCAGGAACGACCCATGCCATTGCACCTTCCTTGTGTGGAACTTCCACCGAGGAAGGTGCGACCGGTGTACTGGCACCTGCCCAAATAGACTCTCGGCGGTTCATTTGGGACAGATGAAACATATTGAAGTGTAGATGATATCCAAACAGGGAGAATCTGCAGAACCAACACTGACTGAAGTAGACTTATAGACAGTGATTGTGAGAAGACAGGTGATGTGACAAATGCAAACACTTTCATTGTAATTGCGGACAGTTGCGTTTACTGCATTGTTTGCCAGGCAATCACGAACTTCAAGGCCCCTAAGATCGTCAACCCCAGATACCCCAAACGGCAAGCTGAGCATTGACCAATCGGAGCTCACCGGCCCCAGAATGAAATCACGTGTTGCCACCACCCCCGCACTATGCCAAGCACAAAATCCTCGTACGTAATCCAAAATGCATAAAATAGTGGAGCACAAAAGAAGCACGGACCTGACTCTGCAGTCCGCGACTCCCTGGACTCTGCCCAGCAACGATTCAACGAACCACCATGCCTGGAAGGGAATCCTTGCCCCCTTGCATTCCTGTACTTACTCCAAATTCTAGTACCATGACTGATCTTGTTGCACGGCGCAAGCAGTTCTCCAGCTGCGATGAATGCCGGCGGTTGAGGGTGCGCTGTGATGCTTTGGCCCGTGGCGCTGGCAGTGGCCACCCGGGCGCTTCCCCGGTTTCTTGTTCGCGATGTACGCGCCGCAATGAGAGGTGCACTTTTGAGGTTTGACCCACCATCTACCTACCTACCTACCGGGTAGCATCTAGTGCGACTCCGATTATTTTAACTGACTGGTTTGGCAGTGGATGAATCGAATCCAGCCGCAGAAGGCGAAAAAGGGCAATTCGCGCAAGAGTCGTGCGCATGCTCATGCTCGTCAGAAGTCTGCGTCTTCAACGGCGAGTACGAGTAAGAGTAATGGAGCTTTGTCTGATCTGCCCGCGGGTGGGAGGACGTCGAGTTCGCCGACGTCTGCACCTGCCGAGTCTCTTGGTAGTCCGCACGATTTAGCACCAAAGACAATCGACGGGGATCGACTTGTCCAGAATGGAACTCGACCGGAGACGTTAATTGACCCTGCGATATTGGCACCGTCGCCGACGGCTGGGCTGAGTGTATCTGATGCTCGCATGGCACGGGTTATTTATCTAGCTGGCTTCGATACGATATTCGGCTCGTGGATGAGTCGATATGGGTGTCCGTTTTTGTACGTTCTTGGTATGGACCTGTTGAACTGTACTGACATATACCAGAGCAGGGAGCTGCACGGGTGAAGACCGGAATAGCATCGCCGAGGTCTGCGAACGACTTGATCGCTGGATGGAAGAGATGTCACAGGCGGATTCGCCTCAGGGTTTGAAAGAGCATCACCGAGGGCAGAGCTCACGAGACCGGCAGGCAGAGGAGTCTCTCCATGGGACCATAGCGGCCTTTGCAGCGAGATGGTTACCACTTGTGTCTCGCGAGCCGAATACATCATCGCACTACCAGAGCGTTATCCATAGTCTTTGGAGACATGCCCGACGGGATATGCTCCGTGTGATCAATCGCATTTCGTACCGGTCCATTCTCTCTCTGTTTCTGTTCGCGTTGACTCCGGTCCCTGCAGATGTCTCGGAGGAGGAAGAGGCAGATGGGATATTCGGGCAGGTGTGCATCCACGCTGCCCTGCAACAGATCCAGACCCTGCGCGCGCGCCAGCGGAGTCTGCGGTTCAACGGGACAAAAGTGTCGCAGCCGACAAAGTCAGAAGCGATCCCGCCGATTCCAGAGACGGTGCGGACGACAGATTTCATTGCGGCAGAGAATATAGCGTATTATGCGGCATTGACCTTTGATACCTCTGCTTCGCTGACACTGAATTGTCAGTCGCTTCTTGCGGCGGGGCTGTTTGGGTTTGAGGCGGAGATGTCCTGGAGCCTAGTTAGGGCTGGGGCCACGATGTTTAGGGATAAGTGGCAGAATTGGCAGGCTGAGGGTGTTTATGTGGTGACAGATGACAGGGCGAACCAGATTATTGCCAGTGGGACAGCGTGGAAGCTGTTGACGTGGAAACTGGCGGCGATTCTCAAGGAGGCGTTGCGGGATGGGCATGATGAGTCGGAGGTACAGAGGGCGTTTAGCCTTGTTGTTGAAGCTATGAGACAGTTCAATGATACTTACAAGCGGCCACTGGAGGCTTGTGAACAACGCATGCCATTCCTGGGGCAGCATACAAAGTTTCGTTGGTGTGAGTACTCCCGCCTCTTGGTTTATACAGGCTGTTAACAGTGTAGACTCTCTCATGTTGCACTACCACCTCTCCATACTGCTAATGGCGAACGCGATCGAGGCAACAGACCGGCTAGACCTATTCAACGAGATAAAAGAGACCATTGCGAGCGTGGAGAGCGTCGTGGTAAACACATTGGCATTCGGGCTGCACAATACCACAACAATGGCTATCAACATAGACTCCGGGGTTCCGGACCATGTCGGCGCCACCGAAGCATTGGTGACAGTTCCTCTAATTTCAATCGACCCGTATCCACATCATGTCGTTGCTGCCGTACAGCTTGTCCAGGTAGCCATCGACCGCGAACTGGAACAGAGAAAGATCACCCACAGCGGCCATGCGAGTGTGCGGTCTGTCCTGGAACGGGCCCTGAACCATCTCCCGCAGAGCAAATCTGTCAAGGCGGCGCGAGAGTCGTTTTCAAAAGAGTCTCATTATTCTGGAGAGCCGCCTGTTCCGTATTCGATTTAACCTGACGATTATAATTATAGAATGTATATACACCTGGACAAGCTTAGTCTTGGTGGCGATCGGCTTTATAGTCGTAAAACCCGCTCCCACTCTTGACACCCAATTTCCCATCTTGTATCATCTTGTGTAGATATTCCTGAGGCTCACTGGGAAGGCCGCTGCGGGCGTCGGCATAGTGCTTTTCGATATCAAGCACAACGTCCAGACCCACGACGTCCATCTGTTCGCACGGGCCTTTTGGTGTTTTCAGGACATCCTTGAAGATAGCATCGATTTCCTCGGGGTCGCAGATTCCTTCGGACAGCGCAAGTAATGTTTCACGTTTAATAGCCGCCCAGATACTGAAGTCGGATGTTAGTTAACGATTCTAGTCAAAGGGGGTGGCGTACCGGTTGTAGATGTATCCGATGGAGCTCTGGCGGACGCGGAATGGCGAGAAGCCGTGCTTCTCACATTGGCCGAAGAGAAGATCGATCAGGGTGGGATCAGTATCCGCATGGCCCATTAACTCGATAGCTAACAAATTAGTCTCATCTGGTAGGGAAGGATTCGAGGTAATACCTGATGTCTCTGGAGGCCAGTCTAAATGGTCAGCGTGGTATGGATCCATGAGATATAATACTTACAGCAGTGCGCACTGAGCAGTCTGCTACTGCACTTAAGGTCCATGCCTTCAATAACTTCTCCAATTCCGTAGCTGCTGGAGTTTGAGGCGATGATGGTGTTGCTGGGCGCGAGGGTGTCGAGTTGCGAGAGAATCTTCTGCTTCAATGCTAGGTTCTCTGGAACGCACTGGGGATGTTAACAAGAATTCACCAAGAGAACCGACTTTGTCTACCTCAACAACGAGCCATGCGCTCTGTAGTATAGACTCGAGCGAGTTAGGCGTGGATATATGCACATCTCCCCAGTTCCCAGAGTGCTGTGTGGCTTCGGTACGGAGTTGCTGGACGTATTTTAGTCCATCTTCGAGTTGTTGCTGGTTTAGGTCGACTAGGTATACTGAGCCCCCGCGACTGGACCACTATGGCTGTCAGTGCCTATATTAAATAGTGTTAACTTGTGCTCACCATATAGGCCAGGCGGCGACCCTGGGTGCCTGCGCCGATAATCACGACAGATCCTTGGGGAGTATGCAGCGCCATTTTGGTGATTGAATGAAGACAGGTTCTACATGAAATGAAATGATTGAGTTATAAAAACATCCCCTGCTCTCAATTACCGGCATGCACCGCGCAACTGCCGACCTACATCAGACCATCGGAGCGGATCCGACTTGCTGCATCGGATCCGATGAACAATACAAGACTCAAGTTAATGATGATCAAGAACGAGCCAAGACTGTCCCGTGCGTGTCAGTGGATCGGTGCAACCTGGACAGCGAATTGCGCCTGCGGGTTTGCCTCGTATCGTATCCGCTCAATGGCTTACACTGACACTCAGTCTGGGGGTCTCGCCCGTGCGGAATGCGGGGGACTGCGCCAGCGGGGGGTGTCTTCAGTGAGGGGGTTAGGGTATTTAACAGCGCTGAAGCCTTGACTTGACTGACTTGACTGTCCAGTGGATTCGCACGATGTCGCTCTACAATACTGACCTCGAAAAGCCCGGTGCGTCGGCGCTGGAGCACGAAAATGCCGCTGCCAGCCCGCTTGGCTCTGTGGGGGATGCTGCGACGGCTTTCTCGCCGGCGATGCAGAAGCGCGTCCTCCGCAAGATGGACCTGCGTCTGATTCCGATGCTGGCGCTGCTGTACCTGCTCGCGTTTCTGGATCGGGGAAATATTGGCAATGCGAAGATCGAGGGGATGCTGGATGATTTGCATATGACGGGGCCGCAGTATAACTGGTGCTGTATGTGTGAAGCGGATAACCTGGTTCGGTATTTGCTGACCAACAGTGACGGTGTTTTTCTTTACTTATGTTGCGTTTGAGCTGCCGAGTAATCTGCTGCTGAAGAAGTTGAGGCCGTCGAGGCTGTTGCCTTTGTTGATGGTTGCGTGGGGGATTGTTATGGTGCGCTGCTTATCCAAGTCACTAGAAGATACTAATATATCTAGACATTGATGGGCATTGTCAACGACTACCACGGGCTTTTGATCGCTCGTCTCTTCCTCGGCGTCGCAGGTATGCCTGTACCTGTATCTATCACCGTGAGCACAACTGACATGAACGGACACCTACAGAGGCCGGCCTCTACCCCGGAATCGCATACTACATCACCCTCTGGTATCCTCGTCACCTCGCCCAATACCGCCAGGCCTTCTTCTTCAGCGCAGCCAGTGTCGCCGGTGCATTCTCCGGTATCCTCGCCTGGGCCATTGCGGTACGCTCACACTTTACCTCTACCCTGCCCCTGCTCACACAATGTTAGAAAATGGACGGTGTGGGCAACTATGCCGGATGGCGCTGGATCTTCATCCTCGAGGGAATTTTGACAGTCCTGGTTGGTGTCGTGGCGCCATTCACCATGTATGACTTCCCAGAGACGGCGTCGTTCCTGACAGACGCAGAACGCGAGTACGTGATTCATGCGCTGCGAACACAGACGTCTGGAGAGGCCCGGCAAGAAGTCGTCGAGGAAGAGGCCAAGTTCCGTACTAAATACGTGGTCGATGCCATGACAGATTGGCAGATCTATATCGGGCTGTTCAGTATGTCCCCTCCTTCGTCTTTCTTTTCGGTCTTCTGCTCTTAAGGGCCCAATCTAATGGCGTCAGTGTACTGGGGTATAACCTGCCCCCTCTACGGAATCTCCTTCTTCCTCCCCTCCATCATTAAAGATCTAGGCTATACCTCGTCCACCGCACAGCTCCTGACCGTGCCGATCTACATCACAGCGGCTGTTGTCGCTGTCGGCGGTGCTTGGCTGTCAGACCGATATAAGAAACGCTCGCCGTTTATCCTCTTCTTCATGTCCCTGATCGCCATCGGGTTCATTATCGTCCTGGCCTCGTCAGACCGCGGCGTCCCAGGCGTGGTATACTTTGGCGTTTTCGTTGCTGTTGTTGGTGCGTCTACATTCCAATTCTCTCCGTCGTGTCATGTAGCTGATGGAACTAGGTATATACCCTGCCTTCCCAGGAAACATCACTTGGATCAGCGTCAACCTCGCAGGCGACTACAAACGCGCAGCCGGGATGGCAATGCATATCGGGTTGGGGAATCTTGCTGGCGGTATGCTTTAATAACCAACCCACCCCCTCTCCATTTGAACCGGCTGATAAATTGCGTATAGCAATGGCATCAAATTTCTACCGCGAGCAGGACGCACCGAAATACACGCTCGGACATGCGCTGGAGCTCGGGTTCTGTGTTGTGGGCATCGGCGCGGTGCTTGTGCTGCGCCAGGCGTATAAACGGGTTAATAGGAAGAGGGAGCAGATGGATGTCTCAAATTATGCGTCGTATGAGATGGCGAAGATGGGTGATCGGTCGCCTATGTTTAAGTATATGCTTTGAACAGTACTCAATCTCAACCTGGATAATAAATAAATGGCACGATTATAAGTAGACTAGCCCTACAAATATACGGTGATAGACCAGCAAGCATAAACCGTATACTAGAATAGTGTCTAAACAAGCCCATATTCAGCCTTCACCAAATCCGCCGCCCTCTCCGCAACAGCATAAACACTTGACATAATATTCCCACTGACATTATTCGGAAACACGGACGCGTCGACAACACGCAGCCCCTGCACCCCCTTAACTCGGAGGCTCGAGTCCAGCGCATCACCCATCGCCACGGATCCGCAGATGTGGTATTCGCCCGCAACGACGTCGCGCACGGCCTGTTTGGCCTGCGATAGGTCTTGCATGTCGAGTTCCGGGCTTGGGAATGTGCGTCGTGCGATGGAGGAGGAGACTGAGGGGGCGAGACCGACCTTGTCTGCCCAGCGCAGGAATGCGGCGATGAGGGTTACGTCTGCTTCTTGGGTGATGTAGTTTGGCTGGATTGTTGGCGGTTGGGCGGGGTCTGTTCTTGTTAGTTGGATCTTATGTTCAGGGTGGATCTAATGTTTGGGATGGATGGGCGAGGCTATACCATTACTCTGGATATGGATGTACCCTCTCGATACAGGATACTGGATGCAAAGCGCAGCACTAGCACCGGCTGGTTGGTCTGGCCCTGGCGGCCCAAGGAGTTTGGATTGATGCTCCAGTCCGTCCTTCGTGTTGAACGTTGCAGGCAGGAAGACGAGCTGCATATTGGCGGAAATGTCGCTCTGCAGGTGGGCAATGACTTGCTGGAGCTGTTTCTCGTGGAACGGCGTGGTCGGTTTGATATCCCGGATACTCTGAACCACCTCTGCCAACTCAGACTCAGACAGGACGCGTTTGGCAGGGAAGAAGCCCTGCGTGCCGGAGACAGCACTCAGCGGACCCGTTCCTGTTTCTGCGTACTGCTTTGCCGCGCCCTGCATGGCTTCGGGGACTTGGTAGAGGGTGTCTAAGCTGACGACGCCCGGGTGGAGGTCCCAGATTATGAGGCTCAGACTGTGGTCTTGCACGTTGGCGCCGACGGCGGGATTGGGGACTTTGCATTCTACACCTGCGGCGGCGAGGATAGCTGGGTCGCCGATTCCAGACAGCTCGAGGATCTGGGGGGACTGGATGGTGCCCCCGCAGACGATGACCTCGCGGGTTGCAGAGAGGCTATACTCTTCTCCATCTACGGTGATGCTTACGCCGGTGGCTCTGGTGCCGTCGAGGAGGACGCGGTTGACTCGCGCTTCGCAGAGGAGCTTGAGATTTGGCCGTGACGAGTTGGCATCGTAGTACTCGCGGCCGGCGTAGCTGCGTTTACCGGCGTTGGGCCCTGAGCGCGCGACTGCACCCAGAGTGTGGTAGAAGCCGATGTGGTCGCCGCTCCAGGCGTCCACGGGCTTGTTTGGGAGATCTGTCGTTTCAGCGGCAGCTTTGACGATCTCAGTGTCGATGGGCAGATACGCGTCGTTGAAGCTGGTGCGGATTGGGCCGGTTGTGCCGTGGTTCTCTGCGACGAGGGGCGATGGGGCGTCGACGATTGCGGTGTTGACGGATTCGAGAGTCTGTCTTGTTAGGGCTGGACGATAAGTAGACGACGTGGAGGAGTGGCACCTCGTGCTTGCGCATGTACTGCTTCATCGACGCCGCAGACCATCCCTCGTCACCGGCCAACTCAGCCCAGTCGTCGTAGTCCTGCAGTGACCCCCGGACGTACATCATGTAGTTGATTGCGCTGGAGCCACCTAGGACTTTTCCGCGCGGCATATTATGGACTCTTCCATTGTTGCCGGGCTGCGGCGCTGTGTACAGACACCAGTCGTAGTCGGGGTTCTCGAATGCCTGGAAAAAGCCCGCGGGCGTGTCGATGACTGGATCGTCGATGCGGTATTTGCCTGCTTCGACGATTCCGACGGTCACGCTGGGGTCTTCGCTGAGGCGGGCTGCGATGGCGCATCCGGCTGTACCGCCGCCGCAGATGATGAAGTCGAAGGCGGTTTGGGTGAACTCCTCGACGGAGGAGACGGGGGAGGCTTGGCCGTTGCTGTCGGTACTGGTCATGTTGGCGATGCTGGTTCAGCGATGGATGTGTGAGGAGTCTGGTCAGGGAGGGCGGACAGGCGGCCTTATAGCCAGTCCTGAGGTCATGGCTGGAGTTTAATACCGAGAGGGGCACGGCACGCCCTGAACCAGTCTGACGACGCGCGAGGGATTCTCTACCATGAATGCAGAACGCCTAACATGAATTAATATTGAATTCAGACTGATACAGCTGCGGCCTTTGGTGTCATTGGAGGTTCTGTGCGGGGAAACGCTCGAGCTGAGGCCGCGAATGTCTGACCAGAGATGCAGGACGCCTGAGTGGTTGCAGCTGTGATAGGCTGGAGAGAGAGATATCATGTCGAGTAAGCCTTGGATAGTGCTGGCGCTGACAGCAGTTGAGGGCTTGCATGTGAAGGCTTGCAAAGTAGGGCTTGCAGCCAGTCTGCTCAAAGAAAGTCGTGCAAACGAACTGCAAACATATCGAAGCTATTAATACTATTTTAAATATAGCGTCTGATGCACAGCAAACTAAAATACAAACTGACATCCACTGACAAACAGATATGATCCCCACCGTCGGAAGGACATTCCTTTCTGGGCTCGTGTAACCAGAGCAGTTGGTTCCGTATCCAACTATTCACATAAGACCCCGCGATCACAGCAGCTTGACACCTTGACATCTTGACAATAGCATCTTATTTATCATGTCTGACCTGTTCGTTGAAATCACCGCCCCAAACGGGCGCAAGTACACCCAGCCCACCGGCCTGTTCATCAACAATGAATTTGTCGCGTCCAGCGGACAGACCATTACCTCGATTGACCCCGCGTTCGTCTCCTTGCCTTGCACTATAGACGCCTTACTGATGGTAGTACAGAACAGATAAGCCGATCGCGACCGTCCATGCAGCCGGTGCAGACGATGTCGACCGCGCGGTGAAGGCCGCCAAAGCAGCCCTCGTGCACCCCTCCTGGAAGAAACTCCCTGGCACCGAGCGCGGGCAGCTCATGGGCCGTCTTGCGGATCTCATGGAGCAGAATAAGGAGCTGTTTGCCACAATCGATGCGTGGGATAACGGTATGTTGCTTTGAATTGGGCTGGTGGGGATCAACTGACGGAATCCGTATAGGCAAACCCTATCATGTCGCCCTCAACGAAGACCTCGTCGAAGCCATCGGCACAATTCGATACTACAGCGGCTGGGCGGATAAGACATTTGGCCAGACTATCAGCACGACGCCGGAGAGATTCGCCTATACAATCCGCCAGCCTGTTGGTGTTGTCGGCCAGATTATCCCGTGGAACTATCCCCTGTCCATGGCTTGCTGGAAGTTGGGCCCGGCGCTGGCCTGCGGAAATACAGTGGTGCTTAAGCCTGCAGAACAGACGCCGTTGAGCATTCTGATCTTTGCGAAGCTGTTCAAGGAAGCTGGATTCCCTCCTGGCGTTGTCAACTTTGTAAATGGCTACGGCCGCGAGGCTGGTGCTGCACTTGCTGGACATCCCCTGGTGGATAAGATCGCGTTCACGGGGTCGACCATGACAGCAAGGGAGATTATGAAGCTTGCTGCGGGCACATTAAAGAACATAACACTGGAAACAGGCGGAAAGTCACCGCTGCTGGTCTTCCCAGATGCAGACCTCGAACAAGCTGTCAAGTGGTCGCATTTCGGAAACATGTCGAACCAGGGCCAGATCTGTACTGCCACCTCGCGTGTCTATGTCCACCAGGATATCTTCCAGACCTTCCTGGCCAAGTTCAAGGAGGCTGTCGAGACGACGTCGAAGATCGGCGACCAGTGGGACGAGAACACATTCCAGGGCCCTCAGGTTACGCGGGCACAGTATGACCGGATTCTGTCGTATATCGAAGCTGCGAAGAAGGAAGGCGTCAAGGTTGTCACTGGAGGTGCTGCGCATGCCCCTGCTGATGCAAAGAACAAGAATGGATATTTTGTCCAGCCGACTGTCTTTACGGGGGAGAATGACTCTTACGCCATTGTACGCGAGGAGGTCTTTGGTCCGGTTGTTGTGATTCTTCCATTTTCTACCGAAGAGGACGCCATCAAGCGTGCCAATGACACAACGTACGGCCTTGGAGCAGCGGTATTCACACGCGACCTGGAGCGCGCCCATCGCGTTGCGGCGGAAATAGAGGCAGGTATGGTCTGGGTGAACAGTAGCCAGGACTGCGACCCACGTGTGCCCTTTGGGGGTGTCAAGCAGAGTGGAATTGGCCGTGAGCTGGGAGAGGCTGGACTAGAGGCTTATACCCAGGTCAAGGCCGTGCATGTCAACATGGGAAACAGACTCTAGATTAGAATGATGGCGCTATAGAATCAGAAACTCTCTTCATATCTATCCAATGTATGAGGTTTACTGGAAGGGTTCAAAATTACTACAGAAAGCCTACGGAGTGCTGATGGTAGATTCGGTAGTTCATGAGACATGTAAAGACATTCTATATCCGGAATATAGACTTGAGACAGGCAGATCGACTTACAGGATCCTGTTGCCGTCATGAGAGCAGTCCAGTTCGGAGTCGACGCCCAATGGCAGCACACCAGGTTCATTCCTTCTTCAGCAGCAGTATGCACGGCATCATCAGCCTGTAATCATTCGGCTCTTATCTCGGAACCGTTTCGAAACGGAAGTAGGCCGACTCGGGCCAGGCATACCGGCGGGGATCCCGGACAGGAAGGGGAGTCCGATATGGACACTGCAACCGTCGGGACCGATATTAAATCCCGCACAGTCTGGCCTCATTAGCCGCCATGTTACTCTTCTTGTGACGGTTATCGACTGAGCAAGCAAGCTTCGACTGGAGAACGTTTAGCCACGGCGGAATAGGCAGGTTGTTCCTTGATAAGGGTGAGCGGGTGTCGTGGCCTCCCCGGGGTAGAAGGATGAATTACGAAATGGAAATTCACTCTCGCCAATACGAGAAGACAGAAGATAAATGGCCTGTGGAGCGGCTGGAGTGTGTTTGACTTCCCCAGACGGAGTATCGTGGAGTCCCCAGTTTGCGGCATATACAACGAGAATAACTACGATGTCCGGGGTACAATATTGCTCCGTGAGGAATAATGAAACTCGATCCTAGAAGTAACCAATAGATAAGTGAATAGATGGCTGAAACTGTATGTTGAATATCGCGCAGGGCGAGAGCATCTCTCCTCGTCGGACCCATAGATAAGACGGGGGATGCTGTGTCGTAGCCAGGCTGACTATCTGTCCCCCAACTGCCTGCCCGGGCCCACTGAGTCTCCTCATATTCTCTGCCTCTATAAGTTGGCACCTGTCTGCGGATACGCGGTGCGGTGTTTGCCCTAGCCTTCCCACTGCAGCCTTTCATCATCCCCTGTCGCCCATTCTTCCATTCACACGTTACTCCTCACTTCAATAACATTTCTGTATATGACACTCTTACTCATTTTTAACCATGTCGTCCGATCCGTCATACAAAGCCCAACCGGCAAACGACATTGAAAGCAGCCCCGAGAAAACACACGAAGAGAACGCCGGGATGACCATAGACGAGCAAAAGGCCGAAAGCATGCCGTATCGCCAGGATGCGTTCGGTGACGAGTCTCATGCAGAAGTCAAATACAAAGTTCTCAAGTGGTGGTATGGTCTATGATTCCAACCCTTGGATTCTGCCTCTGATGATACTTAGGCAATGTGGCCTGCTGATGGTCGCTGAAACGATCTCGCTCGGTATTCTGTCCATCCCTGCGGCAGTGGCTGGCCTCGGGCTTGTTCCTGCTATTGTTATCCTTCTCTCGATGGGTGTTGTTGCATCTTATACTGGCTATGTGATCGGACAGTTCAAGTGGCGGTATCCCCATGTTGTCAGTATGGCTGACGCGGGAGAAGTCCTGATGGGCCGTTTCGGTCGTGAACTCTTGTTTAGTGGTCAAATGCTCTTCTTAATCTTCCTGATGGCGAGCCATATCCTCACTTTTACGGTGGCCATGAATACCCTGACAGACCATGGTACCTGCTCGCTTGTCTTTGGGGTGGTTGGCCTGGTCGTCTCTCTTATTCTCTCCCTGCCACGCACGATGAAGAACATGTCGTGGCTATCGCTTGCCTGTTAGTTCTTCTCAATACCCTGTAGTACATAGCTAATCTCGTCCAGCATTTATCAGTATTTTCTGTGCTGTGATGGTCGCCATGGTCGCCATCGGCATCGAACACCCCGGTGGCCCTGTCAAAGCCACGACCGAAACCAGCCTCGTTACTGGATTCACCTCCGCCCTGAATATCATCCTGTCATATGGTGCGTATTCAAGCCTTTGCATAAATCCATTCTAACATTTTTAGCGAGCCACAACGCCTTCTTCAACGTCATCGCCGAACTGAAAGACCCCAAGGACTTCCCCAAGGCCCTTACCCTCCTCCAGACCATCGATATCTCGCTATACCTCGTCGCAGGGGTTGTCATTTACTACTTCGCTGGGGAGGATGTCAAGTCGCCAGCCCTTGGCTCTGTCAACCCATTAGTGTCCAAGATTGCCTACGGCATTGCATTGCCAACCGTATGTTCCCCCGAGCCCATAAAACCTGTATACTAACACTACAAATCAGATTATCATCGCCGGTGTAATCAACGGCCACATCGCTTGCAAGTCAATCTACACCCGCGTCTGGGCGGGCACAGATCGCATGCAGAAGCGCGACTTTATGGCCGTCGGGTCTTGGATTGGGATCGGCGTCGCCCTCTGGGTTGTTGCTTGGATTATTGCGACAGCGATTCCTGTTTTCAGCAGTTTACTTAGTTTGATGGTGTGTCCGCCCTTTGCAATCACACTATCTTTACGCAAATTACCTTATATGGGATACGGTACTAATCCTGTACAGACTGCCCTCTTCGCTAGCTGGTTCAGCTTCAGTCTCCCCGGTGCATTCTGGCTCTTCATGAACAAGGGGCTGTGGTTTTCGTCAAAGAGGAAGGCTGCGCTGACCTGTTTGAATGTGTTTTGTTTCGTTATTGGTGTTATTATGTGTGCGCTGGGCCTTTATGCTTCTGGGAAGGCAATCCATGATGACCCTGGGAGTGCGAGCTTTTCGTGTGCGAATACTGCGTAGATGCCTTTTCTGGAAATGTGGATATATGGTATGGAATGGACTTTTTTAGATAGTGGACTTAGATAGGATTGCGGTTATTCTTTTTATGGATGGTGTTTTCTTGGTTTAGTTCAATATATTTCCATCCGTCACTTCTCAAGTATATGGACTACATGCACAATCTCTACAATGTATCCAAAGTGTTTATTGCAGCATCAATAATTCAAATTAATTCGACCTGGAAAATCTACACGCTAAACTGGCAATGAAATCCTTCACAGAACGAACCATGTCTACAGTTTCGAAAGCCTCCCATCCGGCTGCAGCACCGACAGATGGTTCTCGTTGATATCAGCTACCGTTTGACATCTGCCACATATTAGCTTCTGTACGAACGATAAGGTTGCCAGTACCCACCCAGCCAGCGCCATCGTAACCAGCAACTCCTGACGCAGGATCTTAATTGCCAACTCTACACCCTCCTGTCCGGCGTACTACCACAGTCAGCTCTGAACAGAGAAGGGAAAAGTATACATACTGCAAGACCCCAAATAGGAATCCGACCCATGAAGCAGTAACTAGCACCGAGAGCAAGCGCCTTGAAGATATCGGAGCCGCGACGGATTCCGCCATCGACTGCCAGGGGGATACGGCCACGGGCGACATCTGCGCACAGTCTCAGCGAGTCCAGTGTGGCTGGGACACCGTCCAGCTGCCGGCCGCCGTGGTTGGAGACGATGATACCGTCGACGCCGTAGTGGATTGCGAGTTCGACGTCGGCTGGGGAGCATACTGCTTGACGTTAATATTGGATTGGTTTATGTAGGGATATAACGTACCCCCTTTCAGCCAGATCTGCATTGATGTGTTCTCGCGGAGCCAGGGGATTGTCTGTTCCCAGTCGAGACTTGGATCTAAGTAAGTTAGAATGACTGTGTATAGGAGGTAGATGGATGTACCATAGTTGGTCTTGTCGGTGTTATCGCTCCCGTTGCTGAGGATGTTCGGCCACTCCATGTCCTCTGGCAGGAAAAAGTTGTTTCGCACTTCGTTCAGGCGCATGCCCAGCACTGGCACGTCCACCGATAGAAAGAGTGCCTTGTATCCGGATTCTGGGAATGTTAGACAGGAATCAGCGCGGTTCAGGGGAGACGTACTCTCCGCCCGTTTCAACAGCTGCAGTGTTATCGATCGATCCCGTAAAACGCACATCTGGATCACGTATGGATTGCCTAGCCCTTGTGTGCCGACGTCCTCTAGGGAATAGTTCGAGTAGGACGACAAGCCCATGCAGATACCGAACTTGGCTGCTGCGCGGGAGGTTGCGACTTCACCGTCGGGATGGGCCAGTTTCTGCGACGCCGCCGGGCTGAATCCAAAGGGGAGGGAGACCTATATTGACATTCTTGTCAGTATAGTCCACCTAGCTGTGTCTGGGAAGCCACCTTGGTTCCTAGAATTTCGGTGCTGGTGTCTACGCTGGCGACGTTGACCAGGACTCGGGGGAGGATTTTATAGCGGTCGTATGCTGCTTCGTTATCGCGCAGTGTGATGAGATCCATGGCGCCCTCATTGTAATAATCTGTTCATTGACTCAGTATTCAGTCCATTTCTGCCCGTCTGTTCTTGGTCTGGTCGCACCTCGCACCATAGCAGGAAGCCTGCTGCTCCCCAGCTTCTTCAGGTCTGCAATACAGGAAACATCCTGCGCGAAGCTCTCTCCCCGGTGGGCCATTGTGAGTGTGATCGGTGGGATGGTGTTGCGACGGTGGATGGAGTAAAGCGACAGAGCTCCGGCCTTAAAGCAGCCAAAGCACGAGCATCTGCAGCCCCATGGTGAGCCTCGGGGTAATACGCGCCGCCGGTATGGCTGCGGTGATGGCTTCCTATCATGGAGACACTGAGGGATCGGGATGGCCTTCCTGCTTTGTCGTTAGGGCTGCTGCTGGTAACTGGGGCCGTTCAGCCAGTGACGAGCCAGTCGCAGCTCTTTTCTTGTATACATGCAACTGAAAATGGATACTTATACGGAATGGTATCTTCGTTGCTACTTTCTCGAGCTCTGGCAATGTAGAGTGTTCACTAATATGGTCACTATATAAAGTATGTCACAACCCGTTAAGTACCATCCACCAGCATTACCACCATCTACCCAGCAGTTTAGAAGCATACCTCGCAAACATAAATAGGTACTTATTTGATGAGAGATAGGGATATCGTTTAGTAAAGTAGTGATGTCAGTCAGAGCGTACCAGACTGATGCTCCACTGACCAAAGCGGCAGGAGATTCCGACAGCAGCCCCGCTGGCTTTGACTGCTGCACTTCATGATCGCATTTCCCTTCTTCTTTTGACTTCCTGTTCAAATGCACTTCCTTTCTCGCAGCTGCAATCATAATTATGGGCTCCAGGTCCACCCGCCCCCGCAGATCGCACACCCTGGGCGCATGCCGCACCTGTCGTCGCCGCCATGTCAAATGCGACCAGAAACGGCCTGTCTGTCGGACCTGTCGGAATCTGGGAGTCCCTTGCGAGGGCTTTACCAATGAAGTCCGCTGGATGCGCAGCAGCAGCGGGAGCGACAAGGCCGACGACACCACTGGCACCCGCCGCCATCTCTATACAGGTCAGTGTCTCTGTCCCGCCGGCTCATGCGACCACTGACACTCCCCCAGAACAGTCGAGACAGTCCATGAGCACGTCCTTGGGCTCGAACCTCGTGTCCGGCTCCATTAGTGCATCCCTCGCGGAAATCGACGTTAAGACCCGCGATCCTGACCGGCCGGTCGAGGGCGATATTGTCGTGGGCCCATTTGCCGTGCTGGACTTTGCGCCCGATGCGTCCAACAATATGCAGGGGCAGCAGCAGCAGCAGCAGCAGCCAGAGAGTCATAAATACACACCGCCAGAGCCGGAAGGGGCGCTTCGTAGTCCACCGCAGACGGTCCCTGATACAGCTGTTGCTCAGGATCCTGGTGTCGCGCTGCCCTCGTTACTCAACGACTCGCCTTCACATATCGACGACTTCCTGCACTGGTCGGATATCTTAGGCCTGAGTCCGGAGCAGCCGGGATTCTTCCAGCCCTCGATGCTGAACTTCGACATGTATTTAAGTGCCGATGCGGTGGCTGATAATACGTCGAACGGTTTTGTTATCCCCGAGGACTTCGCGCCAGACCAGAACAACATGGCAGCCATGACTCCCCCATCAAGTGCCATTGAAATGGCCTCGACGTTTCTTGACGCAGCTGCACTGACGGATGCGCCGCTCCTGTTTAAACACTTTAACGAGAGAGTGGTTCCCCAGATGGTGATCATGCCGCTGGGCGACAAGTCCCCGTGGAGAATCATGAATCTCGCCGCTGCAATGGCGACATATAACGATTTGACTATCTTGGGCTCGCAGAGAATCAGCCATGCGCGTCTAGCAAATCTCTATGGTCTGCTGGCATGCTCTGCAGCGCATCTCTCATCGACGAACAACTCCGTCGGCTCACCCAGTCACTGGCAGCAGGCTGCCGGTCAGATGTTTGAGCAGGCCAGAGACCACATGCAAAAGTCGCTCCGATATGAAACCAAAGATCCAAAGAGAGCAAAATATAAGGACCAGCTAATGGCAATCTGTTGCCTGATTGAATACACGGTAGGTTGCCTGACCTTTATGCCTGCACTACTGACTGTCGCAGGTCATCTCAGGGCAGCAACAACATGCAAGAACACTCATGGTAAACGCCGAATACATCCTGCGCGTACGAGGGCTGTTAAAGAATCGAATATCGCAAAAGTCACGACTCCTTCACCATGTGTACACTTGGCTCCGCCTAGTCGGAGAGAGTACCTACGTCCTGCACGACTACAACCCATCCACCTCCTTCATCGAAGCCCTCGACTCGAACTTCCAACGCCATCGCCAACCAACTGTCCCAGAAGGACAAAGCTCGCACGAATCCAACCCCCGGCTAGACGACTTCCTCCGGCTAGAAGCGCACGACGCAGACAGCGACCTCAACATCAACGAGCCCAAAGACGAACAAGCCGGCCTGCACGATATCCACCTCCAAGACTCGCGTAGCTTCTCCGACACCCTTTACAAACAGGTCTACGGCATCCCCGAAACCTGGCTCAGCCTTCTATCCCAAACAACCCGTCTCGCAAACGTCATGGAGACATTCCGGCGCGCACAGCACGCAGGCGAGAACACCAGCCTCGAAGCATGGGAAGCCCTGCACCGCCGCAGTATCCGTCTCGAGAACCTCATCTGCTCGTGCGATATCACATCATCCACAAGGGCTGGAACCGAGCCTCCAAAGCCACATAGCCATATGCTGCGCGCGCTGAACGCAGCTCTTGTCATCTTCTTCTACAGACGTATCCGCCGGGTCCACCCTGCTATCCTGGCAGCGCATGTCGATGCTGTTATTGCCTCCTTGTCGGAATTTACGGCTGCCCTGACGCATGAACACCCGACTGGGCCTGGTGCGGCATGGCCCGCTTTCATCGCTGGATGTGAGGCATTGACGACGCAGAGACGAGAGGCCGTGTTGGCCTGGATTGATGCGGCGATGGCGAGCTGTGGTCCTGCGGGATTCGGCGTGGCCAGGGAGATTATGGTCAGTTTGTGGCGGAGGCAGGATGAGCATCTTGAGACGAATCGGGGGGAGCCCATGCCTACGTGGACGACGTTTATTCAGGAGAGGCAGATATGGCCGTTGTTCTGTTGAAGCATTATGCCCTACTGTTTATGTATGTAATGTGTAACGACTGCTAGCGATGTGACAATGTTCTTGATATTCATACTTCAGTACATACAGCCTCCGTAATGCTTAATTGTAAACACTAAATAGTCTTCACACCAGCATTCTGGATCAACGTCTTAAGCTCAGCCTGCAGCTCATCATTCAGCAACGCAAACGGCTTGCGCAGTCCACCAGTCGACTGCCCCCTCAGCTCTACCCCGGTCTTCACAGCAGCCGCATAGTTATGCGACTCCAGGAACTTGCAGATCGGGAACGCCTTGGTCCAGAGCTCGCGGCCGCGCTTGAGATCCCCGCGCACAGTCACAGCCTCGTAAAGCTCAACCGCCAGCTCGGGGATGATATTTGCCGCGCCCCAGACTCCACCGGGAGATCCAGCCGCGAGACCGTAGAACGTCAGCGTATCCCACCCGTTCAACGCGGTGATCTGGTCCGACAGGCTGAAGACGAGCTCTGTGAAGGCCGGTGCATTGCCCGAGGTATCCTTGAGGTACTTGACGCCGACCTTGGACAGGCCCGCGATCTCGGTTGGGGATAGGGTCAGCCCCGATGCGGAGGGGATGTTGTAGTACATGATGGGTAGTTTGGAGGCGCTGTGGATCTCGGCAAACATCTCGGTGAGTTGTTCGAGGTTGACGGCGTCGTAGAAGGGCGGGACGACCATGACCCCTGCGGCGCCGGCTTGGGCAGCGTGCACGGCCAGATCGACTGCTTCGGCTGTTGAGGTGCTCCCTGTGCCTGCGACGACGGGGAGGCCGCCGGCGAACTTGACGCAGAGCTCTGTGAGCTGCTTGCGCTCGGCGAGCGAGAGGGTTGTGAATTCGCCTGTGCTCCCGCCTGGGACGAAGCCGTGGACACCGGCGGCGCGGAGCCGGTTGATGTGGGATTCTAGACGGGCTTCATCGATCTTGGTTCTGTCGTCGGTGAAGGGGGTGATCAGGGCGACGAGGATTCCGTGCAGGGAGGACATTGTGTGGTATATCTGGCGAGGAATGGAAATGGATATGTATAACAGGAGACACTGGACAAGCAGTATGAGACGAGGGGTAGATATAGTTCGCAGAATCTGAATCGGGGCAGGCAGTTGGAAAGGCCTCCCTGTTTGGTTTCTGATATTGCCTGCGGGCGTAGGAAACGGTTGCCGTTTTGGGACACTCTCTATCGCCACCTCCATAGTTGAGAAAACCAAGCTTGGCAAAGAGAGCTGCTCCGAAATTATGCTGCGGCTGTACTGAGTATTGCGCTATATACCCTTGCACTTGGGCTTGACATCCCCTTTTCTAGGGGCGTGTTGTGGGTGAACCGGAAACGTGTATATACATAACATCAAGGACATTTTACGGGGCCTACCCGTGCATTAGATGGGACAACTGTCTGTAGTATCAGATAGTTAGGAACTGGCTGTCATTCAGTATAACCATACCAAACCCAGCACCGACCCCAACAGAGAATGGTTGCGAGGCAAGGAGCAAAGTCTTATTGCTATTGGTGGCCTTTGGACCGTTTCCAAAGCTCTGAGCTTTCGTACCTTTACTGGCGCAATTCTCTAATCATGATAATAAAATGATTTAAATATAGTTACGCTTGTTTTTACTTTATTCTCTCCGAACGCCTTCTGCAAGTCATGGATTGCTAGTAATTTCTGAAACAAAGAGGATAAAACGCAAAGACGGAAGTAAACCTATCACTCACCCACCCCGATCAGCGGAACAATATAGTAGCAACCAGGCATCAGGATGTAGTTATTGTGTATTCCGAGGCCCGGAGAAACAGGATATCGCTGCATATTGGGTGGTATATCATGCCCAAAACCTCCATGTCGCGGTTAGTAACGATTCTGAAAGGGCCTGGATCAAGAGGAGGGTACCCCGGCTTTGCGTGGCCCTTGGTATTTTGAGAGTTGTTAGTCGTATACCTTTGCAGGATATGTCCACATAACAGTCGTCCTACCTCCCCTTTCCGGAGTCGGACTGTCCTGGAATGGCTCACCTTTCAATGTCAACAGCGTCACTCGCTCATCCTTGAAAAGGTTTTCATTGTCACCGTGCCCATGGGGGCGTTTGCCTCGGGACTTACTATTACTTGGTCGAGGAGCGTGCCTCAAGATGTACTGCAGATGACATTTCCGGAATAATGTGGTAATGCCACTATCGTGACGCTCATAGCCTCTTGGTATGTGGAATATCGTGCAGTGTTCATCCTGCTTGCACCCGTGCATGTGGGGGAGCAGGCCCCGTTTGATTGTGGTCTCAACTCCAATATCTGGGTCAACCTGCATTGTTAGCTCGGGGATTATCGGAAGCAGGATACCTACGGCCTTGGTACAGAACGGCAGTCAATAAATAGCTTGACGGAACAGGCAGGGTAATACAAGGCCGAAAGCACGACAGCGTCAAAGAAACCTGGTACGCTTTGTAGCCAACTCAGTATTCATAAAAGCCTCTTTATAACATCTTTGTACTAGTCTTTGTTCCGGGAGAGCCCACGTAGATGTCTATTAATATATCCATGTCGGGTTCTTATTTGATTTTATTGTTTTGGTGGTTCGAAGTCGCCCCATGATATAACCAGGGGGTGCTATGAATAGTCTCTTTAGATGTTATTCCCCATCAAAATAAGGGCGGCAAGAAGTTATTTAAAGCCATGCATCCTCTTATTGAAGATGGCGTATCAAGGAAAATATCAACAGGACTTATCAATCTTTTTTTCTCAAACCTCGATATCACGCGCCGCCTAATAACGCTGACAGGCTTACGGCAGACATTGTCTTTCTTGCCCTTTCTTTGTTGTTTGTTTCTTTATACGAGCCCGCTTTTGTCCGCTTCAAGCCATAATGTCAGGACTGAATCTACGCCTCGAGCTAGAAGAGGAGGAGCTCAATCAGGAGGTCGGGGGGTATAAGCCTCGAGAGGCAGTTAGCATTCTTACGCGGTGCCTGGACTCCGATGAAAATTTCTCGGTGCGCGAAGCATTCTTGCACTTATATGCAATGCTTCCAGAGCGAGAAATGCAGATTTCCTATGGGGACATTCCAATCTCGCGGCCAGAACTGAACCTCGGTGGTCTGCTCTTGGATGCAGGCAGGCAGATACCATACTCACACCCGGCGCAGGGGAAGCTCGTAAAACTTGTTCAAAACCTGGGCAGGTGTGACAAATTTACCAAGCTCATTGGCATGCCAGGCTATGCTTTCTACGATGGCATGACAGAGTTCAAAAGGGAGTGCCATCGAATTGGTGCAGGTATGTCTCCTGGAAACGGCAAACAACGCACCGCCCTGAACTAACACCTAGCAATAGCAACCTGGGACACTGACGCTGAGGCCGAGCAACTGGTCAATCTTTGTGCCTTCCAAGGCCGCCTCGCATCTGCTGGCTTCTTGAATCCGCGTGAGCTGATGATTTGGTGGATGAGAGATACATTAGAACGGCCCGCAACGAGTTACGCATGGTCTACGCTTGTCATGGGCTCAGCGCTCTGGATTAGATACGGCGCAAGCTTTCTTTTTCAAACAATGGTCCTCGATCCAGAGCCTGAGGCTCAGTATAATCAAATACTCGGGACGTACGAGCTGTACGATGGTCCAGTATTTGGGCTGGAGCGCTGGAACTTCTGGCAAAGAAGGTTCGCGGAGATTTCGATATCTGAGCCATATGTCGTCAATGACGAGGCTCGACAGCTCGCGGCTGATGCAGCAGACTACATGGCAGCTCTGGCGCGTACAGTCCTTGCTCATGCGTGATCTGATCAAACCTGTCGTGGCGTGAGGACGACTTGTTACTGCCTCTTGCCATGGAGTAGTAACAACTCCGGGTCACTGCGGTTGATGGATATCCTGCAAATGCATTTACACTTCTAGTGCCGTTTACCCTGTTATTTCCTGTTGGTATTGCCTTCTGCCATTCGTTGCACTTGGTACCATTTTAAGCCGGTAGTTAGCCGATAACAATTCACTGCTACCTGTATTATCAACCATTCCTGTCTAAGATGCCTAGCCAGATTGCCATTCACTCCCAAGCTAGATGGTAAGATACATTGAAAAAGAAAGCACAATCCATCCAATAACAGAGTTACTTTAACAGAGGAGAGGAAATACAGTTACTCTATGCACATGTCATCGTGTGAACAGGCTGCCAACCCGGAACAGGTTAATATTCCTGGCAAGCTTACCATTTCAGCTGCAGGTGTGGCCTGATGGCATAACGTGCGTCCATCGCCGCACGTATTATATAGGGGTGTATTACGGGCGCAGATGCTAGCATAAGCTTTGCGAGAAATGGCCTTAGGATGATGGAAGACTGTAAACTCTTATGCCTGCCAGCGTGGCCTTGCAGCATATCCAGAAGCGGATACTCTCTCAGCAGTGGTAGGGGCATCAGAAGAATGCCAGAGCAGCCTGTCTTTGGGGATTCCACAGGCGCAGTATGGTAGCGGTCCATGCGGCTGGATGTGTGAATGATGTCAGGCTCGGCCTGCTGGGTTTACGCCTGCCACCAAGTTCGTAGAAACGGCAGCGACGGCTAGTTAGAGACCAGTGGAGTTGAAACCAAGGAGGCATCGCGGGCGAGGGCCGTACGTATAACAATGCCATCAGACAGCAACAGCTCAGAATTGCCAGACCCTTCTCGTCTTCCCTGCCTTGGGAGTGTCAACGGCCCATGGGCTCTTCCTGACCTGATTTAATGTCAGCAAACAGGTCAGTCACATTATTGGCGGGAGTATCTTGATCTCAACGATAATGCCGTCTCTGCGGGTCACCTCCACCAGGCCCCTCCGCATTGGTACTCGTTGAAACCCATTCCTAGTCCCCCGGCCGGCCGTATGGATCAACATAATGATGAAGTTCTTGTTCTTATCAGTGACAATACGCCATGCACCAGGCCGGGGCAGCGAATGCCACAGGGGCTGGCCGTATTGCGTCTGCTGCTGATAATTGAATGGTCCAGCGACATACATCCAAAATACGATGTCCTCCCCACCGGGCGGGGGGACAATGCCGTTCAACGTAGGTAAATCACGCCGTAGGTGCACGAGCAACCTCTCCCTATCTCTGTAGGCATGAGGTCTTTTCTGGTTTGTTGCCTCCGATGATGGCATTGGGGTACTCGAATAGGACAAGATAACCCGAGCCTGGAGCTCGCACATCTCCTCCGCGGGGCCTGTCCTGGGATCCAAATGTCCCCGGGGGAACATGTAGATGTCGTCAGCAACAAATTCCGTTGTGATAGCCATCGTGATGCTTCATGCAGTGATGGGTATGCCAGCAACGGTGCTGCTCTATCTTGGTACCGTTTGGGATGGCGAATAAAGGGTGCCATATTTATGTGCCAGCCCCTTCTCGTTGAACCAACAAAGCTGAGAAATATGGTCTTTATCCTCCATGCTGTTCTTTCTTGTTGGACGCAGGATGGCATATACAAAGGATCAAAAGCTCAAGGAAGGCCATCCAGCTTGCAAGACGCCCGAAGCCAGACATCCACATCAGACTTGCTATAATTGGCCATCTATATTTACTTGAATATAAACGTCTCAATCTGGCTCGCGCCCGGCTCTTTGTGGCTTTACCGGGGCGTGGCCGGCAGCAGCTGTTTTATTCATTCGTTCACTTCTCGCTCATTGTATAAAGGGCTTTACTCTCACATCCAACCCTAACACCAGGGAGCAGCTCACACATTCGTTCTGCTTGTACCTTTGTCACTGACTTCACAAATTACAGCATGTCACAATCACCGTCAGCATTGAGCGTTCACTATATGTCGGATGAGAGCAATGATGACCTTGACCTGGAGGCCCACAACTGTGAGGATGACGCCCAGAGCAAACGCAAAACCCAAGACACAATCTGGGTGCTCAAGGAATTCCTCAGATCCGACGACACTTTCGCCGACCTAAAGGCATGCAAGGCCCTTTACGACATGATGCCCGAGGCCGGGACGGAAGAATCCTGGTATGAAGGAAATCTCAGCACCATAATCATGGCTACCGCAAAGCAAATCCCACACAATAGCGCAATGCAGAACAAGCTCGTGAGGCTCATGGGAGAGCTCGCGAGGTGTGACAGATTCAATGTGTTACTGAATAGACGCTGGTATACACACCCTGAACGGGTGGGCGAGCTCAGCCTTGTCTACTCAAATTATGTGCGGCTCTGTGTGTATGGGAGAGTATGGTGTGAACTATTTAATGGTATGCCCAAGGTTAATCGCTATATGGCGTATAAAGAGGCTGACATCAGCTTCATCGAGCAGGAGTAGGGCCCCAGCAGTACGACACCCAATTTGTCAATTTATGCGCCTTTCAGGCTCGGTTGTCAACCGCGGGGATTATGGATAATACATCGGAAATGGTATGGACCATGAGGGAGATCCTGGAGCAGCCAACAGACGCGTGCACCTCCGAGAACCTCAGTATCCAGATCAAGCTGGCCGCGGTTTGGATCTTACATGGCGGACAGCTATTCTACCAGAACATAGTGACCCACCCAGAACCTGCGACAGCAGAGTCCCAGATATCGTACCGCGCATATGAGCTCTACACTGGCCCTGTCCTTGGGCTAGAGCGTTGGGGCTTTTGGCAGGCGAGACTATCTGAGCTATCCGACAAGTCCGATATTAGCGAGGAGGCTCGTGATTTGGGAACCAGGGCAGCCGATCTCATGGAAGCTCTTGTGCGTACGGTCAAATGAGATAGTTCGGCTGTTGTTCTTTGTCAGTTACAAAGGATGCCTAGCCAAGCGATACGGACAGAGTTTCCGTTGTGATGGCTGCTGTATTTACTGACTTTGCGATGTTGCTTTTGTGTTTACAGTCACTCGTTATGAACCATGTTATTGATCATCTAACTAAGATGGCGAGCTATCTATTCCTAGTCCTGTGGACATGAGACTTCACGTAGAGGATCCCGTCGATATTGACAGTTAACCGACCTGGCTCCGGAACAAAAAGAAAGACATCAAGAGGAAACAAAAGCTCCGATCCCAAGGTTTCCACTATTAAAGAAAATAGGACTAAGAACAGAGAAGTACAAAACTTAATTGGGAAATCGCCGGGGGTATCACAAAAATCATGACATCGTTCCAAACAGTGAAATCATGGTTTGGTATATCGCAAATGAAACAAGTAGTGTATCAGCGTTATCATCGCAATGCTGGAAATCGGCGTTGTCGTCACAGGCATGAAAGGATAGTTGAGTTGAAAGGGGGTGCAAGTTGCGGGCGGCCGTTGTCTCTGGGGGTGCTTTTTGCTCAGGATTACGACCAGACCGATACGACGGCCATCTATAGGGCCGGGTATCTCGATGGGACGGGGTGGAATATTATCGCCAATCTAAACCCCCGGCGATGCTGTACTCCGATGGCGCCAGGGCTGGTGTGGTGCCATGAAATGACGGGCATTGGGGGTTGGGGGCAGCGGACAGCGGGGACGAGGAAACCATGAGACGAAGCGGAAAAGGGAGATGAAGGCAGGGTAGGACTGTGAGATATGGCCACCTTCTCGGTGAACCAACCGCGACATAGGGTACCAGCTGGCAGTGGCAAAGGCTTACGCACCGTCGATTACAGTGGGGGAATGTGGCACGAGGATTTGGACTATGTGAATGGCATAGACTTCCTGACATTCGCTAGCACGTACAAAAAGGCCACCGTCATGTTCCGAGTGAGCGGCCATGCCAATGATGCGTCTTTCTCGATCAGTGACAATGCGGAATGCACCGGCGTCAGCATTCTCATCTCCGTAGTCGAAGTTTGGGGCGCCAACGTACATCCACAAGACCGGGCATTTCCGTCGCAGACCTGGGTTGTAGAGGTCACCTCGCAAATCGGTCAGGCTCACGCGGTCGTTGACGAAGAGGTCCTCCCAGTCATAATATGCGTGTGGTCTCAGCCCGTGTGGTTCCTCACTTGTGGGCATTGGTGTGTCCTCCAGCCAGGCCTCCGCGTCGTGTTGGCGAACCTCAGTCCGAGAACCGTCAGCAACATAATGACTGCGGGAAAACGTGTAAACGGTCTCATATTCAACCACCAGCAGGATGGTGGTGGTAGCGGAGTTGAATATCCGAATATCGTTCATGTTCTCTGGCTAATAGGGACGAGATCCCAGATTGTTCCGGGGTAGGGGGCTGTTGGGTGATTGGAGGAATAGCCGAGACAAGTGTACGTTTGACGGGAGTGGAAACCGCTGTAAAGTGTCAAGTTATCAAAGAGACTGGTCAGCGCCGCCTGGAGAAGCCATGGGGATGATGTGGCTTTATGTATGTTACGGATTCACGCAGCATCGTAGATTCAAACGACTATATTTAAGCGAGCTTCTGACCATAAAGGGGATATGAAGCTGCAGCCTCATGCACAAAGGATCCCATTCAGAACTCCATCCGTAGGAGAAAGAATAGTTATACTTAGAAACAGACATTCGCTGCGCAGAAAACGGAATTCAGATCTTTATGGCCCAAACCCGCCACTTTGATGTCTCCTTTACATGTAGTAGTAGCAGGCCATCCCAATCTAGAATCCAGACTACCTGTTTGAAACTCGATAGGAGACTGCAAGTCAAAGGAATCGTGGATGTTGTGCTTCACGCGCGCCTTCAAAGCGCCCCATCACCACCTTGAGTCTGCTATAAATCCGATACGTTCCCTGCGTCTGCATCTGATCCAGGTGTCTGTAGCACTGTTTTCCTTTTTGATTTTTCTCTTCATTTATCATTACCATTTACTTTACTTCAGACCATGTCGGAACCATCCTCCAACCATGAAGTCGGTGGCTATACGACCAGAAATGCATTCCGCATTCTCAAACGGTACATAGAGTCCGAGGAAAGATTTGCCATGGAAGGCACTTGCGAGGAGCTGTATCAAATGATTTCACAGGATGTACCTGCCGACAAGCAGCGCAGCACCTCTCAAAGCATTCAGCCCCAGGATAGAGTTGCTGAGGATGTGAGCAGCCAGGACGAAACATCTCAAAGCCAAGCGAACCAAGGCTGTCGGTCAAAGAGTGATCACATCCTCAGCGAGGCCATTCTGTGCGTTTCACTGGACATTCCGTACAACCACGAGGCGCAGACTAAGCTTCTACATCTTGCCCGGGAGCTGTCGATGTGCGATATTCTGAACAAGACACACGGAAGGTCAATCATGGTCTCCGGTAATTCTGTCAGAGGGCCGCGCACATATCGGGATTACGACTATTTTCGATACGTGGGCATGCCATACCTTCATCAGGAGGCTGGCCGATATGTTAATGGTACGTTTTATTCAAACGCCTTTTATATGTTATCGTTGATATAACAGAGCTGACGCTGCTTATTATTTTCAGGCTCTATCTCCAATGAAGCCGAAGCAACAAGGACTCTGAACGCCACTGCTTTCCAGGCTCGGCTGGCGTCTGCTGGGTGTCTGAATACTATTGCCTCGATGATCTGGGACATGATGGGCCTGGAGTGGGACAACTCGCCTCGCGAGAGCACTTTGATTAAAGTCGTGTCCGTCTGGGTAATATATGCCGGGTACTTTTTCTTCAACAAGATGGTCATTGACCCAATGCCTGTCAACGAGGATAACCAGCGGATGTTTAAGGCGGTGCGTCTTTATCAGGGCCCAATTTTTGGTCTCGAGCGTTGGAACTTCTGGCAGGAACAACTGCTTCGTTCCTCCCAAGACCCCAGTGTCACAGCAGAGGCCCGCGATATGGGGCTCCGAGCCGCCGATTTAATGGCAGCTCTGTCGCGCAACATCCGGTGATTGCGACACAAGTCTGTTGCAATGGGATGGTGATTTCTTTGGCGGCCGAGCCGTTTGCTGGATTCATTGTTGCGCTTTTGTCGGTCTCGCCGATGTCCACTCGTTATTTGTTTGATACCGCTCTCAATTTAGACTACAGTGCCTGTTGCTATCTCAATCCCCCATGCGCGGAGGACTCTCCGTGGCGCATCTGGTTAGGCGGCGTTCGCTGGATGCCCTATATAACCCTGTATAACCCCGTACACCTGCCCCTCTCAACCCTACCAACGCTCCATCTAATCCCAGGATGGTTGAAACCTCCAAACCAAGTAAATTCCATTCTCCCTTATGCACATCATCGATCTGATACCTCCTGTAGTCGCCGTGAACGGTAGTAGTTTCGCCCTCAATGGCCATAACCTGTCCTATCGCTTCCACGTCGATGAACCCACCGGCGACCTGAGATCAGACCACTTCGGCGCCCGCATTTCAGGGTCTATACCGGCAGACCCTGAGCCAGTCGTTGATGGCTGGACGGGCATGCCTGATCGCGTCCGCTGTGAATTCCCTGACCAAGGACGAGGTGACTTTCGCATCCCGGCCTTTTGCATTCGTCAGGCAGCAGGACATACCATCTCGGCGTTTCGATATCAGTCGCATGAGGTTGTTCGTGGAAAGCAAGGCTTGAATGGGCTTCCTGCAACTTTTGCTGGTGTTGACGATGCGCAAACGGTTGTCGTTCGACTATTCGATGAGTATAGTGACATTGCTGCCGCGTTGAGATATACCGTCTTTCCCAGGTATAATGCGATCGTGCGTAGTGCGAGTATTACCAATTCTAGCACGGAGCAAATAACCGTTGAGTCTCTCGCAAGCATGAGCGTTGACCTGCCCTTTGAGGAACTGCAGATGCTCGGGCTGCGCGGTGACTGGGCCAGGGAGGCGCATCGGCAGAGACGACCGGTGGACTACGGCGTGCAGAGGTAGGACGAAGACAATCATGAAGAGTAGGCCGTGGAGGTGCTAATTTCGAATAGCTTTGGCAGCACGACTGGCTTCTCGTCCCATCTCCATAACCCGTTTGTCGCCCTGGTGCATCCCTCTACCACGGAGTCGCAGGGTGAGGCATGGGGCTTCTCGCTGGTCTACTCCGGCTCCTTTTCCATCCAGGTTGAGAAGGGGTCGCAGGGATTGACGCGCGTGTCGGTCGGACCGAACCAGCTGTCCTGGAAGCTTGCGCCGGGAGAAACCCTGACCTCGCCTGAGTGCGTCGCTGTCTATTCGGCAGACGGTGTAGGGGGGATGTCGCGCTCTCTGCATCGGCTGTACAGGAACCATTTGATCCGTAGCAAATTTGCGACCGATGATCGCCCGGTGCTGTTAAATAGCTGGGAGGGCCTTTATTTCGACATTGATCATGACCGAATGTGCCGCCTTGGACAAGAATCTGCGGCATTGGGCGTGAAACTGCTGGTCATGGATGATGGCTGGTTCGGGCAGAAATACCCACGAACATCTGACGCTGCAGGACTTGGAGACTGGATTCCTAATCCTGATCGGTTTCCCGATGGCCTCGCACAGCTGGTAGACAAAATCACCTCTCTCAAGGTTGCCAACTCGTCGACGACCCTGCGCTTCGGCATCTGGGTGGAACCGGAGATGGTGAACCCTCAGTCCACTCTGTACCAGGAACATCCAGACTGGGTGCTCCATGCCGGCGGATATCCACGGACAGAGCAGCGGAACCAGCTTGTGCTGGATCTGGGTCTGGCAGAGGTGCAGGAGTTTATTATAAACGCAATATCGGACCTCCTCAACAGCGCTGATATCACGTACGTGAAGTGGGATCACAACCGGGGTATGGCTGAGACGCCCTCGCCTAGCGCAACCCATGCATACATGCTGGGAATGTACCGCGTATTTGATGTTCTCACTACTCGCTTCCCCAACGTCCTCTGGGAGGGCTGTGCATCTGGTGGTGGTCGGTTCGACCCAGGAATCTTGCAGTACTTCCCGCAGGTGTGGACATCAGATAATAGTGACGCTGTCGAGCGCATCTTCATTCAGTTTGGCACCTCGCTCGCCTACCCTCCTAGTACAATGGGTGCCCATGTATCCAGTGTACCGAACCACCAGACAGGGCGGACTACACCATTAAGCTTCCGTGCCCACGTCGCCATGATGGGCGGGTCGTTTGGTCTCGAGCTTGATCCGAGCCAGATTACTGACGACGAGAAGAAGGCCATTCCCGGGCTGATTTCCCTGGCGGAGAAGGTGAATTCGATCATTCTCAAAGGCGATATGTGGCGATTGACTCTGCCTGAAGAGTCTAATTGGCCTGCAGCCTTGTTTGTTTCGGAAAGCAAAGCCCAGGCGGTATTGTTTCTCTTTCAACTCGCCCCGAATGTCAACCATACCGTGCCCCGGGTCAAATTGCAGGGGCTGCAGAGTGAAGCGATGTATCGTGTTGATGGTGATGGGCCTTTTGCGGGCTCGATGCTGATGAATCTGGGCCTGCAGTATTCCTTTAAGGCGGAGTATGCTAGTAGGGTTGTGCTCATAGAGGCAGTAGATTTTTAATATATATATAGTAATTGTGGCTCCTTGTCTAACGATTACCTAAATCTAACACGACGATCTGGTATCGCGCAAGGCTAAAACATTGAAGCCGTTGACAACGGGCCTTAATGTACAGATCATGTTGATCTATCAACCGAAGTATTGTCTAGATGTTCATATTCCTCCATCCTGCCTCTATCACCTTTAGCTTTAGACCCGCCACAGAGAGCGTATACGCCGACTGGACGGAATAAATTAGGAATTAATTAGACCTGCATGTGCAACCGTTTACGGCATTTCCCCTTGGCGCGCAGCAACTGGACAGGCCGACAGGTCCTCGTGTTTCAGAGACGATTTGACTGGTCGAGTCTCCAACTTTGCAGTCACGGCGCAGGGATTTGTGCGGGCAGTTCATATGTCCCTCGGCTGATGGTGGCCTTTGCTGTAATATAAACGCCGGTAGCCAGTGCTTGGGTGTTTTTGTTAATTTTACAACTCGATGGAATTTCCCTCGGCATTTTGAAACTACCGGTCCTTACTGAGACATGCTCTTTTCGGCTGTGTTGAACGATGGCCAGGATGTGGGTGTTGGTTGTATTGCTGTTAATCTCAATGCTCAGTTTGGCAAATGCTGAAGCCTGCGAGGACATAGAAAGCCTCCCCCAATGTGCAGTACGAGTACCCCTTTCTTTGCTTGTGGTTAATTTAAAGCCCTAACTGCCACGTAGGCAAACTGTCTGCCTCCGTTCGTTTGCAGTGGCACAAAGCAAACGCTGTGCGAGGGAGAGTATGAAGCAATCACGTCGTGCTACGAGAATAACTGCCAACTGCGTGAATATCTCTGTGAGAATCCTGACCTACATCATTCAACCTGCCCTAACAGTCTTTTTACCTATCAGATTCCATGAACATCACCAACACCGCTTGCGACGTCCCACCGCGCAGTCGCCAGGCAACCCAGATCGGCGTCGGCTCGTCCTTCATCGCCCTGACTACAATAATAATGGGATTGCGAATGGCTGGGAGACCTCCATTCTCTGCCGCTTTTGGGATAGACGATGTGGTTGGCTTCGTGACTTTTGTACGTGCTCTGCTCTGGGCTTGGAATGTGCCTAACTAGATCAGGTCACAGCGATGGTGGACACGGCGATTATGATTACAGGTAAGAGGTCTTTGGACGGTATATTTCAGCACCTAAAGAAGTCTAGGAGCGAGGCTGGGCTGGGGAATAGACATGTGGGCACTGACTCAGGCCCAAATCATCAGCCAGATGAAGGTTCGTATCATATAAACTACGCACACAACCCTGCAGTCTAACAACACCAGCTCTTCTACGTCGGCATTATTTTCTTCTATTTCTCCGTTTCCATCGCAAAGCTCGCCATTCTCTTCTTCTACCTCCGCATATTCACCACCCGCACCTTCAAACGCGTCACCTACGGTCTAATTGCCCTGTGCTCGGCCTACTCAGTCGCAGTCGTCTTTCAGAGCGCGTTCGACTGTACTCCAGCTTCGTATTACTGGACGCGATTTGACGGTGTTTCTGAAGGGACCTGTCTCGACTACGCTGCTTTCAAGGTCATGCCGCCGCTGAATATTGCTCTGGATGTGGTGGTTATGCTCCTGCCGCTGCCATTGCTGCTGAAACTGAATCTGCCCCTCGCGAAGAAAATTCGAGTGATCAGCATGTTTTCTGTTGGTATTTTGTATGTTCTGCAGCATTTACCGTTTGTACGGTCTAACACTGGCAGGATTATCATCGCGGGCATCCTGCGTCTGTCGCATCTGTATCACTCTATCACGACGTATAACATTACTTGTGAGTCTCACAAAGAATACGATCTCTCTTACTGATATTGCAGACAACGGCGGCGAAATCTCCTACTACGGCGTCATCGAGGCAGATGTCAGCGTGATGTGTACCTGCATGCCTGCCATTGCAGCGTTGCTCAAGAGACTCCTACCAAGGTGGTTTGCTTCTTCGAGGGAAACATATCCGACTTACCAAACGGCACCGTCAACGCGAGGGACATTCCGATCAAGCACGAACCATACGAAACCTGTCTCCGAGAGCGCGGAAGATATCAATCTCATTCCAGTAGTGCCAGATGATTCCCCGGTGCAGAGGCCGCAGAGGTGTCTCCGTCCGAGATAGGCATTCAGTGTGTATAATTATATATTATCCAACCAAGTGGTTACTGACGAACTATCAGTAGTAAAACTCCCTCGCGAGCCCTGACGCATCTGTAGCCAACTGACCCGGTGGCATCTGCGGCACCAGCAGCGTCTGTGGACTCTTGACTTTGATATGCTGCGTAACCCACGCCTTCTGCCTGCCCACGCTCGTCTGAGCAAACGTAACGGCGTTTACAAACTCGGTATCCCAAAGCGCCTGACTCGCGGGCGATAGCGCCGTCAAATGGCCCTCGATATATGTCAGAAACATCTCCAGCGACTGCAGCGCAATCAGCGCCTCGTAGGCGTCGTTCGACTCGTTCTCTTCCATGGGGAATAGAGACCGCCGCAACCTATCGCAGACTTTCCGTCCGTACAGCCGACTCTCATGGTACCGGGCTATAACCGGTTCGAGGTTGCCGATGGCATCGTGTGTAATCCGTCTCATCACTTCAAGTCCAGACTGGATCTCCAGATCGTGCACCAGGCGCGGGATGAGGTCGCTGTAGATATCGCGCAGCATCTCGAGGCTTTCGTGCGTTGCGCCGAGCCACATTTCCAGCCACCGAATACGTTTCTGGGACTCGTCTTTGCGGGTTTCGCTTGCATTCAGTTTCTGCTCTTCTACGGCGTGGATGGCGGCGGTTTGGCGCTCTGGGGCGACGGGGGACTGTGATTCCTTCTGGACGCATTTCTCGATTCGTACCGCGCCGGATTTGAACATTGGCTGTTTGGAGACGGGGTCCCATTGTTCTGGTCTGTTAGATATGTGATGCTTTTCAAGGATTGTTACTTACCAATGGTGAGTTCGTTCGCTGCTCTCGCGCGCTTGTCCTTTGAGTCGAAATACCCGAAATGGAACGGGATGAAGACGTGGCCTGCGTTGATTCCCTCGATCTTCACAGGAAGTTCGACTTGTCCTCGTCTTGAACGCACGATGACCATCTCGCCGTTACTGAGCCCGACGCCGTCCGCGTCTGTCTGGGATACAACAACGCATGCATCCCGATCTGCTCCCTGCAACCGCTTCGATCGCCCGGTCTTCGATCTCGTATGGAAATGGAAGACATTCCTCCCTGTCGCCAGTAAAAATGGGAACTCGCTATTCGGCTGCTCCATGCTCGGCTTGTAGTGGCATGATTTCAAAATAGCCCGGCCTGCTGGGTTTATCGCCTGGTATTGTGCTTTGGTGAGTGGTGCACCGGTCTCGAGGTCGTGTCCGAAACTCTCGCAGTACTCGGTATCTGTGAAGAAGATGCCGTCTTCGAAGAGTCTCTCTTTTCCATATGGGTACTTTTTCGTACAGGGCCATTGGATCCCTGATCCACCGGTTAATTTTTCATAGCTGAGCTCGCTGCAGTCAAGAGGCCGGCCAAAGGACATCTTCTTCCACTCAGCGAAGACTTCCTCCGGCTCCGTGAAGGGGATGAGCACGCCGCCGTCTTTATTGCGGAAGTCCATTCTCCGCGCAAAATCGAGGAAGATTTCCAGGTCTGGTTTTGCTTCCCCCGGTGGTTCGACGGCCTTTTGCGACAGGTGCATTGTGCGGTCGACGTTGGTGAAGCAGCCTGTTTTCTCGCCCCATTGCGCAGCTGGTAAGACCACGTCTGCGATTGCTGCTGTCTCGGTGAGGAAGATGTCCTGCACGACGAGGAAGAGGTCTGGTTTTGTGAGGAGGTCGCGCACGCGGTAGAGATGGGGGAGGCTGACGAGCGGGTTTGTCCCCGACACCCAGAACATCTCGATGCTGCCGGCGGCGACGAAGTTGAGCATGTTCTGGATATGCGTTGGTTCGTTCCAGTGCGGGACGTGCGTCAGGTCGATGTTCCAGATGTCGGCGATTTCCTGCATGTGCTTGGGGTTCTGGTGGTTGCGGAATCCGGGGTATTCGCCGTCGCAGCCTGTTTCGCGGTTGTTTTGCGCCGTGGGTTGTCCGTTCATTTGGAAGATGCCGCTGCCGGGTTTGCCGATGTGGCCGAGTAGTAGATTAATGTTGTTGATTTGGCATGCTGCTGCGGTGGCCTGGTTGGACTGGTAGACGCCTTGTAGCGCTGTTGAGAGCAGACTGCCGGATGTTGCTAGGGCTCTGGCAGTCTCGTGCAGTTGGGAGACAGGCACTCCGGTGATCTTTTCTACATATTCAGGTGTATATTTCTTGACGACCTTCTTCAAGTCTTCCATTCCGCAGACGTGCTGTGCGATGTAGTCCTCATTCTCCCAGCCGTTCTCGATAATCAGGTGCTGCAGCCCGTTCATCAGGGCCACGTTGGTCCCGATTTTTGGCGTCAGGTGTATTGTCGCTTTCTTTGCAGTGTCTGACATGCGAGGGTCGACGACAATGAGTTTCGGTGGATTTGGCCCTGCAAGACGGTCCAGCACTCGAGACCACAGCACCGTCTGCGTGGCGGCCATATTGTGTCCGACCAGGAACAAACAGTCCGTATAGTCGATATCTGAATATGAGCCTGGCTGGCCATCACTCCCGAAAGATTCTCGCATGCTCGCAGCTGCAGTTGCAGTGCACAGGCGCGTATTCCCATCCCTATCCCGTTAGCATCGGACAAGTATTGATAGAAAGACGTACATATGTAGCGTATTCAACCCGGCCTTCCCAACCATCGCGAGCACATAATACTCCTCGAGTAACAGCTGCCCACTGGTATAGAACCCAATACCGTGGTTCGTCAGTCTGGACTGGATATCCTTTGCGCGGTCTACAATCAGCGCCATGGCCTCGTCCCACGACGCCCGCTCCAGCTTGCCATTGCGCCGGATCAGCGGGTGTTGCAGACGGTCAGGGTGTCCGATTGTTATCCATCTACGTCGTTAGTATATATATATTTCTTTTGCAAGAAGATGCCGGACTAACCCGTTCAACCCCTTCGGCCCCAGTCGTCCTTTATTGACGCGGTCGGCTGTCCGTCCACGCACGCCGACGACTTTGCCATCCTTCACCCCGATGTCCATGCCGCAGCCATTGCTGCATTAAGTAAGTATTGATCATTGAAATTAAGGTAGAGCGCACCTGCACAGAACACAAGCACTCTGGACCCATTTGTCCGGTTTATCGACGAGGTGCGAGTCGCACCGCGTCGGCCACTGGTGCTTGTAGGGCGTGCGGTCGCCCCAGATGTTCTTGATCGAGTCCCTGGATTCGACGACCTTGGGCATCGTGCTGAAGCTGTGGAGGAGTGATATTTGCAAATCAGGGCGTGGGTATTGGTTGTGAGGTTGTGAGGTTGTGACTTTGCTTGCTACGGCGTGATTTCATCATGATGTATGTGGCTGTCCCGAAACGGAGAGCTTGAAGCTGTGCCAAGTATCGTCATTGCACCTTGGGTTCTTCTATTGCTATCTAGGCTATTTCGGTAGGATACATGTCAAAATGCCCCTGCCATATGCAGAGGCTGTACGGCTGGTCGAAGAGGAGGCGCAATGCCAGCGCCAGCACAAGCCCTCCCCAAGCGAATCCTGTTCGATATACAACGCATGCGACCGGGTAGTCTCGACAACAATCTACAGCCCAATTTCTACTCCGCAATATGACACCTCTGCGATGGATGGCTTTGCGCTGAGCGCGGCCGCAACAGAAAACGCAAGTGCTGAGACCCCAGTCATATTCGAAGTCACCGCCACGACGACTGCTGGGGATAAGCCGCATTCCACAGTTGACGATCTCAGGGATGGAGTTCCCCCTTGCCTGGAAATCATGACAGGGGCTCCGTTTCCCCTTGGGTTGGATCGAGACTGGTATGATTGCTGTGTGCCTGTTGAGGATGTTGTCGTGACCGAGAACAAATTCTCGACTCGTCGGTACATCGCGGTCTCGAAGCCTGCAAGACACTTCCAGCATAGAAGGTTTGCTGGGGGAGACTTCAGGAAGAGGGACGTCATTATTGAAGCTGGAGAGAGTGTGCTGCCGCAGCATGTTATGGCAATGGCATCGGTCGGACTGACGCACGTTCCAGTCCTGCGCAGGCCTCGAGTGGCTATTTTCTCGACAGGCTGTGAGCTTTTATCGCCGGACGCACTCAGTAAACCTCATGATTTCATGATCCACGATGCCAATGGGCCATATCTGACGACGATGCTCCGAAGACGGGGAGTTGATGTCGACTTTCGCGGCGTCCTCCGAGACAGCCCAGAAACCATGCAGGATGCCATTTCAACGGCGCTGGATAGTGAGTACGATTTTATTTTAACCACTGGAGCAGTATCCGCCGGACGCTGTGATTTTATTCCCAGCCTGGTGAACCGCATTGGAGGTCGGACTGTTTTCCATAAGGCTGCTGTCAAGCCAGGCCATCCAATCCTGTTTTCTATGCTTGCTTGCAATGGGCGCGAGACAGCATTCTTCGGACTCCCTGGGAATCCTGTTGCTGCTGCTGCATGTCTTCGCTTTTTTGTCTTCCGATACTTGGAGACACTGCAGTTGCAAAAGGCTGAGACGCCACAGAGAGTCGCCCTTACACTGTCGAGTCCAGTTACAAACGGGCTTTCGCAGTGCAATGGCATGAAGGGTTCAGTG
The DNA here is from genome assembly GCF_016861865.1 of Aspergillus puulaauensis. Taxonomy (NCBI): domain Eukaryota; kingdom Fungi; phylum Ascomycota; class Eurotiomycetes; order Eurotiales; family Aspergillaceae; genus Aspergillus; species Aspergillus puulaauensis. Next base: position 5,227,735 of record NC_054858.1, read on the forward strand.
CTATCATTCCGCAAAAACCCAGACATATTCCGACCGGGCATATTGACGCCGAATAACCAGCAGGCGTGGATCATCGACGACCACAGCCCAGGCAAGACGAAGCCGTTTCTATACGCCAACTGCTGGGTTCACATTCCCAGCGGAGTGAGCGAGCTGGGCGAAGGGAGTCCCGTTGATATTTACCCATGCTAGCTAAGAATGTTGTTGAAAGTCTGAATGTCCTGTGTAATCGACGCGATATACCCGCCCATCCGTAGAGCCTCACTGTACTCAGCAGGCGTATTCATATTGTATAGCCAGTTTTCATCGAGCGGTCTAACGGCCTTGCCCTTCGACTTGAATACCACAGACTTTGGGCCCAGAATGCCGTTTTTTACATTCTCTTCGAGCAGGGACAAGGCTGGGGCTGACCAGACGCCCAGCAGCGGCTCGTAAATCCCGTCGGAGTTCTCAAAGCACGTAACGAGCGCTGCCATCTCTCTACATATGTGATTCATAGCGGAGACCGAGAAAAATGGGTAGTCGCAAGCAACAACAAGCCAGGATGCATCTGGGACGTCGCGATGGGCAGCAAGAAGGCCACCAGCCGGGCCAACGTCGGCTTCATCGTACAGAACATGAACTGGGAACGTAAATGTCTGATGGTACAGCTGCAGACTGGTCTCCGTCAGCCGTTCGATGCGCGGGTTCTCTAAGATTGGACCCAGGGCGCTCGGGTCTGGCAAGGAGAGGTAGACTGCGTCGGCATCAGGACATGCGATGCGCAGTCTGATGAGCTGGTGCTCGTAGACTGGCATTTCATCGTAAAGGCGGAGCAATTCCTTGCGGGTTCCCATGCGAGTGGAATGGCCGCCTGCGAGGAGAAGGGGTTGGATCATGTTGTTATGAAGTTATGATACATGTGTGCTTGATCTTCCAAGATGGCCTTCCCTTCCGTTTTAGAAATTACTACCCACTGAGTACATCTCAGCCTGGGCGATTACTAAGCAAGTTAATCTTGATAAACTGCAGGGAAACAAGTTTCTTAAGTAGCGCAGCTTGTCCTCTGTCTGTAAGAGATACTATTTACCAGGCGTTGCTCAGAAGCTCTAGTGCTTTCACCTTGTCTATTTCTAGGACTGATTATATCCTGCATCATGAGCTTGGAGGCAATTTTCTGGGAACGGGTGGTGAATAGCATGCTGCCTGTCTTGCTCTATAGAGTATAGTTGCTTAGCCAGCATGGCTCGGTGCTGCAGTCAGACTTGATAAACCACATGTAAATATTATCAGCATTGTCAAGTCGCAGTAACTATCTGCCCAGAGTGGATGAATCGGAGGCGCACAGACTCCTATACTGGTAATGACTATCACTTACGAACCGGCCTATCAGAGGCCCAACATAACTAGGGCTGCAGGTGCAGCTTAAATCACTTCTTCTTCTCATCACACCCCTCTCGAAAAAGAAAAAAAAAAAAAAAACAGAAACCACATTCCCATCCATGGCACAGAGCACACTCACACCACCCCCGTCGCCCCGAGTAATCATCATCGGCGGCGCCATAACAGGCCTCACACTCGCGCGCTGCCTGGAGAAAGCCGGAATTGACTACGTGCTGCTAGAAAGGCACAGCGATATCCTCACGAACCTCGGCGGAACCCTTGCGCTGCTTCCAGCGGGCTGTCGTGTGCTCGACCAACTGGGCGTATTTGATCTTCTTGAGGAGTGTAGGAGCGACCTCCGTGGGCTGGTGACTGCGCTTCCAGACGGGTATGTCTATCGCAAGGAGACATTTGGGTTGTTTGGGCCGAAGTAAGTGCAGTGCAGTGCAGTGCAGCTGGAGTTCTATATTCAAGGGGTTGATAACTGTTGCAGGCTCGGCTATCCACTTACATTACTGCGCCGAAGGGACCTCCTCCATGCGCTCTACACCTCGCTAGAGGATAGATCGAAGATCCTGCTCGGCGCTAAGGTCGTGGATATCGCCCCGCAAGGTGAGCCGGATGGGCCGTTGTGTGTTACAGCTGACTCTGGCGAGGTATATACGGGCGATATTGTTGTAGGCGCGGACGGGGTGCATGGGGTCGTGCGCGAGCACATGTGGCGCATAGCTGAGCTCCAACAGACCCCTAGAGGAAAGGCGAGCCAGGTACGGACAGGCACAGAGAAAGGGGGAATGACGGTGGACTACTACACGATCCTGGGAGCCACGCCGGCGGCCGAGTGCCCTAGAGGGCTGACGGAGATGGTCCGGCCGGGCGACATGCACATGCGGTGCGACAAGGGTGTACTCCTGACATTAATCGCGAATTCAGACGGTTCGGTGAATTGGTTTGCGGCATTCAAGATGGACCAGACTCGGGTGTACCCTGATCTCCCGGAGAAGCTCTCGCAGGAGGAAATCAGGGCCAAGTTGGAAGAGTATACGCAGCGGAAGGCCTGGGATGGTGCCGATTCCAGCGACATCACTTTCGGGGACCTGTGGAGGGTGAGTCCGTGGGTGTCAGCAACGCACTTACAGGAGGGCTTCTTTGATACCTGGTCTTGTGGTCGTATTACTTGTATTGGTGACACTGTATTCAAAGTTCGTCATGTCCCTGTCGAGTGTATTTACGGGAAGGTACTAACAAGGTGCAGTTCACGCCGAATCTCGCACAGGGCGCGAATCTGTGCATCGAGTCAGCCGCTGCTCTCGCCAACGCACTGTATAGGATCAAGTCCTCAGGTAATACGACAACTACGGCTATCCACGAGGCACTGACCGAATACCCAAAGCCCCTGAAAAGCCGGATCAAGCAGCTTTGTCTAATCTCATACCACACGACGCGAGTCCACCTGCTAGAGTCGAGACTGCTGTGGTACGTGGCCCGCTATATTCTACCCTATGTCATGGAACCCTGGGTCCAGTATGGTGTTTTCCTGAGGGAGCATGGGATGGCGGTTATGCTTGACTATCTGCCGCGCCCGGATCGAGACAAGAGGGCTGCCGAGGAGCGGGCGAGGGGCTGGCGGATGTGGAGGGTGGATGGGCATGCTGCTCTTATGGTCTTGGGGATTGGTGCCCTTTCTTGGTTCTTACGGTAGCGGCCTTTACTAAAGGCTCAGCTCTTGAGCAGTTACATTATATATATTCCATGGGCACTCCCACTATGAAGAACAGGGCGGAACTGGTTGCATGAGTTCTTCCAGAAACACCACTACAACTATAACAGGCAAGTCTTCCAACGTCTTCTCTGCCGGTGTAATCGAAGAGAAAGTGGTACTCATATCCTGGAGAAGAGTGAAAATCCGTCTTGTACGAGGGGCATGTGGATTCTTTACCAAGGATATCAACCTAGAGAATTGAAGGAATAATGGTTCCAGAGCACTCTCCAAAGCCAACAATGCCATCTTGATCACCACTGCCACACCTCCCTTCTATCACCACGGAATCCCCATCGTCAAGAAAACAACGCTCCTCTCCGTCGGCGAGTTGAACCATTCTTTTCCCGCCTTGTGTCATCTCCAGCAAACTACCCAGTGTCCCTGGTTTGGTCCCACTTATCGTTCCTGAACCCAGCAAGTCCCCAACCTCAAGTGGGCACCCACCGATTGTATGATGGGCAATCATCTGAGGGAAGGAATAAATAAGGTTGCTACTTGTTGTTTGTGATAGAACGGTCCGCCTTCCTTCCTTGCCTGCAGTACAATTAGCACAGATCTTACTCGGCCGAAGTATGACCGTGCAAGTGTGTGGTAACCCACTGATAATAGAGACATCCAACTCAATCCCAAACACAGAATCGGTTCGGCGTTCCCTCAAATACGGAAGAAGGCTGGTTTCATTTGGGATGGGAGCACACCGAAATGGTTGCAGTGCCTCGGGGAGGACTACCCACGGGCTAATGGTAGAACAGAAGCTTTTGGCGTTGAAGGGACCAAGCGGAGCAGCTTCCCAGGCCTGAATGTCTCTCGCAGACCAGTCGTTTAGGAGAACATAGCCGAATATGTAGTCATCCGCCTTGTCAAGATCAATAGGCTCTCCCAGAGGGTTCGAGTTGCATAGAAAGGCACCTAATTCGAGTTCGATGTCGAGACGCTGACTTGCTGCAAGCACTGGAGAGCCGGATCTCTGCAGTAGAATTTGTCCCTTGGGCCTGCGAACGGGGGTCCCGGACACAACGACGGACGATGCACGGGAATGATAGCCAACGGGGAGATGGAGGTAGTTTGGTTGAAGGGCGTTTGACGGGCCACGAAAGATAATGCCACAGTTCTCAGCATGATGCTTCCCGGCGAAGAAGTCCGTATAAGTTCCGATCTGCAGAGGGGTGTGGTTCTTGACGGTCTCTCGAGGGAGCAATGCCTGCTGGCGCAGGTTGATGTCGTCTTTCAGAACGTGAGGAATCGGCGTGTTCTGTCTGAAAACCGATTGAAGGTACTCGCGGACCTCTCGGTGCACGCCGCGACCCAATGAGGCAAATCTGTTCAGGGTCTTCTCGTTGAAGATAGATATGTCCAAGGCCGTAGATTCCAGCCCACGGAATCCATCACTGAGAGCAAAGACGCACAGGTCCAGTACGAAATCGCCAATTGCCACTGCGGGGCGGGGGGTTTGGGAACGAGCAGTAGATATTATGCCAAACGGAATGTTGGCAATGCTGAAATGGGATCCGTGTGGGATGGGCAGCCAGCTGGTTGGCGACATGGTGGAGGTTTGCGAGGTGGTGGGTGGAACATACAGAGGCAGGAAACTCACCTTGTCAAATATAATAGACAGTTGCAATCATAATTGAGGTATTGTAATTCCGCCCATTGATCGAGTTCCGCATCAATTTGTCATTTGGCTTATGAGATATTCGGAACATCCCGATAGTCGCTGACGTTGAAGGCAATCGTCACAGCAGACGCCGGAATTAAGCCCGGACTGTGTCTAATAAAGCAAGATAGCCCAAATGGCAGCCAAAGGCGTGAAAGCACACGGCCAGGAAGCTCACAAAATGCCAGTCTCACAGTTCCCGATTCCCGAGAAATACCACTACCTCCATGGACTGGGTTCGAACCACGAGTATGGCGTCTTTCCTATCCCAGCAAGAGATGAGCTGACGAAATGAACAGAACGGAGGCCAAACAAGGTGCCCTCCCCATCGGCCAGAATTCACCACAAAAAGCCCCATTCGGCCTGTATGCAGAGAAGATCTCAGGCACCGCGTTCACGGCTCCTCGTGCGCAAAACCGGCAGGCCTGGGTCTATCGCGTGCTCCCATCATGCACCCACACCAAGTTTAGTCCCATGGACGCGGTGCCAGTTTCCTCGCACAATGACCTGTGTCTGACCCCCAATCAGCTACGCTGGGATCCGTTTGACGTGACCAAAGGCACCAGCTGGGTGAGCGCGCTCCGCCAGGTAGCAGGGGCCGGGGATCCAGCCCTGAAGACAGGCGTGGCTTACTACATCTACGCCGCCGACGAGTCGATGCCGCCACGGACTGCATTCTATAATGCCGATGGCGAATTCCTGATTGTGCCGCAGTCTGGGGCGTTGGACATTGAAACTGAGATGGGCCACATCCTTGTCCGTCCCAACGAAATCTGTGTGATTCCTCGAGGGCTGCGGTACCGCGTCAATCTGTATGACAACATCGAACCGATCCGTGGGTACGTCCTGGAGCTTTTCCAGGGCCATTTCGAGCTGTAGCCAGCTTGCGAAACATCACGTATACATCCATATCTTCTGACGTTGGGCAGGACATGTACAGAGCGGCCTTCGGTAGTCCTGTGAGAACAGTACGTTCTTTGAAAACAAGGTTGAAAATAGAGCGGGACGTTGGATCTTCGGATATGTGAGTGACAAAATCATCTCCGTCTGGGGCACTGTGCTGACGCAGTGAATCTTCCGTTAGGTAGAGAGATCTATACACAGTGCGAGGCAGTGGGAAATCATCCTCTGGAATATTCATAACGGCATCCATCTGCCCGAAGCGGAGAATCGACATGCGAACACAGGGCGTCTGCTCCTCCCATCCGTTTTGAATATTATGAAGATACCGCGTGAAGAATGAAATCAGGTCTTGCTGACTGGCATCGACGGCCCATTGGTCATGCCATTCTTGATATGGACTGAAGCGGATCCACTTTTGGCCGTGTTGGACATCCATATAACCCCTGATTGAACCCATGGTGTGGAGGAAACTGTTGAATGATGCTGTAATATAGGCGGGAACCTGGATCTTCGCAATATCCGGGCGTTTGCTATCCCAGTATGGATTGGCGAGTGCATCTCGGCGGTACATTTCTCCAAAGTCTTCCATCCCATGGCGACCACGAAACATGGCAGACGTGATGTGGTCATAAAAGGCGCCAGAGTATACCCCTCCCCGAACAAACTGTTCTCGGAACAGGTCACTGCATGCCTCCCAGGGAGCAATGGCCTTTAGCGAGGGTGGCTGGAGTTGGGCAATGAACCACTGGACCACAGCAAGATGGGAGTTTCCTGCCATGCCGATTCGGCCATTACACCACTCGAGCTTGGCCAGATGCTCGATTGCGTCGTAACCGTCCTCCCCCTCCTGTTCTCCCATGATATGGAGCCGACCGTCCGAGTCGCCGACACCGCGTGGATCGATATTAACAACCGCAAACCCGTGAGTAACAAACGTAGCTGGATCCGGTCCTTCAAACTTCTCCAGCCCACTCAGGTCAGTTTCCCTTATGCCCACATTGTAAGGGGTCATGCTCTTTAGAAAATGCATCCCGTTGAACTTCTTTCCGAACTGGCTCCACGACAAAATCGCTGGGACTGGATTATCGCGGCTCGAGTTGACGGGACGGTAAACGTCAGCGTAGAGTCTGCAGCCATCGCGCACCCTGACCTCCACGTCATGCTCTAGCAGGATATCGGTGGGCAGGGGCTTGGATGAGTCGGCGTATCTCCAACCTTTAGGAAGGATCTCGGTGAGCGAGAGCAACCCCCGATAGCCATTTTCGCCTACTGTAGGGGCGGATATCGGCTTGTAAGAAATGTCGAAGTTTGGCATAGTGAAATATATGGCAGTGCAGGGTGCTGAAGTGATTGGGAAACTGTGCAAAGAGGGCTCGTCTCTTCGCTTTTTGGTATTCGTCAAGGTCCAGGGGGGCAGGTCTTGAATTTAAGCCAGAGATACTTCGTTCCATAATCCACACTCTCGGAATGTTCCGTTTTTGTCAAGCTCCAGTCTTCTTCTGGGCAGCATGCGCGGAACCCTTTCTCATTGTTCAGTGCCTTACATTGGACCTTATTTAGGGCAGTACTACTAGCAATCTCGATCACATCATCCAACCTGAAGCCCACGCTCGAAAGACCAGATCACCTCGACTTGTAATACTGCGAAGGTAATAGTCATTGTCGTTTGCTTCTGTCTGACTCACTCAACTTTTTCTGCCTTTTCTGACTGATGCAGCATTCATCGATTTGTGTTTCTCTTGATGGACTGATTACTCAGCGGAGAAGACTTCCGGCCGCGCAAGTGTGGCAGCCTCAGGCCAATCAAGTAGTAGGGATTGAAGTTATTTGACTTTCCAGGGATTGATGACCACGTCAGGAAGACAAAGGAAAGGTTGTTGTTATGAATCCTGAACTGTCCCGCTGGCAAACGAGAAACAAGCAAAAAGTGGTTCCTCGGCGAATTCTATTTCTGGCTTTGAGGAGCTTCGCACCCTGAAACATGGGGTAAGCTTTTATCGAGCTGGGGAAACCAGGATACATGAACAGTGCCAGTCATCTTTATATTCAGCCATCATCACATCATCACCACCGCCGCGGCGTCAGCTGAAAACAACTAGCACTGCGTATCATGGACTTTGCAGGTCTACATGAAGATGGCTCCCACAGAGTAGAAAACCAACCCCTGCCTCGATGAAAGCGCAGACAGCATACTTTGATAGCCTGGTCAGTCCTCCAATATTCTTTCAAAAGTCAGTCTAATTGCTCATTGCCGCTTTCTCAGCAATGCCTGCCGTCAGCGTAAACTGAGATGCAGTGGCGGGGACCCCTGCCAGCGATGTTCTCGCCTCTCAAGACAATGCCACTATGTTGAAGTTTATCGTGGAATCAACTTTGCGCACACATTGTGGGTTTTCCGCGCAACTTGTCTTTAGGCAATCACTGACGAACTATCTGCCACCCATCAGGAACATCGGGGGGGACTTCGACTCAGCACTCCAGCAGATAGGCCAACTAGCAGAGAACGAGGAACCGCATGCTGCGATCACTACAGCGGGAGGGGAAGAGATGCAGAACAATATATTTGATCATCTCGATAAAGCTCGTGTCATCCGGCTGTTGCAGGCCTATGATTAAGAAATTGGGTACCTAACCCCAGTGGTGGACGTTGAACATATGGAGAGCTTGGTCCGACAGATATACTCTCAACGGCGAAGAGGGATATATATCACTGTGGAAAAGGACGGCATAGGAGCCCTGAGGCTAGTCTTACTTATTGCACTGTCTCTAGAGTGCTGCGACGATATTGCGAAGGATGTGGAGCCATTCAAAGAGCATGAATGTTTTCCCGTCTCGTTGGCCGCGTCTGGGGGTTGAGGTGCCACCAGGCCAACCCGCGACAAAGTGGGAGCCAAAAAGATGCTGGCTTTCTTGACTACCAGATCCAAGCATGGTCCAGCTCCGCTCAAGCCTGGGCTGAAAGTTCAGCGTCAGAGAACAAGTTCAAGGCCAGTCGTATCTTACTCCAGTTGAGGCGCAATCAAGCGCTCCTGGTATTGAAGCAGGTCTCCAAAGCCACCACTAGCAGCAGGCCTGTCAGAGACGATCTGTTGATTGCACAGGAAACAATTCAGCTTCTACGCAACCTCCATGCTGAAGGTACAGTCTACAAATCGCAGCAGGTGTCCTTCCACCTCTTTTTAGTCTCTGCACTAGGAACTATTTTCTCTGCTGTCATGGAGGACCCCATATTTCATGGCCCGGTGTGCCGTCCTAGCTTTTACACCGGGTTGGATCTCATCAGCTGCTGTTCACCGAAGTTGTCTGCGTCTCCAAGGCTTGCTGCACTTGTGGATCGCGTCTGGGTGGTGTACCGTCAACGTCAATTCTTCGCCTCAGATCACAGTCTTCCTGCTCTGCAAGACGCCCGGCTAATCACTCGATTCCTGAGTACTGTTTTTGAGGATTTGGTTTGTCCGAGTCCCACAGCACACAGTCCAGCCGTGCTTGATCATTGTGTGTTACCAACCTTCGAAACTTGACGTGTCTTTTTTCTTGGGGGGGCAGTAGGTCATTGTAGCTAAGCCGTGCAATGAGTTTATACAAAGAGCTTTTTACTGTTGATTTGGCCTTTGTGGGGCAGTTATACTATCTCTGCCCATTATGTCGACTCTTACATCCCGTCTACATAGGACCTATAGGGGCTAGCTACGAGATGTGAATTCAATGGACTCCAGCGCGCTAGCAACAATTGTTGCCCTACAAGAGCACTCCTGCGCCATTTCTAAATCTGCACAATCAACAAGAAGCGATGGCGGAATGATGAAAACACGTTGATGATCGCATTATGTAGCTATTTAAGACGTGCAGCTGGTTGGTATGGCACTTTTGGATTCTCGTCATTGCATAATTCGATCTGAACCACCCGATAAGCTGTTACGCCGCTTGTAATACCACTGATTGTCACCATATATGATATATATATTTTGGTGTGGTGTGGGTTATTTCTGCATAACTTGATAATATTACATAAGCCTGACGATACATAACTATTTCTGGAATAACTTCGGATAATTCACAACAATCGCTTTGTTTTTTTCTTTTTTTTCGGTAAAGGGATTGTTGTCTCGACTTGCAGGAAATCATACAGGACCCTGACCCGTCACCACAGTTCGCACAATGGACCAAGTATTGGCTCGGGATTTTAGTTGCAGCCAGTGCTTAATTTTTGTTGAACAAACTCCTCTGTGCGATAGAGTTTCACAGTGTATCCGTGAAAACCCCAACACGAGGACGCGATCCTGCGCAATAACCACCATCCCCATCTTGGTTTCAGTCGTCTCCAGCTGGTCGTATTAGCCTGCTCGATTGGGAATTGGGAATGCCCCAGATTTGCCTGATTCGGACATGGATTGGCTGATCTGGGTCCATCACGGAGCAGCTGAAACGGGCTGAAAGCCTGAAATTGGTCATTGTTCCAGAGCCTCTTTCTTAGAGCCCGATTCCTTGATTTCCGATGCTCTCTGAAGAAACGCAAGCCAGACAACGGCTGTTTACTGGCCGGAGACGGCAGGCAGGTGCAGAGCAGGCAACGTGGTTGTGCGTTGACAGACAGCTATAAGGGAGGGCACTATACCACCGAAATAACAAGCACGTCCAAGCGTCTCGGCATAAATCGCCAACTGCCGGCAGGGAACATGCAATCAGCCTCTGCATGGTTGTTACCCGCATGATGCTCGCAGGATCAGGCTCAAATTCAACTCCCAACGTGAGGGGAAATGCACCAGCCCGCGACCTGCGAGAGCATACACAGCAAGTCGCGGCCGACGCGATTCCCAAGCAGGCTCAGAATCGTCTGTGATGACTCGTATAGCGCAAACCTTGCGGGGAACCATCGATCGATCTGGAAGTTGGTGGAGTGTGCTGCTCCACTGCTGCGACGGGCAGATCGGGGCCGTGACTGCTGTCGAGTGTCGAGTGTCTCTCCTGTCGAATTCGAATTCTCCTGCGGATTGCCCCCGACCGCTGAGTGTTTGTTGAATTGTCACAGAATCTGCCCTCGCACGGCCACCATGAAACAGTTTGCCTTGCATTGCCTTACCTTGCATCCCCGGTGCCCTTGCTGAACGGGCCCCTACATCAACCCGGCGCCTCCCGCGTCTTTTGGCTTCTCCTGAACAGTTTTCGAGCGAGTGAATGAATTCCTCCCAGTCTGCCCTCTTTCACTGGTGAAGATGGGCAATCTACCTCTGGTCGGCCGAAGCCTGGCGATTTTCGTCACGGCGGCCGTTATGGTCGGCCTGTCCATTATCGCTGTCCTGATGCGCTGCTTTGTTCGACTGTACGTCGTGCGCGCGTTTGGCTGGGACGATGGGCTGATGGTTATAGCGCTGGTAGGTCTTATACTGGGATAGCAGATGGACATCAAACTGACGGATGTAGGCGCTATTCATCGCATTGAGCATTCTGTGCATGCTTGGGCCTGAAGCCGGGATTGGCCATCGTATGGTCGACTTTCCCGACCTGGACTCATTGAAGAAGTCTTTACTGGTAAGTATCATTGGCATCTCTCAGTTTGGGGATGGTACTAACAGCCCCAGCTATGGTGGCTAGGCCAGATGCTATACCTGTGGTCGTCGGCCGTCGCCAAAGTCGCCATTGCCTGGGCCCTGCTCCGTATCGCAGTTCATCGCTTCCATCGCGTCATCATATGGATCGTCATTGTCGTCGTCATCTGCATCGGCTTTGCCTTCTGGGTTATCCTGCTCTTTGACTGCCAACCCATCTCGTACTTCTGGGAGCGGCTCAGCTTCCTCACAGCAAGGGGAACGTGCATGTCATCGGATGTCCTGCTCATCACGGCATATGTGTACAGCGGGCTTACAATCTTCTGTGATTTCAGCCTGGGCATACTCCCAATTTGCTTTATCTGGAACCTGCAGATGAATCGGCGCACCAAGGGGGTGTTGGCGGGCATTCTCAGCTTGGGCGCAGTGTATGTTGGCTTCGCTGATTTCAATACCATTGGACTAACATAGCGCAGTGCGAGTATCGGTGTCGTTATCCGAATGCCATATCTAAAGAACTACTCAGACGTGGACTTCCTCTGTGAGTGTTCCGTCCCCCATGCCTTCAGCCCATGCCTTCAGCTGTGCAATGCTAACAAACGCAGACTCAACATACCAAATCGCCATATGGTCAATCATCGAGACAGGACTAGCCATTATAGCCGGCAGCCTCATCACCCTCCGCCCTCTCTTCCGCTGGTTCCTCGATGGGACCTCGTCGTACCGCAACCGCAGCGACGGGAAAAGGCACAGCGGTGCAAAATACGCACTCTCCTCGATTACACCCAACGAACCAGCTCCGGCACCTGGCTTCAACGACCCGCACTACTGGCGGCCCGATGTCAATGCGAACGAGAACACGATGGTGACGTCTGTGACGGCATCGGTGGGCCGCAGCAACGAACATTCCAGCCGGGAAGCCCTAACGCCCTTGAGCGATGGGATCGGGCATGAGCGGCAGCTCAGCGTGGAGAGGACGTTTAGATTGTCGAGTGGAACGCGGGATTCGTGGTTTAATCGGAATAATAACTACCTCTAATGCAGTAATACGCTGGGAGTGCTGTGGTGCTGGACTGTTGTGTTGGACTGCTGTGCTGGTCGTGGGCCCTAATGACATCACCATGATGCCCTCTTGTATATAACTCCATCTCGTCTTCCTGGGGAGGACGCTTTAATTACTAGTAAATAACGAGAAGGAATACACAATGCCTAAGAAATCCCACACCCATCGCCACCACCGGTAAGCTCTCGCTCTAATTCTTTAGATTCAACTAACAGCCCAGGGCCGGGCACTGGATGCCCCCGGACCACGACTCGCACCACAAATGGGTCGGAGGGGTGATAGCCCACGTCGATAAGCAGGAAAAGCACGAATTACACCCCGTTCTGAAAGACTTCAAACAGCTTATTGAGTCCAACACCCGCGTGTACATGCTGGTCGCGTCCATGTTCGCCGAGGTGCCCAAGAACCGCCACTACTGCACCGATCCAACAGGCTGTCCGCAGATCAGGGATTACCACCATATGCTCCGTGTCCTGAATTATCTAATCACCACGGCGCCGTCGTGGAATGATTTCTCGCTGAGGGTTGGGTTGGTTGGGCTGCCGATTAATGCGGTGCTGGACTGGTCAATGGGTACGCCGAGTGGATATGCAGCGTTCCTAGACCCAGATATCAACGCCATGCTGAAGAAAGTTCTCAACGCCTGGGGCGAGTTCCTGACATCGCCAGAGTCAGCAACAGCCCTAGATGAATCTGACAATGGCTGGTTTGGTCAAACCGGCAAGGGTAATCTCGTCCAGGTCGCCAACGCGCCCAACGCATCGAGCCACGACTTCGACAAGCTGTTTGTCTGCGACCCGAAGGCGAAACACCACGGCTTCAACTCGTGGGACGACTTCTTCACCCGGGTCTTCCGCCCGGGTATTCGGCCTGTTGCTGCGGCTGACGATGACAGCGTTGTTGTGAATGCGTGCGAGTCCCAGCCGTACAAGGTTGCCCGGGGCGTGAAAGCCAAGGATACATTCTGGATCAAGGCGCAGCCGTATTCGGTACTTGACATGTTATCGCACGATGGCCTTGCCGGCCAGTTCGTGGGGGGCACGGTGTATCAGGCCTTTCTTAGTGCGCTGAGCTACCACCGCTGGCATGCCCCTGTGAGTGGGAAGGTCGTCAAGGCGTACGTGGTTGATGGGACGTACTATTCCGAACCCTTGTTCGAAGGGCTGTGGGATGGGGATAAGGGGCAAAAGCAGGATATTGATGCCTCGGGCGAGGTCATGACCCAGGAGTATCTCACCTGTCTTGCCACTCGGGCAATCATATTCATCGAGTGTGATAACCCGGCTATTGGGCTCATGGCGTTCCTTGGAGTGGGTATGTGCGAGGTATCGACGTGCGACATCACTGTCAAAGAGGGACAGCGTTTAAAGAAGGGAGACCAGCTGGGAATGTTCCATTTCGGGGGCTCAACGCATTGTCTCCTGTTTCGCAAGGGTGTGAATGTCGAGGGCTTTCCATCCACGGACATGCAGCAGAATGTCCCTGTGAATGGAAAACTGGCGGTTGCTTCGTGAAAGACATAGCATAAAGAACTATCTGTATCGTATAAAAGCCCCATGCCATTGAAGACCCGTTTGTCACTAGCAAAGGGCCTTGTCTTCGAAACACAATGTATCAGCCTTTGTCTGGTCTCATCTATATTTTGCAACCATCCTCTATAAAAACTATACGCACACCCACTGTAGACCTGGATCTTCTCTCATTGCGAATCCAGACTCCAATCCTAGAGTGGCATTGAAGCTGAGATCCGTTACGCTCATCCAGCCATACGACCGAATTCCAGCACTGACTATCACCTCTGTTGCCCGACGTCGTTTCGTGATAACACCAACAATGTTCATTCCAACTGAGACACTCACCTCGACAGGTGGTCCAGCGATGCCGTTCTCGACCAACCTTGAGGCCCGCGCTGTTGTTGTTCCAGTGATTGTCCCAAGTGACGAGAAACTGGGCAAAGGAGGGAAGATCGCGATATGCGTTAGCCTTGGATTGGTTGCAGTGGGGTTGATCAGTGTATGCCTCCTCATGTGTCACGGGCGTCTACGTTTCTATCTATCCGCCTGCTATGACTGTACCCTAGGCCGTTGCTGTCATGCGCTTGGGCGTATACCATCCTCGTGGAAGACCAAGCGGAGCGCCAAGGCGAAGTCCGATTCTACTGCATCCAACGGAGGCACCGTTCTGCACACTATGAATGTTCAACCCGTGTCTCCGGATTCGCCGGAACGTGCGCTTGTCCGTGACCAGAGGGCGACTGCTGGCCAGACCGGTCAGCGTTGTGGAGATATGCCAGGTAGTTCATTGACTCCTGCCCAGGCGGTCTCAGACTCTGGTTACTACGAACGGCCTCCTCCGCCGTATACTGCCTCAAGGAACGGCCGAGATATTGAACATGGGGGTAGTACGGCACAACCTAACAATGATGGGCAGAATGGTGATTCGTGGCTTCCGACCTGGCTGACAGGATATATTCCTGGGTGGGCCAAGTGAAAGAGCTGCTGTATAATGAGACTACATTGTTGGGCATAGTATAGTGTTATTTGGGTCTGGATCAAGAATAAAACATTCAAATTGAATATTAAAACTGAATATTGTTCTCCTAGAAGCTGTAATATGTAGCAGATAATTGTGTATTCTAGTTCCGGCCTATTCATTGTAAGCCAGCTCGAATGAGCGACTAGAAAGCCTTACAATGGAAGTAGATGAATTCTTCAATGCCGTTGTCTTTATCCCACCAGCAAGGTTCGGGGATTACAAGTATAGCTCCTGACAATAGCCCTTGGTGGATCAATGGATACCGACCATCTAGACAGGCACTTCAGTGCAGTGAACTTAGCTCATCACGAATAACAGACAAAGTCACTCACTGTCAAGCCCGCTGCGGAAATAAGTTATAAACGACGCCTGGTCTCCCTGACTTCTCGTCGTCGCAATAAGCAACGAGCAAGACTGCGGTTCTCATAGACACAGCAAACTCAGTCCAGTCGTCTACAATACGCTGCAAACCCCATTTACACACGCATAATCATGCACATTCCTCTGGAATTGCGCGAGACAGCGGTCGAAGGTTCAAACGCGACAGCGACGACGAATATATCGAGTCCGACGCCGGCACAGACGCGCTGGCTTACGGCACTGGGCGTTGTATTCGGCTTGGTGTTGATTGCCGGGTATATAGCGAATAACTATCGCAAGGGCCATATTAAATGGGGCAAAAAGGAGACCATTGATGAGTGTGAGAAGGACGATAAATCCCTTGTGTATCTCCCCTATTAGTCTGTGTGGATGATATATTGTATATGCATCAGCTGCAAGAGGTTATTTGTGCAATTTGATTACATGTTTGCTTATATTATGATGTTAACCATTGGAGTTTATTTTCCACGATATCTAGAACAGCGTGTGATTTGTATGACAGTATTCTAGAAGTTCGATATCAGTCAGTAGGCACTTCACTCGCAGTAGTTCGACCTAGTAACTTTCTTTAAACATCGACGTTAGTAGTTCTCGAGCCTGTCACGTACGGTTTTCTCTATAGAAAGGGGCTTGTTAATGTTCCCCTTGGCACTTTCTGATATTAAAGCATATTGCTTTATTGGCTTTGAAAAGGCAACTGAGGAATTGTGGAATCTAGAAAGAGTAAAGAGCATAAAGGATAATCTCTTCTGCACAAACCCTGTCATTGTGGTCGTACTCGGGCTTTGAGTTCTATACAAGAAGGATCACTTTACCAGGTTGTTGGAAGGATTGAAGGGCAGAGGTGCCACGATCATGAATGGAGGATTGTGTACGTGAAAGCGCATCCACTTCTTTCTCTCTCCTTTGACCCCAGGTACGATCAACAAGGGAGATCAGCAATGACTTTATTTGAAATAAGGGCTCC
Source organism: Aspergillus puulaauensis (assembly GCF_016861865.1). NCBI lineage: Eukaryota > Fungi > Ascomycota > Eurotiomycetes > Eurotiales > Aspergillaceae > Aspergillus > Aspergillus puulaauensis. The sequence goes on from NC_054858.1 coordinate 5,243,908, forward strand.
CATTCAATACACTCACAATCCCGAATCAGTGAACGAGGCATTCGAGATTTCTCAACAAGGAGGCACCCGTGGCGAATATCTATATAAACCACCACATGTTCCTGTCAATCAACATCCTCGCAGTGCTTACTGTCCCAGACAAAAACACCTAGCTGTAGCAAGAATCACGGTTCGCAAGCAGCAGCCATGACGACAACAAACGAATTGGAGGTCACCGAGGAGGGCAAAAAGATAGCGAAGTGGGTTCTAATAACCATCGCTATTCTTATTCTTCCCGCCATAATATACCTGCTCCGATTTGATCTAATTGTTCTGTATTTCTTCTTATGTGTAAGGCAATGGTGGAGATATAGTTTCCGTCCAGCGTTGGGTGCTATATGGGCTTCTTTCTGCTCGCGATTGCAGTTCTGGAAGAGAGAGAGGGCTTCGAACCTTTCGAACCCGTCAATCCGGCCTGTAGAGCAGGAATCTGTTTTGCCGATGCACTCGGTGCACACTGGACGCTTGCCAACGGCGCCTGAACGGGCTCTGGTCCGTACCCCGTCAAGCAGGTGGTAGTTCGATTAATTCAATTCAGTTTATTTTGTCTATTTCGTGCTTATGTAGTTATGTAAATCTTTATCAATCCTTCAAAGCCAAACAAGAACAACCAGTGCTCTATTGTGGATAGCATATACTGACATCACATTTAATATACAGAACTGTAACAATATTTTAATCACATATCCGGCATTAAAACAGAAACAGAACCAGCATCATGAGTATTCATCGGTGACATCGTCTCGATACGAAAACAGCCGACGAACCATCGACAGCGACTCAACTACTTCAGGGCGATGCCCGAGGCCTCACTCGCGGCCGTATCCTTAGCAGGGGGCGCCACATGGATCTGCCAGTCCTGTGTCCAGTCTCGTGGACCATATACCTTCGTCCACGGGACAAGGACCGACTCATGATACGAAGGGTGCGTTTCCCCCTGCGCCAGCAATCCCGTGGACTCGCCGGTGAGAACAAAGTAAATAAACTCCTGCATGCGTCGTGCGTACTGTGTAACGCCTTCATCCGCAGCAATTGTAGCTCCAGTAGCCCAGCCGAGTAAAAGCGGCTGAATGACAGGCGCATCGGTGCAGCTGGGATGGCTGGTCCCAAGACTGGTCATGAACCAGGCCGCGCCGGTTCTCCGTAGACATTTCTGCGCGAGCTCCTTGACGACGTCGAAATGCGGTCTGCCCATGAAGAAACTGATCTTGCGGCTCCAGCTATGCGAGTGGATGATGAGTAGCGGGACTGCGATGTCGTCGTTCAGCGGTCCGCTCGATTTGCCCGGGTCGAGTGCGACGCAGCCGGCGATGGGTAATGGGGGGCTTGGTGCGCCTAGGCAGGTGCGCAGAGCTCCCGTAGCACCATATGAGTGTCCTGCTAGAATAACTTGATCGATGTCAAGCCGCCCCCGCCACTCTGAGAGGTGCTCTCCCTCGCCGCGCGCGTTGTGCCGGAATACATCATCCCCTTCGCCGTTCGCCAGCATCCGCAGCACATGGATTGTCTCCTCTATCTCAGCCTTGCGGTAGGATAACTGCGCCTGTTGGAGCGTTGCTTTATCAAACGGGGCTTGGCAGTCTAAGTGATCGGTGGAAAAGTGCAGCACGCTGGGTAAACTGCGAACGCCGGCACCAGGACCTCGGTCGGCCGAGTAGACAGTCCCTCTGCGACCCAGTCCGCGGCGGACTGTACTCCCGGGACCACTTCCATCTCGGTGCTCGATTGCAGCGACAATACATCCGCGCGAGGCGAGCTCGCCGCAGAGCTGCGTGTAGTCCGTGCGTGAGGCCGCCATGCCATGGCTAAAGACAACAACCGGGTATTGGGGCGGCGATGAGATATCGTTACTCGGACGGCGAGCTCCGGCGGTATTTCCGGGTCTAGATGAGTTGCTGACATCTGGTGAATCGGACAGGGACGGGTCTCGTAGCGGGATATCGACGTCGGCGGGGATATATAGCCTTCCGACGAAGGCCCATAGGAGGAAGGCGAACACGCGATCAATAACCCAATTGGAGAGGTTGGCGAGGCGGGCGAGCCCCTCGCCGCGAAGGCGCGCGGGTTCTAGGAGCCAGCGATGCCGGCCTTTTGTGGCCTCGGCGTCTGGACAGGCTGGATAATACAGGGTGAAGAGGACGGTGTCAAGTTGGAAGGCGGGCGCGCCGTGGGTGCGATGTGTCGCAGTGTGCACGAGACGACCATCGCATGGCGCCTCAATATCGACGGCGCCCACACGGTAGGGCCCCGTGTAAGAAGGGAGGTCGTTTGACAGCAAGGGCATTGCAAGCGCGTGATGAAGACATTCAGTTTGCAGGACGTCGATCGCGATGTATGATGTCATGCATTTGTCAGCTTATCACGTGCCTTGTTCGCATAATCGCTGCTTAGTCATGCATTATTTATGCTTCCTGGAATGGAACAAAAGTCATTCTGATATCACAACTAGTACTACTTTCTTCTACTGCATATACTTCTTCTCATCATTATATACTCGATATGCCAGAAAAATGGAGGATCTACGCCCAAGAGCTTGGGATCGACCTTGGTTCCCGCGACGACACAGAGTACTTCAAGTGGTTTCTTGCCTGTTTGCTATTCGGCAAGCCAGTCCAGCAGAGTGTGGCCAGTCGTACATACTCTGAGCTCATCAACAGAGGAATCACCTCGCCGGAAGACATCCAACAAGCAGGATGGGATAGGCTGGTTGAGATCCTCGATGAAGGCCACTACGTCCGGTACGACTACTCGACGGCGGACAAGTTACTGGATGTATCCGCTGCGATTAAGAAGCATGGTAGTTTTGGCAATTTCTTGAATGAATGTAAAGATGTTGAAGGTGTGTCGTCTCGCTTGCAGGAGATCAAAGGAGTAGGGCCGAAGACGGTAGAGATCTTTATGCGTGACATGGCTCCTATTCTTGACAATGAATAACCTGTTTATCTACCAAGCGGTCCAAAAGCGTATGTTTTTACTATGTAAAGATGTTTCCAGTATACATATGCTTCAGTAAGGGCAACATGAACCATTACAGTAAATGATTATCTGTATGATCTCGTATCTCGTCTTAGATGGAGACAAGGCAGCTTCGTGTAGTCTCGTGGAACAATAAATCCAGACAACTCATCCAAGGACCGACTGATCAAAGCTGTTTGTTTCATCATCATTGCCAGTTAAGGCTTGGATCTTAGGACTAGTTTCTTTGTTACCCCATTGAAGATAGCCAGTCAACAACATATTCAATGCCCATTTACTGTAAGGCAAATAAAGGTCATTATCCATTCCTACCCAAAGAGCCGTGAATCAGGACAAGCTATAAGTATGCTCATAGTTCTACCAGTCTTCGTTATCTCGGGCATCCGGCGCGCAATCCTCAACAACCTCGCCAGACATATATAACCCCAGGATCAAGTTCAGAGAAAACAACTCACCGCGATACAATGTCGACTCACACGCAACACCAATCGTTGACGGCTCGGGGCCAGCACCTTGTCGCACGCAGTTTCAGTCAACGATCGAAAGCGGCGGCCATCTTCGTCACCATCACAGGCATTGCCGTTGTCATCTACGCCATCTGTGTCGTTATGAACTACAGGCGATGGAATCGCGAACAGCGCGAGAGGCGGGAGCACCAGTACCTGATGCGATTCGGCGAAGCGCCCCCTCCCCCGCCTCGCAAGGCGTCCCTTGCTTCCAGATTATTGTGCTGGAAACTTCAGAGGCCTGAGACTCGGCAGGACGTCCTGCCACTGCATAATGTAGGCACGATGGCTATGACTGCAGTCCCTGCACCCGTTGCTGTTAATAACGGCCGGCATCGCTGCGAGGAGTGTAGGGACAACATCGTTGTGTCTGACCTTCCGGCCTACGAGCCTAAGCGAACTGGAAATGTGGAGTGAAGATGTAGGGACGGGACGAAAAGTCTCCCTATACCTGCTTTGTATGTGCAACGACCGGATAATTATACTCATAGTAGTTACTGCAATTCGAACTGATCCAAGTCAAATCTTCCGTTGTATTTCTCTCCTCCGCGTAATTCATAGGTAGACTCCTATTGGTGCTCTACACATGCAATGACCCTTTATGTCCGTGTAAGTGAATGTGAATTGTTTATACACTGACCTTAGGAGCAGCTGTGCTATACTGGTGAAGATTGCTGTGTATTAAGCTAAAGATTCAGTGAACATCCAAGGAGACAAAGCATAGTGAATACACTATCCACCTTCTCTAGCACAGCCCTTGTAAACGCGGAACGTGTATAAGGACATCGATATCCCCCGTAGCTAGCCATACTATCCCACCTTTGGATAACCACCGTCTACATCTGATCCACACTCCACCCGGCACTCAATAACCCTGAGCCTTGTTATTATACCTCATTCAAACCAAATAACCATGTCAAAGCCCTACGAAGTTCTGAAAGTGGCCCGACGGTCCTACGAGCTAGGAGGCGAAGGTATCAGCGAAGGCCAGAGAGTTGGTATCGGTCTTGCCATAATGGCGGGCTCAATTCTACTGGTAGTTGCGATATGTGTCTTAGCCAAATTCTATATCCTGGCAGGACAAAGAAGACGGCGCAGAAAGGCGATGTGCCAGGAATGCCAGCCTGTCTACCCTGCCGCTCTCCCTATGCATGAGACACCAGTGGAATTTATGCCCGAAGAGCCAGCACCAGCTGTTACCCACGACCACTCATACCGCTATTACTGTAAGGCGAGGGATGCTGCGTCTGAGTCGGTGGCCCGCGATCAGGGTCTTCCTACCTATGACCCTGCCCCTGCCTATACTCCGCACGCTGGTGAGGCTCAGAACCAGGGTAGCAATCAGACAGGGGATGCGAGTCGTACTGAAGCTAGAAGATATGCGGATGATGCATGTTGAAAATGATGCAAGAAAAGAGATGTTATGTCGTTGGTAGATGCTCGTGGCGTGTATTTGTATCAACTCTATCAACTCCTCGGTTCGCGGCAATTGCAACCCCGCAGTCTATTGATATTTTTGGAATGCCACTATTATCTTCCTATTTAATTCCACTGTATGCTAGTAGACGTAGGCAATCCTAAGTAGTCCACTATTACGATATCTTGCTGGCCGTTAACTGTAACAAACCGACCGCGTTTCCTCGTTTACATCCGGCATGGACATTGATCACATCAAACAGCGCCGATGGAACTCTTCGGTTACATACGACGCTGCTAATATAATAACATACAACCTAGCCATCGGTGCAAGCGGACAAGACCTCCGCAGGTGCTGGGAGGACCATCCAGAGTTCCACGCCCTGCCGACATTCACCTCGCTGGCGGTTATTGATATCATGGGGAAGGTGACTCGCGATATGCCAACATTGCTACCACAGTACAAGCCAGAAAAATACCCGCATGTTCATGCAGAGCATTATCTTGAGATGAAGCAGCCACTGCCTACTTCAGGGACACTAGTATCCGAGGCCAGGATCATCGATGTCGTTGATCGCCGCTCTGGCGTGGCGGTCATTGTGGGAATCACGACCAAAGAGGCGAAGGCTGGATCTGATATATGCTATAATGAGTGGACCTCATTTCTGATGAAGATGCCAACTGATGGAGCATGGAAGCCATCGCGTTTAAACGCCCGGAGTGGCTCTTCTCTACCAGCAAGGGAATGTGATACGAGCGTGGACCATCAGACAACCAGCGAGCAAGGCGCCTTATACCGAGCTGCAACTGGAGAATGGAACCCAATGCACATTGACCCCGGGCATGGTAGGCGAGCAGGCTTTGCTGGGCCGATTCTATCTGGCACTTGCACGGTCGGGGTCGGAGTAAGGCATGTTGTCGATACGTTTGGCGGAGATTCAAGCAGACTTAAAAGCGTGAGGCTCCGACTGAGCAAGCCTGTTTTTCCTGGGGAACTTATCCGGACGCAGATGTGGGAGGAAGACGATGGGACGAGAATTGTGTACCAGCAGGTGGCTGAAGACGGCAGGGTGGTGATATCCCAGGCTGAGATAGCACTGAGCCCTGATGCTAAGAGTGTCAGGAGCCAGCTGTAGTCTGGACTGTCCAGGTATTTATATTCAAAGAGAGAGCGAGCGAGAGGACTTTGTAACAAGAATCTGCCCTCTATGCAAGCAGAGCATCTCATTCACGGCACAATATTTGCATCCTGTTTCGAAACCGACTTTAATCATTCGCACAGCGACAGTATATATGTTCCCAAACTAAATACAATTGAATGAGGAGAGACAGATGTATAAACTCGCCCGTTCAGTTGATCTCCCTTGTAGATAGATACACAAGTGAACAATAGCATCCAAGGAAAGCACAAGAAACCATCTAAGCAACCTGACACGCAGTCGGTGGACAATACCCATGATCACAGCCAAAGCTGCACAGTCCCAAGTACGAAGCATCGAGTCCCGACAGCGGCACTCCACGGACCCCGGTAGATGGCGGCGCAGCTACTCGTGCCCCGTATGCGGTGCAGGTGCATGGTCCGGGAGGACAATATCCATACCTGCAGGCGAAGTTGCACAGACCGACGTAGTTCCCTGGTCCTGTACCTGCGGTGCAGTCTTTACCGGGGCCTCCGGTTGGATTAGTCGGGGGGTTGTTGGTGGTTGTGGTCTGCGTGGTTGTTCTTGTAGTAGTGGTTGTGGGCCGAGTGGTCGTGGTTGTCCTGGTTGTAGATGTGGTTGTTCGTGTCGTACTGGTTGGACGAGTAACAGACGATGTCCGCGTTGGTGCTGCGTCTCCCCATCCTGGAGGAGCTGTGGGGGTTGTCTTGCCTAGTGAAGGTGTCGGGGAGCATGTCGAAACGTGAAGACCCATCGTGAGACTGAAGAGGGCCTCGTTTTCGAGGCTATCGAGTGGGCCCGGTGGCAGCGTTCCCACTAGACAGATATTAACTACAGCAGTGCAGTATAAATGGAGACGTACCGTATGGGTTGAAGTTGTATATCCCGCAGACGCACCCATCAATGATAGGCAGCAGACTGATATCCGACTGAATGACCTTGCCATTGCGGCTGAGGGAGAATGCCTGTGATCCCACCCCCATGGGTACCTGGAATGCACTGGCCCCTGCTGGTGCATCAAACACCTCGACGTTGCCTCCAGAATTGACCGTCACAGTCGCAGCCTCCGTAAGTGTGGTCACCACAAACACCGCATCCTGCATCGTCTCCCACCCGTTAGGCCGACCCATGAAGTAGTTTCCGCTGTCATTGTTCGCAGGGACCATGCAGGTATCCGTGGCATCGCAGTCCACACCTCGCGGGGTTGGTCGGTACCAGTAGACCAGCAGGTCTTCGGTGATATAGCTGTCGACAGACTTGGCGCCGTCCTTATATGCCGCGATAAATGGCTTCGACATGTCCATCCAGCCGTCATGGGGCCTGTTATATTAGCATAATGCGTTACACTAGTATAATAGGGAAAAAAAAGGATGCATACATGTCATTCACCCATTTGGAACAACCGTCATCAGTATGCGGCGAGCTCAGAGGGCCGATATAGTGGGCTTCGCCGTAGTCGTTCCATGTAACAATCTCAATGAAGCGAGGGCCCATCGCCAGAATCTGGTGCCAGCGATCGTACCACAGAAGATCTCCAGGGAAGACCCAGTTCTTGCTATATGGGACCTCAGGGCCAAAGTGGGTAAAGAACCACGGGGATACAGCTGCAATAGTTAGAAAGCAACAGCTAGGCTTGCAGAGGTGGCAGCTCACGCGCAATATAGTCCTTTCCATTCAAGGCTCGAATGTATGCATCGTCTCCGTCTTGGACAGATATATTGCGTCCTGGTTGGGGTGCCTTGTTGTTACCGTTGTTCGGCCACGCCATCCAGTTGAGCAGACCATCGACCACGTCCATATTGGTGCCCATCTCTGGATGGTAGTTCGGGGCCCAGAATACCGGTTGTCCAGCTGCCTGGCGCATCGCTGCAACATCGAGACCGTCGCCTGAGAACGAGGAGACGAACACTTTGCCGTCGACTTTGAGCTGGGCGGGCAGGCTGGCATACTGAGCTATCTTCTGCCCGACTTGGGACCCCTGGCCAGTGTTGTACCAGTTGAAGTCGAACGAGATGAAGACCTTCATGTCGTTGTTTGCGGCGGACTGGTATGCTAGCCCTAACTGCTGGTCGGTATATGGGTCGACGCCGATGTTCAGGGCAAAGGCGTCGATTCCCAGGGATTTAGCCCGCTTCATGTCATCGTCGTAGTCGGCTGCGCTGTGGCGGTTGCTGACAATTCCAATCTTCACGGGTCAGCTATTGGATCAAATGGACGGAGATTGGAAATACCATGAAATGGGCAAAGACGAGTCTGTCGGTCGCCTTCCGGGTCTCGTTCTCTACTAGCTTGGGGGCAGCAAAAGCCAGCTGGGGGAGGGCCCCGAGGGCTATGGATAGCAGATGAATGAGCTTCATCTTTACTAGGTCTGATCCTGATGTTGTTTGGAGATAATATTCTTGGGCAATTGGCAGGTTATATAGCTTCCATTCCTTCCTGATCATGACCTCCACATACTGGTATGTCAATCACCTCTAGCAACATATCACGATCCGCCACTGATTGGCGCCGATTTCCATCTCATGTAGTATTCAAAATCCCCGCGGCAGATAATCCGAGATGTCATAATAATAACCATCGTTTGACTGAGGGCGGCCATGTTACACGACCAGATTAGAACGAGTTAGCATACTCCGCGTTTTCGAGACCATGCAACCCCTAACGCTTCTTGAATCCTGGTAGAGTAGGGCTCATCCTATAGTTCTCCGCATTATTATCAAGCCCCCTTCTGCAAGGGCCATCGTCATGTGGTTCATCGGTGAAACATCACGACGCGTTTCCAATATTCTTCCTTGTAAGCGTAGTTCTAGCGAGAGTTTGGACGAAGATTGGGCGAATTATACGGCGAGCATAGCCACTCCGATGTTATCCTCATTAATGTATGTGTAATGACGAGCGAGGCTTGTCACATCTGGGGATCGTGTATTCGAACTTTCGTGATCCATCCTGCAGATGGTCATTCACAATATGTCGGCTGATGAGTGTACCCTGGACATATCCATCCCGTATTATGTGCAATGGTGATCTCAACGGCCCAATACCGGAAAGCATAGTGAGCAGAATCCATCGGTGATATTCCCGCTTCTTATAATGTGGCACTGGGCCAGTAGAATCCCTGCTGGTCATCGAGATACATGGACGAATCAATAAACTCGAGGTCCGTCAGAGGCTGATCCAGCAGCTCCTGTAACAGTGGCTCAGAAAGCGCCGTCCCACCAGTCATGAAATCAGTCACCATAGATGACCCCCCTTCGAAAGCACTGGGGTTGAGGCCCGAGGTAGTAAGAGAGTTCTGGTGAATTTCAGGTGCGGTACCCTCACGCACGCCCAAACGAACCTTTGTCGTCTCCATCAAAGCAGTGGCCGCTTCAAGGTGTTGGTAGAACTCTGCAGCGGCATAGTTACCGCTGTCTCGTAGTTGTTGAAGGAATCCGGCAGCAACTTCGAATTGCTCTTCGTCGCTCTGGTGCTCCTTGCTGTCTAGCAGTGTTGATAAACCGAGGATGGTGGCTGATGAGAACAAGTACTGGGTATAGAAGTAGTCGAATATCATGAATGTCCCGTTCGTCCAGCTGTCTACCAGGAGACGGCTTGAGTGGCGAGCACAGCGGATACAGGTCTCAGCCAGCGCAGTAGCAGATGCTGGGATATTGGGTTCGATACTGGGGGTTTGTCCACTGGCTTCTAGGTGTGTTCGAAGGACGTGCAGCAGAATTGGCCGCGTGGCAATGATAACGAGCTGGTTGAATAGGAGATGGAGCGACCTGACCCTAGGATCCAACTCCCCTTCTCCCTTAGTCTCAATCTGGAGTGACACTGGCAGTTCCTTCAACCACCTTCGAAGCTCTCCAAAGGAATCCTGGACGCGGCGAGATAAAGACGGCGCGTCCGCCTTCTGGCGATATATGGAGTGGATAATGCGGGTGGACAGCCTGGCAAGCCCAATCCGGGCGATGAAATATGCACAATCCGCAAAGTCTGATGCGCTGCTGTCGTCGACATGTTCTGGGTTAGATGGGAGATTCACCTCGATCTCGTCGTCTCGGACTGCAGCCGGATATCCTAGTTTCGCTGCCCACATGCGCTCGAGGGTATATGCCGTCCACCAGATGCGATTCCGGTGCTCGCGTTCGCCTGAATCGCTCAGCTGGTACTCGGGGATGTTGAGATGGAGTCCCATTATCACTCCCAGCCGTACAGCAGAGCCTGCTAGACTGTATGCTGCGTGTCGTCGGTTGAGGAAGAGCGAGTATATCGACTGGAGGGTCAGTTTGGCTGTCAAATAACAGACGGGGGAACAAACCAGGAGCAGTTGAGTTTCAACCATATCCACACTAGGCCTTTCGCTGACCATCCTAGTAACGTTCGTTGCTTTGCAAAAATAGTGCAGACCGGGGAATGTTCGCTCGGAGGTTGACGTCCTGGTCGTATACATCTCGCCGACTGCAAACGCAACCCATAACTTACTCTTCATTACCAATCCAATTTGTGACCGGTTGTGCATGGCGGATTCGACTTCTTGCAGAATCGAGCTCCGTCGAACAATATGATAGCACCGACCGAGGCCATTTACAGCTGCTCGGACGAGAAGTCGTGCACGAGCAGGCGTAGGCCATGGACATGGCGTATCCGACAACGCCAGCAGCTGCTCATCACTGGGGAAGTTGACTCGGGGCAGATGGCCATGTTGGGCACTTGACATGGCCTGTCGAAAGCGCGTTGCAAAGGCCGAGTCTGAGGCTTCGGCGACCAATATCGGCGTGTGAAGGGCATCTGCATTTACAAACCAGGGAGCTTCAGCGAGAACAGGGGCCTTTTCCAGGGCAGTGCCCTCTTCGTTTAAAGGCCGTGAAGACGATCTTCGTAGTCGCTGGTTCTCGGAGACCAGATCCTCGATATATCTGGCTATGAGTGGCACATCCGGATACTAGGAGGGCAACCGTGTTCACTCACTGCTCGCTGACTTTGACAAGACGCGACTTTCGGGGATAGATGCATTCGCCTGATTTATTTGCCTGGCGACAGTTGGTGCAAGGGACTCCCCCAGAGCACTTGACCTTCCTGCCGTGGCATCTGCGACAGCTGGGTCGGTTAGACGAGACTGTTATGGGGAGAGGATACCTACGCGATGCTCTTTGAAATTCTTGTCCGCGTTCTCTCCGACATAATGCTATAAAACAATTCCTAGCACAGCGTTGACTGAGTGACTGTTGACGGCGTTTGTGGCGAATTGGCCGACTTTTCTGCTCGGCAAGTCGGATTTTTAGACCGATTTGTGTCCCAATTCTGCTTCGGCATAAATCTCGATTTTGCCGGCAGGTCTCGGCCTTAGGGCTCAACTTACCGGTCCATAAAAGAACAGTCATCCTTCTAGCCATACTGTTCTCGATCACACTATTATCCTTTATTACAATCTCCAAATGTCCCTCACATATACAAAAATCCCCATTGACGTGCAGGGAGTGAGCCTCGAGCTGTCGACAGTCCACAGTCTCAACGCCAACCCCCCAATCTTCTTCCTACACGGCTTCGGCTCATGTAAAGAGGACCTGGCCGATATCATTCTACAGCCTGCTCTACGGCAATATGGCTATATTGCATTCGATGCCCCCGGCTGCGGCCACTCTGACAGCCACAACCTCTCTGCCACAGATATCCCCTTCCTAGTGGCAACCGCATTAGCAGTCCTTGAACACTTCAAAATTACGAAATTCCACCTTATGGGTCATTCAATGGGAGGACTCACAGCCCTTCTCCTCGCCCACCATAATCCCGACAGGGTCTTAAGCTTCGTCGACATCAAAGGCAACCTCGCGCCGGAGGACTGCTTTCTCAGTCGGCAGATCTTTAGTTTCCCGACTGATGACCCGGAGGCTTTCATGGATGAGTTTATTATTCGAACTCGCGATGCGAAATCGTTCGGGAGTCCGCTGTATGCTAGTACGCTAAGGGCGAGGGTACGGGCTGGTGCTGTGCGTTCGATATTCGAGTCCATGGTGCGGTTATCCGATAGTGAGGACTTGCTTGGGATGTTTTTGGGATTGCCTTGTCCTAAAATGTTTATGTATGGGGAGGAGAACCGGGGTCTGTCGTATCTACCGCGATTAGGAAAGGAGAGCGTCGACCTGGCGGAGATTCCAGCGAGTGGGCATTTTCCAATGTATTCGAACCCTGTTGAGATGTGGTGTCGTATTGCGGAGTTTATGAAGTGTTTTTAGAAGTATACAAATCATGACATGATGATACCGACATATTGAAGCAATAAACTGCCAGATGGTTCTACAACCGCAGCACGGACGACTGTAATACGGAGCTCGGCCTCATACTACGGCTTCAATATCGGTTTAATTGTCGATTTCGCCGAGGCCGGTTCATCTGCAGTATAAGTCGGCAATAACCAAGATATTATACTTGATACCTTGCACTTCTTTACCCTGTACCTCTTTACCTTCTGCGGTTAATCTTGCACTACCGAATAAACAATTACAACGTCAAGGCAAAATGTCGTTCCCAACAGCCATAACAGGCGTAACCCATAACCCACAACTGCGCCTGCTCAATGCTCTCCGAGAAAGCAAAAAGCCGATAATGACCTTTATGGGACTTCCATCATTCCGAAATGGCCAGATAGTTGCTCAGACAGGTCTCGATGTGAGCCGTCGTCTATGTGCCGTGCCTGCTGTCTATGTACTGATGCCATTAGGGGATTATCATCGACTGCGAGCATGGGTATATTAGCGATGACTCCATGCACAGTTCCGTTGCTGCCATTGCGTCGATGGGCGTCTCGCCGCTTGTTCGTATTAGAGGAACGCACTCCGATCTGATTAAAAGAGCGTTGGATGCTGGTGCACAGTGAGTTGGATTGACACTTCTACCAGGGCAGCACTAACTATCAGGGCAGTGGGATTGTTGTCCCTCAGATTAATACAGCCGAAGAAGCAGCAGCCATTGTTTCCTATGCGAAATTCCCTCCACAAGGACTCCGTGGCCAAGGTTCAGCATTTCCAGCCATTGCTCATGGAATTGATATCCCGACGTACATCAAAACCGCCAATGAGACGCTTATTACTTGTGTGCAGATCGAGTCCAAGGCTGGGGTTGAGAACGTGGATGCCATATCTGCCGTACCTGGTGTCGGCAAGTGACTTATAACTAATATTGTATTAGGCCATCGCTAACGCAAGTAGATATGCTGTTCATCGGCCCGAATGACCTCGCCCTGTCGGTCCTGGGATATGTGCCTGCAAAGGGCGATGAGCCCGAGTTCGTTGGTGCCATTGAGAAGATCGTGACGGCTGCCAGAAAACACGGCAAATGGGTCGGTCGGTTGTCAAATGATGGGGCATCGTCTAAAGCACATCTCACGGTGTTTGATACTGTAGCGATGAGCTATGACATTCGGGCTGTCCAGAATTGGTCCAGGGCTGAGCTTCAGGTTGCGCGGTCATGAAGACAAACCACCCTAGCATTGTACTTAACGTCGTCTACCTTATATCGAGTAGGGGGGGAAATGATTTGTTATCCTTGAAGGCTACACATCTTGACTAGCAAATACATGGTTCGATAAGCTCAGGCCTTGCGCTGCAGAGTGTGGTAACCAAGCTTCTCTCTCGCCTCAGCAATCGATGCACCACCAGAAATTAACTCTCTGATACTCTCTTCACTCTGTTCAACTTTAGCTGCAACTTCAGCAACCTCGCGCGCTCGTCCCCTGGGAACAATGACCACTCCATTGGCATCGGCAACGACGATATCGCGCGGCTGGACATGGACCTTCCCAATACCAACGGCTTCATTAATACCCCCGACCTCAACTCGATCCTTGCCAGTTCGCATCCATCGACCAGTGCTGAAGATCGGGTATTCATCCCCGATTGCGCGGTTCACGTCGCGGCAGACCCCGTCAATCACCGTCCCTGCAATACCGCGTAGGCCGGCATACTGGGTCATGATATCGCCCCAGACTGTACAGTCAGTGCGGCCGCCGTTGTCGATGACTACAACATCACCCGCAGCGACATCGTCGATGAAATCACCCACGCTGCCTGGGGGGTTGCTGGCCGGGACGTATCGCACTGTGAATGCCGGTCCGACAGTCACTTTGCTGTAGTCGGTTAAGGGCATGATATTGAGCGCCTGTCCTGGAATACCGAGTTTATCCAGTGCGTCGGAAACAGCAGGTGTATCTGAGCTGGCGAATAGGGAAGATAGCTCTTGATCCTCGGGCGACGCTTCTCTGGGGTTCCTAGGTCTTGATGCCCGTGCAGCTGTCGATGCTTTGGGGTTGTGAATGGCCTCGAACTTGGTATCGTGCATCACCTCAGATACAGCCTTGCCTGCTCGAACATCCTTCACCATCAGAGACTGACGACGGTCAATACGCTCTGCCAATTCCACGACGTCCTCGATACGCTCGGCTGGGACGAAGACAGTCCCACATCGATCAGCAATCACGTAGTCGTCTTGATTAACTGTGACGCCTCGCACCTGCAGCGGTGTCCCAGAGTCCAACTGCACGAGCCGGTTACGCGCGCTGATCATCGTCACGCCCAGGCCATAGACCGGATATCCAATATCGCGACTCCCGTCGATGTCACGACTCACGCCATCAATCACTGTCCCGCGAATATGCTTCATTTGCGAGGCGTTGGCGATGATGTCCCCCCAGCAGGAGATTCCCTCGGTGCCACCAGCAATAACCAGAATGCGGTCGTTTGTGGTTATGGCATCTATGACAGGTGTAATGAGATGGGTTGTCGGAGCGGTACCCTCCTGCTTAACGCCGACTTTTATGGTGCTTGCCCGGCCAACGATCTTGGGGCAGTCCCATAACGGCCGCAGTCCATAAGTCGCGCCTTTGAGATGCAGGAAATCGAGGGCATCCGATATGGTGTTGGTGTCCAGCGCGGACAGGCGCTCTAGAATTGTAGACTGGCTCATTGTGGCCGTCTTTCAAGGTATACAGGCAAGGTGGAATGGCAAAATAGAAGTTTATTTCCCTCGCTCCTACGGTATATGTACGTTTGATATCCTTATGCTCGGCGAGACGTGGCAACAATGCCGTTGAGAGACTTCGGTGAAAACCTCTAATACGCCGATGGGCACCACATTCATATGAATACATTCCTCAATGGATAACAGGCCATTCTCCGGTTAACTCATGCCACACATCTGGTGGCGGCTAAGTATTTAGTCGACCAGTCCGTCTCTACGAGCAGTCCTTATTCCACCGCGTGCCCGGATATCAGTACAGCAACTTAAAACTAAATCACCTTCAATCACAGTCAAGACCGGCTTCACAATGGAACGGCAGTATCTCAATCTACAAATTCCACCACCGGACACTGCGTTCGGGCTAATGGCCGACTTTGAGGCAGACCCTCACCCGCACAAAGTATCTCTCGTTGCCGGTGCATATCGCGATGAAAATGGAAAACCATGGGTCCTGCCCAGCGTACGAAAGGTAAATTATATTGAAGTTCAATACTCCTATCCAACGTCGCCTTCATAAGCAGGGACTAACCGTCATTCCAGGCAAAAGTCCAGCTTAGCGAAGCCTCGCACGAATACCTAGGGATAGAAGGGTCACCCAGGTTCCTCAGCCTAGCAAAACATCTCATCTTCGGACCTCTGACCTCCAGACTGACTACCAATTTTGCCTCAATCCAAACAGTCTCCGGCACAGGGGCAAACCATCTTGCCGCTGCATTCCTGGCCCGCTACCTGCAGCCAAAGCGCGTATTTATCCCTTCCCCCACATGGATCAATCACCGCTCCATTTGGGAGATGGCTGGTGTAGAGGTTACCGAGTATCCATACTACTCCCCTGCCACAAAGGAGGTTGACATGGAGGGCATGCTAGCTGCCCTAAGTCGCGCCGAGCGAAACGACGTCATCGTCTTGCAGGCCTGTGCACATAATCCTACTGGAGTGGACTTGACAAAGTCCCAGTGGGTACAGGTCGCAGATTTAATGTGCGAAAAGAGATTGTTTACCGTTTTCGACAGCGCCTATCAGGGCTTCGCGACTGGGGACGTCGACGAGGATGCATGGGCGGTTCGCCAGTTCACAGAGATGGTCTTGGATTCCAACACCTATCCCGGTCTTTGTGTAGCTCAGTCGTTTTCGAAGAACTTTGGATTGTATGGTGAGCGTGTTGGCGCGTTGCATCTAGTTGTTCCGCTGCATCTGTCGGCGCAGGGAGCGCGTGGTGAACTTATGGCCATTGCACGCGTGGAATACTCAAACCCGCCGCGGTTTGGGCCGAGTATTGTTGAGACTGTCCTTGGGGGTCCAGAACTACGAGCTCAGTGGGAAGCGGATTTGGATACCATGAGCTCGCGCATTCGCAGGATGAGACGGGAATTGAGGCAAAGGTTGGAGAAGGAGACGGGGAAGGATTGGTCGTATGTTGAGAGGCAGATTGGTATGTTTAGTTATACTGGCCTGGGCAAAGACCATGTTGCGAGACTGAGAGACGAGTTCCATGTCTATCTGTTGCCGTCTGGGCGGCTCAGTGTCTGTGGGTTGAATGATGGGAATGTGCAGTACGTCGCGCACGCTATTAGCCAAGTCATGAAGGATTAACACTGCATGTAGCTATATCAACTGCTTCTCTAGAAACTACATACACATTCCATTCGGGGAAAACAAAATGGCATTCATGGAACTGCTCTACACCGTTTTGTACTCAGTTTTGCCTGCCCTTTCCTGTCCTTCTGTATCGTCTGTACCCATTCGATTCGTACGAGCCTTTTCTTCGTCGTCTTTGATCCTGCTGGAATCGGTTAAATATGAATTCAACGGCCTCAAATGGCGATTACCTACGTGGATGTCCACGAATTCTCAAAGTCTCCAGACCCAAAACGGTAGCTTTCTTCCTCGTCAACGAGGCGTTGCAGGTCGTCTGGCAACTGCGAACGCCTCTCCTCGTGCTTGAGATATTTTGTGGATTTCAAGGATTCCTCTGCCATTTTCGCTCTTTTCAATGCAAATGAAAGATATCTTAGGTTGTCAGGTTGACGACTGCTGCTTTTATCTTATGAGGCGTGGATGACTTCATCCATTGCCACCAGTACCAACCATCCAGCACGAGAATTATTCGGATATTCTGGTCCCAAAGCATTCCCGATAATCGTCTATATTCCTGCATGGATAGCTTACTTGTTATGAGGCCCTACTACATCGGTTACCCCTGTCCACGAATTAGTACTGTGTCGGATAGTAGTATATAGGAAATGGCTCCCTCTTTACTATATCTGTCAGCATATAATGAGGCACCTTCGCCATTATCAGATAAATTTTAACAATTATGATAACACGTGCAAAGTAGTATCTCTTTCAGGGCTGCCATCTTTGCTCACGCTGGGATACATCCAACTCCACCAAGATCCAACAGCTCTTCATCCATGTACCTACACTTCCACTGCGGAGGCTGTCCACTGGGATTCTTCAGGGTGACATTCTCGGCCCGAATATTATCGCAAGACTGACAGGTTAGTAAATCCAAATACAGAGGGGAGGGACATTTACATCTTCAGAACCACATATAAGCTGCCCAGCAACAGGGTCGTCGGCACCATTAGCTGTGCCCCATATATTCTTAAAAACGACGTCCGTCAGTATCACGCCAGACGGGTGGTCCAAGCATTCGCTGGCATTGATAGCTCCGTAGCACTGATCGATCTGGATAGCGAGGTTGTTGTTATCGTTGATCATGGTGTCGTAGGTAACATTGCGCACGTAGCCCTTTCCACCACCTCCGACCCATGGAGGGTCCCCTGTTTTAATGGCGTCTTCTCCAGGCCATACTTTAAGCCGGGCTGCAGTTGTCGTGTTCGCCATGGTGTTGTTGTAGATGTACAGGTCCGAGACGATGTCATATTGGTACGGGTAGTTTCCGAGAGACCCGACAGAGATACCGTGGGATCCATTGCAATGCAGACCCTGGACGATGATGTTGGTGCTGTTTGGCTTGAACGAGACGCAGTCGTCGTCGTGGTCTATCACTGAATTCTGGATAACGATATTGTCGGACCGGAATGTATCCCAGCCGTCGAGATTGCCCGCGGCGTTTTCAGAGAATGACCGAGAGAACAGATCCATGTCGGAGATTAGGATGTCGGAGCTGTTGGCAATTAAGTTGTGCCACTGATCTGTTAGCCTGCTTACCTAGTCTTTAATGGTCCCTTTCCTAGTATTAAGGGTTACTCACATTTGGCGAATGTCGCATCTTCAGACCCGTGATGGATCCCCCATGCCACCCATCAGCTATGAACAGAAGCGGGCGCCTTATGCTAGAGTCAGCAGCGAAGGCATCATACCAAGCCTGTCCATTCCCATGGATCACACCAGTGCCAGCTCCGTAGAGGTGGACGTCCTCTCCTCCCCAAACCCACCATGAAGACGCATTCTGGAAGTGGAACTCGAACAAGTTCTGTTGCCAAAAGTCCACCTCGGGACAGAACTCCACTTTACCTGTCAATGCGATATCGACATGCTTCAAGAAGCGTAGGTCGAGCGGACTGCAGATGGTGTAGTCTTTGTCCAGGACAACCGTTCCTCCGTTGCTGCACTTGTGCAGTGCATTTCGGATTCTGTCCGCGTCATCGCTTCCTTTGCGACCCGGTTTGACGTGGCATACTTTGTGTGGGTTGCGCCGTGAGTGCAGTGGGAGTGCCTTGTATGGTTGAAGAGGATCTGGGTGGATGGATGGACGCGTTGGGAAGCTGGGATGCCCAGGGTGAGCCAGTGTTAAGGTTATAAAGGCAACAATAATGCCGCAGATATTTGGCACCATTTCTGTTTCAGATCACGGCTGTGATATTCAATTATATCGAAAGGTAAAGGTAGCTTCCCCGTCATGAGCGTGCTATATCCCAAATATTATGATTATATACACCTGTTCGCGAGAGTGAAATTTATTTATCCTCGGGCACCCCTACGGCCATAGAGCTGGATAATGAGGCTAAAATGTGTCTTGGAAGCCCGCGTGCTATTATGTTTCTCCATCAATAAACGCGACTCCATCTTATATTGCCCGATGTTCATACAGGCAGGGATTTAAGCGGCGAAGTCGGGTAAGGACAGCGTATCAGGGTTTGATGATTCTCAACGATTCCCACCAATATGAGTGAGTCTACACGAGTCAGCGCTTGGCAGATGCAGGAATTATCCCCAGACTGGGCGAGTCGTTTAGCCTGATCGTGCTTTGCGTCCTTGGCCGTGCCAAGACAACAAGCGGAGGTCCGAGTTTCGCTTCATCCAGTGAGCGTGAGAGTTAATGGCTGTTGTGCTGCATGAATTAATAGATGTTTTATAGGTGTATAGGATCTACATGGCCCGTATTGCTCCACGAGGAATAAAGTCACAGACGGAGATGGATATATGTTTCATGAGCTATCTGGGAATTTGGAAAGAACACAAACAACGAACAGAATTCGGATAACGCTAAACAGAATAAAAAATTATGAATATTATGGCCAAGTTACAATTAGATGGCAAGCCTACTGACGCAGCATGCGAGGATAATGAGGCTGGCCAGGGTCATCCATCGAATCTATCAAGGCGGCCACGCCACGGTTCAATCCCACAGACACAGCTCTCGCTGACCACTGCTCAACTGGAAGCTCATCAACCTTGGCTGCCGCAGTATCCCTTGCGACAAACTCCTTCAGATTATCCAGCGGGAGCACAATATCGCCAACCTGGTGGGTATACGTCGGGGCGGACGCCTTATTCTGCAGCACGGCCGTGAGAATGCTGTCCGTCGCATTCTTGACATACACAAAGTCTAGTGCGCCCCGCAGGTTCTTGAATACTGGAACGGCTCGCGTCTTGCGCATGTACGCCATCAGTGCGTTCATCCAGTCGGTCTGGGCGGCCGTGTTGGCTGCGTCGGCGCCCTCGCGGATAATCGTGGATGGGCGGTGGATCCAGACATTGACTCCGTGCTGTTTGTGCAATTCTTCGAGAAGACGCTCGCTAGCCCATTTTGCAGCGACGTAGCCATGGGATCCGTCTGTGGGAGGTTCGTCCGCGGCAGCAGAGACCTGTGGGAAGGACTCGTGGTTTCCGAACAGCGCGACGCCAACGGTTGAGAGGTAGTGGATGGGGATTTTGCGTGCCATGCAGAGCGAAATCAATTCACTGGTGGACCCGGTATTTGCGGCTTTGATCTCGGGGTAGAACTTGAGATGCGAAGTGTCGGCGCCGTTGTGGATTACGGCGTCTGCGCGGCTGAAGATGTTGGCTGCGTCGCTGACGGACAGGCCTAGACGGGGCTGCTCAAGGTCACCAGCGTAGTATTCAATGCGGTCATTGATTGGGAGCTCTTTGGACTGCAGACGCTCGTCTAGACGGCGGACGGCGATGCAGATAATCTTGACGACTGCCGGGTCGTCCAGCAGGTTTGAGACGAGGCTGCGGCCCAGCAACCCGCTGACTCCGGTGAGAACAATCGTCTGTGGCCTTGCTGTCGGAGGTATATCACTTGGGATACTGGCTGCCTTGGGCAGAGTGACCTCCTTGCTCCAGTCAATACTCACAGGGCCCTTGAGCACAGGGGCCTCGACGGATGTTGGCGTGGTGTACCCGGTCGAACCACCCCTGGATGGAGCTGGCGTGCCATCATTATCGGAGTCTGCAGACGAGGAACCTGTTTCGTCGTTGTGGACGACAACAGTCGGTAGATCCTGAGCAGAGGCCGTTGCTGGTGCTTCAGCAGAGGCATCATCCCCAGCAAGCCCTGGGAGCAGCGATGCAGGCGCCTGTTCAGCCACCAGGTCTGCCAGCTCAGCCATGGTATCGTTGCCCATGATTTTGAGCACCGGCACGCTGACCTCAAAGTTCTTAAGGAACCAAGAGCGAATATCGACCGAGATCAACGAGTCGAGGCCGATGTCGCGGCTTCTCAAGGCCATCAGGTCCTCGTCCGCAGTGGTCATTTGCAGGACGTTGCGCAGCTGCATTGCGAATCGGGCTGTTGCAGTTAGTACTGGATGTTACTGGATGTTAGGGCTAGATTGCTTCACTTACCCTTCACTACTGCGAGGACGTCGCTGCGAGTCCTGCACCCTGCAAGCTGGTCCTGCACAGATGCCATCACCTCATTCCCATCATCGGCCCCGTTGTTCTCCACCTGGTGGACGATAAAGTCCAGGAATGCCGGGTTCGAGTGCCACTTGGGCGTGTTTTCGGTGTCCGCTGCTGCAGGGATATCCAGCAGACCTGTCGTGAGTTCAGCCTCGTCGCCAGAGCCAGGTCGGCCAGAATCAATGCCCTCTGCGAACAGCTGGTGGTAGTCCTGCTCTGACAAATGCATCAGGGCCATCTTGGATACTGTGAGGTCAAGGGCCTTGCTTGATTCTCGCTCCATGTAGCCTGCTCCGATGATGGCTCCGACATTCAGAGCAGTGGCTGCAAGGCCGCGCTTTCGGCGCTGCGCTGCAAGACTGCACATGAAGGTATTTGCCGCGGCGTAGTTTGCCTGGCCCAGGTTTCCAATGACACAGTTGATCGAGGAGAATAGGATGAAGAAGTCGAGTGGCACGTCCGCGAAGATGCGGTCTAGATGGATACTCCCGTACACCTTGGGCCGGAACACATCGCTCATCAGCTCGAACGACATGTTTCGGATCGATACATCTCTTAGGACCATGGCTCCGTTGAGGACACCCACGATCGGCGGCATTGTCTCGCAGATGAAGTTGTGGGCTGCGCGCAGGGCTGGCTCGTTGGTCACGTCGCAGGGGACAATGGTCACGGTGACGCCGTTGCGCTTGTGTGCCGCAATCCAGTCGGGGGAGATATTCGGGTTACGACTGGTCAGAACGAGGCATTTCGCTCCTCGTTCGATCATCCAGTCGACGAGAGACACGCCCAGAGCGCCGGATAGACCGCACAGCCAGTAGGTCTTGTCGCCCTTGAAGAAGGCGGCCGAGTCAAGGCGACTGACATGAACGGGGTGAGTCTTCGAGACGGTCCAGTCAATGACGGTTGCGGGACTTTCCGGGTTCAAGCCCTCTAGCAGATCGGTAATGCCAACGGTATGCGAAGCAGCGGCCTTCTGACCGGAAGAGAGTGTCTGCTGTGCGTAAAACCAGGCGCGTTGAACCAACTTACCCAACTCAGGAGCAGCCACGGAGGAAACGCTTTGCCAACCAAGAGGGGAGTAAAGAGTAGATACATTTTCTTTGCGGCAGTGCACGGGCAGACTAGATGCAATGGCCGTGGTGTTGTCTGATGCCTGGATTGAGAAATCCACGAAGGAGGCCGTGTTGGCAGGCAGTATATCAGCAATCTCAGACTGGGTCATATAAGGCTCAAGCTTGATCCATGACTCAGGGACATCCGGGCGAGTGCAGTCTGCCACAAAGATGGTGCGCAGGCTCTTGCTCGCCGCAAAGGTTGAAATTGTATGGGCAAGGAGCTCTGTCGCGTTGTGCACGACCAATGTATCCCCCGGTACCAGAGGATCAACAACCGCCATAGAAATGAGGCCGGCAGCAAGAGATGTGAGGATCTCAGAGTCGTTGGCAGTCGACGATGGCAGCGGGATGGCAGACTCCTTGGGCACATTGACGACGGAGAGGAGAGCCGGAACCAGAGCCATATACCGCGTCTGGCTCTGAGTCTCAGTTCCAAAGACAAGGAACTGATGGCCATACGACGTCCGAAGAGCAGACAAGACACTATGGGTGACTTCCAACCTGACCTCGGACTCGGCCTCTTCTGGGATAGCCCATCTCGATAGCTCTTTCAGCTTCCACCCCTCGCCGTCGAGCTGCAGGGCCGCAGGGGACGCTGTGATGTCGGTGTCATTTGTGATCGAGCGGCGAGCGGAGTTGTATCTGTCGTTTCTCGCAGCAATGTGTCGCAGTCGGGGCACTAGCTCTTGTCCCTCGGCGTCAATGAGAATCTCGGGCTCCAAGGGCCATGCGTATGGCTTCATGTCGGGTGCCACTTCACTGGAGGCCGTGTGGAAGCGGAGGACCTTCTCGACAATGTCCTGGGGCTTCAGGGCTGCGAGGTCTGTAATATCGACGTTCTGGAAGCGTAGGGCAGGGGTTTCAAAGACTGCGGTACGTGCAAACCCAACAGTCATGTTGGAAAAGGGCTCTTCGGAGAGTCTGCCACTGGTAGCCCAGAACAGCTTCGTAGGGCACGAGAAGAGCGTCTTGAAGGCCATCCACTCCTCAGGGGTCAGGTCCTGGAAGACGGGCTTGTCTAGTT
The DNA here is from genome assembly GCF_016861865.1 of Aspergillus puulaauensis. Classification (NCBI taxonomy): domain Eukaryota; kingdom Fungi; phylum Ascomycota; class Eurotiomycetes; order Eurotiales; family Aspergillaceae; genus Aspergillus; species Aspergillus puulaauensis. Next base: position 5,267,240 of record NC_054858.1, read on the forward strand.
CAGAGAGGCAGACCACTGTAGCGTCGCCGTCGACGAGGCTGAAGTCCACTGCCGTCAACGTCTCGAAGGTGTGGATATTGGCCGAGATGCCTTTGAGCTGGTCCGTGATCGAAGCGACCAGAGTACGGGTCTTCTCTGTACTGCCTCCGACAACGACCAGCTCCTTGATACGGTCCTCGATGGCTGCTGCGCTTGGGCCCAGTGGCTCTCGCAGCAAATTGATCCTGTCATCAACAGCCTGAGCAGCAAAGACTGTCATGCCCAAGATATCCTGGAAGGCCTGGGGGGCAGTAGAGTCAATGCCAGAGAATCCGCTACCCTTGAGCAGTCTCTCCCATTCAGAGTAGGACACGAAAGGCGAGAGAGGGCGGCCTGAGTCCGCACCCAGCCACCAGCCAGGAAGAGACCCAAAGATGAATCCAGCGCTGCCACAGGGCTGGCCGTTGTTGGTTCCCTCTCCGACGATCAGGAATCCACCGGGTTTCAACAGCCTGCGGATGTTTCTCATCGTGAGCTCCAGATCGGGCGTTGCGTGGATGACAAGGAATGCAACGACGACATCGCATGTTCCCTCTGCGTAGCCCTGGCTGACAGGGTCTTGACCGCAGTCGAATGTCTTGAAGACCATGCGGTCCTTGTGCTCGGAGAACATCTCGGCGGCGCCTTCGAAGAAACCACTGGAGACGTCGGTGAAGGTGTACGACAGGAACTTGTTGCTCAGGCCCTGCAGCACCCTCGTCGTAGCACCGCCTGTGCCAGCACCCACCTCCAGGATGTTGAGGTGAGGATAGCGCTCCGCGAGCTGCGAGATGATCTTGCCAATCCACAGACCAGCCTCGCGGGACCCAAAGGCGCCCTTGTAGTAGTTGTCCAGGATGTTGCTGACGCGCATTTCCTCGAGCATGTTGGTCTCTCCCCGGAGCACACGCGGCATCTGCTGTCCGACAAGATGCATCATGTCGTAGTCAATCAGGCCAGAGAGATGGCCAGTAGCCTGGTGTAGGTCCTCCAGTGAATCAGCCAGCCATTCCTTCTTGGCCACCTTGTGCTCTTCGTTCTGGATCAATTCGACAATGTGGTGGGCGTAGTTAAGGTAGTGACTATGCGGGCCTTCCTTTCTCAATGGAGAGTCTGTAGGAACCTCTGCATCAAGCTTGTTGAGGTAGAATGTTGAGATACGCTCCAATCCCTCCAGGACGTCCTGGTGGTGCTTGGTGACAGTGGTATCGCACGCTGCCAGGTCGCCGTCGAGCTTGTTCTTGACCCATTCGTACTTCGAGAAAACCTTGCGGTCGTCCTTTGCCGTGAGGGCACCAAGGGGCTTCAGCTCAACGCCCTGCATTTGAATCGCGGCGCACGCAGAGTCATTCGTGTAAAGACTGACGTCCCCTGAGAAGCCAGCGGACCTGTTTCTGCCCAGTCTCGAGTCGACGGAAATGTCGGTCATGGACTGACATAGGGTTGGGTTGACGCGGATACTCTTCATGCTCGTTGGCAGGTGCATATTCAAGAGCTGGTCGTCGTCTGGATAGCTGTAGGCAAGGATAAGTGATTGTATACCACCATCCAACTCGGCCGGGTGCACCAGCAGAGGGTTTCCAAATGTACCCTCACGCGAAACCGAGTTGACAGCGCACATGCTTGACCCGAGCTTCCTTCTCAGGGTGTGCAGGGACTTGAACGGCCCCTCGAAACCATAGCCCAGAGTAGCCAGGAAAGTGTAGAATCGCTCATTGTCCACGGAAATCATATGCGGCGGTTTGGATGCGCGCTGGGGGAGTGTTCTTTCTGAAGACGCCCCAAATACGATATGGAGCTCTGCTTCAGCGACGAGGTCTAGGTCTTGCTCCCCCAGACTGGCGGAGTATGTGAACTTGGCCCGGATGCGGTCGTCGCTGCGCTGGATGTCCGAAATGGAGGCCTGCACTTCTATCCCAGAGTCATCGTGGCTGAATGTCAGCGCCTGGTGAATGACGAAGTCCCTGAGCTCAAACAGGCGCACATCGCGGTCTGCTGCAAGTACACGAGCACCTTCAAATGCAGTGCAGATGTATCCAGCAGCAGGGAACACGGTCTGGCTCTGGACCTGATGGCCTGAAGCCCACTCGATCTCGCTCGCCCGGAGTAGATGGCCCCAGCTGAGATGATGCGCTGCGCTATCCGGCATCATAGTTCCCAATAGCTCGTTGAAGGGCTGGATCTGGGCTTTGTGCTTCTTCGATGCCCGGGACTCGTGCCAGTACGAGCCCTCGTGGTTCCACTGGTAGCAGGGGAGGCCCTTGAGGACGCGCAGGGGGGACTTGATGTTGTTGACTGTCTTCTCGTATCCAGTTAGGTCGAGCTGCTCGCCTCCAAGACGACACCACAGCGATCCGAGACTCGATGCGAAGGCCACAGTGGCGTCTGCGCCACGACTCAGGACTCCGTAGTATGGAATAGACTTGCCCAGCTCCTGGATTGTCTGGCTTGCTGGGCCCTTCAGCGCAGGGTGAGGCCCAACTTCGATGGCAGCCTGGTACTCGTCGTTCTCGAGGATAATCTTGAGAGCCTGGTAGAACTGCACCGACCTGGCCACACTGGCACCCCAGTATTCATCATTGAGTCCCATGTCAGCCGTCACCTCACGGCCATAGACACTCGAGATCCAGAGAGGAGCACCCTCAGCAGGCTCCAGGGCCTGGACACCAGCCGACTTGACAAGAGCAACGTAGTCCGCGAGACGACGCGAGACGTGGTTAGAGTGATAGGCGCGGTCAACGCGCAGCTTCCTGTTAAACTTGTTCTCGTCATCGAGAATGATCTTGAACTCGTCAATGGCGTCTTCGTCACCGGAGATGGTCACACTGGAGGAAGAGTTGACGGCAGCGACGCAGACACGCCCGGCGAACATCTCGTCTTCACACAGGGCCTGCGCGTCCTCGTGCGACATCCCAGCTGCTAACATGGCGCCCTTCTTGTCAGGCCCGTTGGGGCTCTCCATTTTGGATGCGAACCGGCCTCGGAAGTAGGCAACGCACATGGCGTCGCGCGCGGAGAGTCGACCAGCTGCGTACGCGGCGGCCATTTCTCCAGATGAGTGCGCGACAATGGCGTCGAATTGGACACCGGCCAGCTTCAGCAGATCGACGAGTACAAGCTGCACAACTGTAGACAGGAAGGAAAAGGCACCGGTGAGGACCCGTGAGGAATCCGCCGCCGCACGTAGTTCTGCTTCCAGGGAGAAGTCTGGACGGAGGTCCTCAGGGAGCTGCTCGAGATGCGTCTGCAGGTCTTGGATAATCTTCCGAGCAGCTGCAGAGGTCTCAATCAGCTCAGCGCCCATGCGAGCATACTGGGCGCCCTGGCCGGTGAAAACACCGAGGAACTTGCGACGCTTCCCATCAGAGGGCGCTGAGAGCCTCACTCCCAGTTCCTCGACCTTGGTACTGTCCAGTTCAGCACGGATTTTCGCGACTAGGTCATCGGCCGATTGCGCCGCAAATGATACTCTGTAGGGGAAAGGGGATCGACGCTGTTGTAAAGTGTATGCCAGGTCTCGCAGGTTGATTACTGGGTTTGCCTCAATGTAGTCGGCGTACGCGGACAGAGTATCGCGCAATGACTGGCGGGAAAGAGCAGAGAATACAAACGGAGTAACCTGGACAGGAGCTTCTGAGCCTGTGATACCGTTTTCCAGGTGTCGGAGAGGCTCGTAGCTCTCGAGGATGGCGTGGGCGTTGGTGCCACCGAATCCAAAGCTGTTGACACTGGCTCGTCGAGGCTGGCCGTCTTCGACTGCAGGCCATGGCTTGGGCGCTTTTAGAATCTCCAGATTCTGAGTGAACGGCACGACTCGATCACTCAAGGTATTTAACAGCATATTAGGAGGCACCACCGAGTTCTGGAGGGCCAGCGACGCCTTCAGCAGTGCTGCAACACCGGCAGTCCCTTCGGTGTGCCCTAATATCGTCTTGATAGACCCGACGTATAGCGGCTCATCGGCCACCCTGCTGGCGTATTCCTTTCCAAAGAAGGCCTTGGATATAGCCTCGGCCTCAATCGGATCTCCAGCCGGCGTACCTGTTCCGTGGGCCTCGAAGAACTGGGGTCGGTCGTTGGCCTTGGTCAGATCCAGGCCCGCCTTCTCGTATGTGCTGCGGATCAGGGCCTGCTGAGCCGTCGCGCTCGGCATCGTGATTCCAGTGGTGGCTCCGTCCTGGTTCACTCCTGTCTCACGGATGATGCACTCGATGTCGTCTCCGTCCTCGATGGCGGCGCTTAGTGTCTTGAGAATGCAGGCTGCCACGCCGTCACCGCGCGCGTAACCATTGGCGTCCTTGTCCCACATCTTACTACGGCCTAATGATGTTAGTTACTGGCCATACTAGGGCCCTATCACTCACCGTCAGGAGACAACATCTTCAGCTTGCTTTCCATAATGTAATTCTCAGGACCCAGCAGCAGGTTTGATCCGCAAGCAAGGGCCACGCGAGATTCGCCAGATCTCAAGGCCTGCGCTGCTAGGTGGACTGCGACAAGGCTGGACGAACAGGCAGTGTCGATGGTCATGGACGGACCATGCCAGTTGAAGAAATATGAGACTCGGTTGGACAGGATACTCCGTCCAATACCGGTGGCCGTGTAAACCGGGGCGCTTTTCACTACAAGTCGTCAATAACAGTCTTTCCCACTGGCCAGGGCACCTACTGTCTCGTAATAAGCTTGCCTCGTAGTCACCGCACATGAGCCCAACGTAGACAGCAGTATCACTCCCCCTCAGCGAGTCAATCGTGAGCCCAGCGGACTCGAGACCTTCATAGACAGTTTCCATCAACAGCCGTTGTTGGGGGTCAATCGCCTTGGCCTCGACAGGCTTGATGCCGAAGAACTCCGAGTCAAAGGCGGCGACATCTTCTTCCAGCAAATACGAATGTTGAATATTGCTGTGCCCGTGGTATGCAGGATTTGGGTGGTAGTAGCTGGCAGCATTAAACCGGCTCGTGGGGATGTCGCTGCGGACATCGCGAGGGCTGTTGAGCAGCTCCCACAGCTTTGACGGTGACGAGGCACCGCCAGCAAAGCGACAGGCGCTGCCCACAATAGCAATGGGCTCGTTGGTCGTCGTGCTCTTAGCCATGGTTGGTAATGTAAGTAACGAGGGGAGGTGCACAAAGTCTCAACTGATTATTGTAATATGTATGCACCGTAAGGGGTCACAAATGTTGAATGTATTAGGCCTGTCTAGTCGTTCAATCACGCAGCACATGCAGCTTTTAAGATATAGCTATACGGCTTTTGTTCGGCTTCAGCTGAAGGCTTAGAGCGCGAACCTGCATCGCCTATTGCTTCCTCCCGCCTCTGCGCAGTATTACTCCGGAATGGGGGCCAGCCAGTAGCTTCAACAGCAGTAATTACCCATCCTGAGAAGGTCTCTATGGCGGGATCAATTTCCCCTTGACAACCGCCGATCAGAGAAAGACCGAATGATTATCAGTGGCATCGACCGAGTGCCAGAGGTTCGGTATTTACCCACAGCCACAACCGGTATATTGTTAAACCCCGACTACGGCCACAATCGGTAATACACAATACGCTTAGATTAGAGACGAAGGAAAGACTTCGCTTACGATGCACTGCCATTGTGTCGTGCCAACAGTCACTAGCTGCTATCTATGAGTCTATCTGAGTGGTTGCTGCCGAACCTGGCGTACTATGGCACACCCCCTGAAGGATCGTGAATTGACTGGTTATCTTTGCAAGTCCTTGTGTCTCTGCAGTATCTTCACCAGGGAAAAGGATCGAGGGATCTGCCCAAGTGAAAGGGGTTGAAAGGGGTCTTGCAGGAGAGGCCCTCCAATGTGACCACCGGAGGTCCTCTGGCTGTTTAATCTATTTTCGGGCTATGATCATTGCCTGTTCTACCGATGCTTTTCTGTGAATTTTTTGTGTTTTATGGTCCCTTTAACCAAGACTACTGATATTTTCATCTTCCTTGTTGGGCTGTACGAGATGTAGCTACCACATTAACAACAGCGCTGAATCGACTTCCAGGAACTCGTCATTCCCAGTCTATATTTTCTAAATTTCTGTATTAAGTACTTTTCTAGCTCATTATACTCTAAGGACTAGGCCAAAGAAAACCCCGAAAACAAGTGAAATAATCCAAATTTCGACTGGGCTCGGAAGCCATATAATCATAACGCCGTGGAGTGTCAAAACCCGATATGGCATATACTTCCAGAATTCATAATTCTTAGGGCATGTAGGCCTTCTCATCAGGCCGACTCCGTCTCTGGCTCTGGCTTCTTCTTGTTCTTCCTGATATCAACCCAGCCCATGCCGAACGCAGCGATAAGTCCAGCCAAGCAAAGACCCATGAGCAGGTAGAATACCTTGTCAACACTATTCGAGAAGGCGAGCAGTACTCCCCCAAGTTCAGGGCTCCCTCCCGGGACCAGAGCGCGCACGGAACTTGAGCTCGCTCCAGCAGCAAGAGCAGCTTCAAGCGAGACCGACGGCGCGTGGGAGAGAATCTGCTTCACCAACTGCTGCGTGAAGATGACTTCGCCGACAACGACAAAGATGGCCCCCGCGAAGTTCTGACAGAATATCATAAAGGCAATCCCTACGGGGATTTTCTCTGGTGGGAGAAGGTTTTGGATGGCGATTATCCCCTGGTAGGCGTTAGTATAGACTTCGTGGTGGGATAGAGGTGCCACTTCTCACCATCTGCATTCCAATGCCTCGACCACTCCCCAACACAGTTTGATAGCCTATCCACTTGGCCGTCGGAGTAGTTGGCGAGAACATGGTAACGATGCCATTTCCGACTGCCCCGATGGCGCTTCCAGCAGCTGCAAAGGGTAGATAGTATCCAACTTTCTGCACCAGACCCCCAGACACAATGACTGTGAGCAGCTGGCTAAGAATGCCTGGCAGTGTATTCACTCCACTCATAGCCGGCCCATATCCCCGAACACCCTGGAAGTAGATGGGCAGATACTGCGCGGCCACGAGGATGGAGGCCACAAGGGTTGCGCCGTTGATGGCACTGGTGTACACGATATGGTGGCTGACCATCGATGGCGGAATCATCGCTCGATCACCCATATGTCGCTCCCAGAGTGCGAATACAATGATGGTTACTCCAGCGCCGACGAACAGGCCTATTACCACAGAGCTGTCCCAGGGAAACTCGTTGCCACCATAGTAAAGGGCCAGTAAGGCCATGATCGCCGCAGGCGCGAACAGTGTGAACCCGATAAGGTCGAGCTCAGGGATTGTTCTCTTCACGAGGTCAAGTGAGAATGGAGGCTTTTCGGTGAGTTCAGGCACGCGGAGGAAGAGGAGGAGGATCGCGGTGACGGCGCCGACGGGCAGGTTGATATAGAAACACCATCGCCAGGTGGCATACTCGGTCAGAGCACCTCCTATTAGAGGTCCACAGACAATCCCGAGCTGGGAGACTGCACTATGTTAGCAACGTCTTTGGTAGTGTTCGCAGTACAGCGTACTTCCAAGATAGACCCCAGTGTAGACTACATTTCAATCAGCCACCAATACAATATTTCCCAGTGCGCCTATGGACGACTCACCAGGCCGCTTTTCCAGGGGAACAGCTCCCGCAATTATTGTCATTCCCCCATTGAGCAGACCTGAGCTTCCAATACCGGCTACTGCTCTTCCTCCGATCAGGGTCGACGAGGAGTTTGCGACGCCGCAGATGAGCGACCCTAGTTCAAACAGACCGAAGAATATGAGGTACGTCCACTATGCAGTTTTGCTTGTTAGAAAGAAGCGGTAGCAGCTCAGAATACATACTTTCGTGTTGTAGGAAGTGTATATTTTGCCCGACAGGGGCTGCAGTGCGGCGCTGGCAATGTCAGTCGTGTCCGTTTCAGATAGAGCCCAGTCTTACCTGGATAGCTGGTATGCCGCAGTGTACCAGCCTACATCATGAATTGAATGGAATTGACTTGTAATATTTGGTATAGCCTGCCACAAAGCTCATGGTCAGTTGGATCCAGCTAGGGTCGACCGGCCTAACTTACCACGCCAATGATCGAGCCGTCAAGGAGCATCAGAAAAGCAGACAATGTAACGCTTGCCAGAATACCAAAGAGCTTGATCCCAGTAATCTCCTGCCCAGACGCTTCAGCCTCAGCAGGAGGATCCGCTGGGGGGCTCTCGGCCTCTGGGAGCTTCTCGCCAGGCGCAGTCCTATTACGTTCGTCCAGGATCGCTGCCTGCGAGTCCGTGGTGGTCGGACGACTCTGCAGCTCTATCGTAGTTGACGAGTTATTCATCGTCGCATTCGGAGCCAGCATCTTTGCCACGATGAAGCAAAGGCGCTGTGTGAGGGTTGAAAAGACTGCTGGTGAGGAAGCCCTAAATTTGCGCTGCTGCACTGCCAGCAACAGCACCGCCTGAACAAGCAAATGATGCCCACCAATAATTTGCAATCGACAACTTAATCCTGAATAGCGTGACGGGCGTGCCGCAGGAAGCGAAATTCCCGGTCCTGCAGGCCAATCGGTCATTCTGAGCAGGGCGATCGCGCCCCATAGTGACAGTCCAGCGTCGCTAGTGCGCAGCCGCACGAAGGATTCTTCAGGCTTCGGTCTACAGCGAAAACAAAGCAAAAATAAGGAATTCACACAAGCGTGACAAGGAAGAACGTACGCAGACTCTGGGCAAAGCTTTTCCCGGCGCCTGCGTGGGCATGACCCGCTCTCAACGAAGCTTATGCGTGAGGATTCCTTAGCCCCAACAGGTCGTTGGCGCCAGGCTTAGGCTTACAGTAGTTGGTGCGTCTCAGCTGAGCTTGGGCTGCATGATTTGCTCTTCCTGAAGACTCTTGCGCCAAAGGCTATTGGGCCAGCGAATGGCCGATATCTCGGTCAGTATCCGACACCCCCACTGCAGGCAAAGGCAAATAACTCAGGCGTAAAGCGGCACAAACCTACAACTTTGCTTCACCAGTTTGACTCTATCGGACAGAGGAGGGGGGGGGGGGAAGGAGAGGGAGAGAGGGCGAGGAGAAGTCTGCTGTGCAGGTATTGCTGTGATTGCTTCTATTCGACTATGTGTTTCGTGAATACATTCCTATCAACATTATGGTCACTCGAGACTCTGGATCCGCCGTATCTTCTCCTTCAGCGACTCGATCACGCCCAAGCCACCGCGTTCTTCATTTGCCCTCTCCGTCTCAACTTGCATCAGGGTGGAGAACAGCAGCTGGCCACTCTGCCCATTGAACAGGCCTGTTTGCTTTTCCTTGTTGGCACTATTTCGCTTCAGCGAGACGCAGCACTCATCGGGGAGACCCAATAGCATTTCTATCGGCCGAAGCTGACTGCTTGCAACGCAGTAGAGCAGGTGGCTCAGCATCTCCAGCCGCGGCGGGACCGCGATGCCCCCGAGGAACAGCTTCGGCGCTGACTGCAGGACGATATTGACGGCGCCCGGGTTGTGCGAGGCCTGTTCGGTGAAATGAGAGAAGATCGAATCATAGATGGAGATGGTCAACATGTGGCAGGACAGGATGGTGAGCAGGTCCGCCATGCTCATGCGTGGATGGATGGAAGACAGTGGACTTGAGCTCTTCGATGTGCTGTTTCCCCCATCGCCTGCGATTGGGGTTTGGACAGACCAGAGAAGCTGTGCGAACTCCGCTGAGCTTTTGGCGATCCTTGCTAATGGATTTGATTTGGAACCCCCATGGCCGGGGCTGGACTGGTCCATGTCGTGCAGGCAGGTTAAACGCATGACTCTAGTCAGGTCCCAGGGCATGGAGTTCAGTGTGAATAGTTGCTTGGAGAGCTCGCGTTGCAGCATTGAAAGACGCAAGCCGTGGTCGAAGTTGCCGATAAAGGGCTGAGGAGCCAGGAGCTGCAGCTGCAGCATCTCTGCGTCTTGTTGCTCAGCCTCGTGGGCAGACTGCTCATCCAGGCTTGTATCGGCAGTAACGGTGTTGACAAAGGTGGGCGTGGTGGAAGGGACGAGAGGAGGAGGCGTGGATAATGAAGATATGGAGTGTGCTGTAGCGATGCCCTCCATAGGGAACCCTGAATCCACCGAGTTCCACGCAGCAGAACAGATGTCATAGTCAGTCTCCAGGGAGCCAAAGTTGAACCAGTCGTCAACAGAATCGAGGGACTGTATCTGTATATCCACCGCAGGCAGTGCAGGGTTCGTTTCAGTGGCGGCCGAAGCAGCTGCATCGGGGTGCTTTGCAGGGTTCCTTGGACGGCCAGGACGCTTGGACGAGCTGGTGATGCATTCCATCTGCGAGCGTACGCATCGGATGCACGAGTCGGTGGGATGGCCTGGTACTCGCAGGCATCGCAGCTTCTGGGTGCGGCAGCGATCGCAGGCAGCTCTCTTCTTAGGGGCTTGTGATTCGGACATGTTGGACATGTTGAATGACCCGGAATATGCGACAGTATGAGGCAGTTTGCGCCCTTTGAGCATCTGGGAGCCAGGGCTTAATGTATGCAAAGCAGATAGCTATACCACATCAGCCGAAGGAAGCTGGAATATTTCACCGAACATCGCTGTGCCTGCCCAACAGCTTGATTGGCTCAGACGGAGTAAATCCAGGCCGTAAATAAATCAATAAGCATGGTAATCTTCAGCCTAATCTAACTGGAAAAGGCGAGTTTGTCGGCTCTGGCTGCGCGGCTACCTTGGTATCATGCTCGCTGCATCGCCTCATACACTCGACGCCAGTGTGTAAACTGTAACCTGTAGCCTGTAGGCTCTCTTTATCGTCTTTCGCCCCCAAAGGATCCGCCCATCGGCCCCTTTTGTTGTTTTCCAATCTCCTGGTCAGGCCTTGGGGGATCAGCCATCCCGAGGCGCGATATCTTCAGCCGTGCTAAGCAGCTATGCGCAGTGGCCAGTGACCGCTGGTCTAGAGGCTCGATGTAATCGCCAATCATGCTCACATTGTGCCAGGCTTCAGCAGCCAGCACTAAGGATTGGCACGGTGGGGATTGGAGACGGCGCGTGCGCCATGCGGCACTAAAGTCTCAGCCATCAAGCCGGACAAGATGGTAAATTATTTATGGGGGCCATTTCTGCAGGCTCATCAGCACTCAGAGAGAAGAGACTGGGACGAGAACTGCATCACACGTGGTTCCAGCTATCCATCGCTCTCGGCCAACAAACGTTGAGGATACGGCGATGCCCCAATCTGGGACGATCGACGACGCCGACGCAAAGCTTGCTTGATCTGGGCTGCTTATCTGTCCAATTATAATCTATAATGGCTGCCTGCTTTTGCTCTGAATAAACGAAATTAGGGCCAGGCCCCCCAGTGGCGTCTTCGCATCAGCCCCCTTCAGGATCAACCCGCGGGTCTCTGCAGGATGCAGCATACTATCAAACCATAACCATCAAGAGGTCGGCAGGATTCCGCAGGTCGGCACTGCAGCACCAGATGCGATATGGCTCTCTCACAGGGCTTGTCTCTTTGACAGTGTGCGCGGCTTGTCAGCTCGCTCAACGGCCTGGTAGAGCGAGGACGTGCACGGACAGCTAACGCTCAACCGTTCATCCATCTTCCTTAGCGACGATTCCTTCATCGTGCCGCCCCGATAGCGTTGGGGCTGTCATTCACCAGTCCCATTGCTACGAAAGGGGCATTGAGTAGCAATGCAGTGGAGTTGCGAGCCACAATACCCGAGGATATACGGCGGGGCCAGAAGAGCTTGATCGATTGCACCGAGCACGGCAAATCTACACATTCATGTCTTTCAGTCTGTGGGGTAAATGCCTCTTATCTATGTCCTATTGCGCCCATGGTGGTGGTTGTTTAAATGCCAATGTAGCTGCTGCGGTCGAGATAGACTACAACTCAGCAACCGCGTAACATCTCCGGCTTGAATTGTACCTGAATAACGCCTAGAGATAGAAGCTTACTTATAACGTCAGCTGCTGATCGCAGTCTATCCTCGCATATACTTGCCTTCGGTATTTCGCCACGTCGGACACGGAAATGTCTATCCCCTATTCCGACCTCCAAATACGAGCCGTCTCGATTCTAAACAATCTAGGCAATGCATCATCTCATTACAGTATAGTCTCGTCTGTTTGCTGTTGAGAGCAATCTCACCTGGCCGTTGTGCCGGGCAAGTCTGACTCGCGTGGGCGGCATGCAATCCGAAGCCCTATATCAGCATCCAATATACTCTGCCGTCTCGCAAATAACGCAATGCGGTGGAGTTACTTAAAGCAACCAATGGTTTAATTCTGCGCTCACGCGTATAGTCTACGTCAGAGAAACCTGTGCACAAATAGTATCATGTTCATTGCATAGATCATAGCGGCATCTCGACAGAACATATATATACGTAGATTCTATATACAGGGACGGGATCTCTATGATGGCCCGTTACATGTGGACTTTGATAAGTCTCCCAAGTTGGTGCAGGGATAGCGGTTTGACGAGGTATTCATCAACACCAGCTCTAAGTGCCTCCTGCTGCATCGCGGCGGATGCGATCCCCGTCACGGCGAATACTTTGACGGGAGGTAACGAGTGTTCGTGTTCGAAGGAACGAATGCTCTTCGTGGCGTCTATTCCGTCCATTACGGGCATCGAGATGTCTGTTGGCTTGGGTTAGCATGAGTCGGTGAATAGTAAGGTCGGAGTACGAACCCATGAGAATCACCTTAATAGTGGAGGGTGATTCCTTATATTTATTCAGGGCGATAAGCCCGTTTGTAGCGGTGGTGTATTGATGGCCGAGTTTGGACATGAGTTTCGCGATGACCTACATTCATTAGCATACTGCCTATCTATATCGGGGTGATGCTCCTACCTGTACATTCAAGTCGTTGTCGTCAACTATAAGCACAATGAAGCCGTCTCTGGGCTCTGGGCCGGGAATATCTGGAGCATTATCTCCTGAACTGTTCGTAGCAAGAGAAGGCATCAGTGCACTTTGCGGACAAGGCTCAATCGCCGAAGACCGGGGTTTCGCATGGGCAACAGATTTGAGAATCTGCAGGACTTTTCGCGGCGATAATCTAGAATGTGTTAGCACTTGTATGATAATTCAATAAAAGGATACTAGGGTTACTCACGGTTGGTATAGCCTTACCACCTCCACTCGACCGACAAACTCATTTCTATTCACTGAAGGCAAGCTATCGCAAAGACAGACAAATTTCGTCTGTTTCGCCTCAGCACGACGCCGCAAAGTCTCGTCGTCGTAAAGTTGTTTCAGCGCGCTCTCTTCGATGATCGCGATATCACCATCCGCCTGTTCGAGTGATTCCGACTGTGATACACTCCAGGAAGGTTGGTCTGCAACCAACTTGGAGAAGAAGCTTTGCAAACAAATCTTCCGTTTTGCAATGGGACTCAAGGTGCCAGTCGGCGCCTCCGAAAGCTTCGGATACGCCCCAAAGCCAACCAGGGACAACGTGGTTTTGGGGGATGCCATATCAGCAGCTGCTTCAGGATCCGTGACGACGGATCCGTTGGCAGATACTGGCACAGGCTGAACAGGAATATATACATCCACCTGCGTACCAACTCCGAGTTCACTCTTCACGTCTATGGATCCATTGAGGAAAGATACAAGTTGCTTCACGATACTCAGGCCCAGACCAGCGCCTTCCGACAGCGCATCCTCTTGTGCGAAAGGCGAGAACAACTTGTTCCTTAGAAACTCCTGTGACATTCCAGAGCCACTATCAACGAAGCGCAGGTGGGCAACAGCAGACCCTGAATCACTCGATGGGGGCAGCAACGATGCACAAACTTCAACGAAGCCCGTGTCGGTATATCTGAGCGCGTTTCCCAGGATGTTCATGATGATCCGGCGCCAGGCGCCAGTCATGGAGTTAATCTTCCATTGGTCTCGGGTTTCAAATCGGAGGACGATGGAGAGATCACGTTTGAATGCGTAGGCCTCGGATGCGGGGCAGGAGCTCGGCGTGGACGTTGACGTTGACGTTGACGAAGTAGCAGCATGGCGCAGTCCGGAAAACACGCTGTCCACGACCTCCTCAACCAGCACGTCGAGTTCAAACGTACTGACCAGACCGGTGATGGACGAGGCGCCCTGGTTGAGGGAGGCGAGGTTATTGATCTTCGCAAAATCCAACCTGCAACTGTCAGAAATGGCTTTCACAGAATGATGGGTAAACATACAAGTTATTCATCGTATCTAGCAGAATAATACCACAAGTCTCGAGGGCCTTCATAGCTTCACGCTGTTCAGGCTGCAAACCCGATTCAGACAAGAGCTCCGCATTGGCGAGCATACCATGCAATGGTGAGCGAAGCTCATGGCTCATGGAAGAAATTAGGTCGAACTTGGATTTCTCCTTTTGGGACCAATCCAGTCGCGCAATCTCTGAAATAATCGAGTCGCCGAAGACTTTGAAATAGTGCAGTTCGTCCAGGCCCAGTGAGCGTTCCTGATCGTTGTCCTTCGTCCATACAAATGTGCCCGCAAGCCATTGGCCCTTGTTCCAGTCCCACAAGGGAATGAATAGCAGCGACTTCGCCTGGGGGAAATGCTTCACCAGTTGATTTGGCAGCAGCGAAGGATCGGGAGAGTCTTCGTCTGGATGTAGAACACCACCCTGCGGGAGGGCGGCGATCAACTGTCGAAGAAGCGAATCGGGTATAGGATATTGAGAGCCAATCTCGTTCGACGCCAGGCCGAGAACATCGCAGGGATTTTCATCTGGCTGAGCAGCGGGAACATATGGAGACTGACTTTTCGTTCTTGGGTCCGCGTTCTTGGGCAGAGGCTCCCAGTCCAGCAGGTCGGTCTTTGATCGAACACTGTTGCCGTTAGCAATTGTTCAGGCAAAAGCGCTTGGTATACTGACATTCCAGAATTGGACCAAGAAGCGTCGACAAATAAAACACCGTCTACGTCCATTGATTTCTGTAGTACTGAGCTGGCATGGGCGAAGACATTGGCAATGCGGGTTGAGAGTGGGATGTTGTCCTGTGCATCGAGTGGTGGTGTACCCATTCCATTCGAAAATCCATTCATCTGGCTATGAAAAAGGCCCGAGTCACCCGGGGAATCAGCTTCGAAGACATTCTTCAACGGTGATGATCCTGCTGGCACTGGCTCGTGGAGCGCGACCGACAGCGAAGTCGCATCGGTGTCCCCGCCATCACGGTTAGAAAACAGGGGCGAGGTCCCTCCAGCGGGATCGGTGGTCAGGGACAGTCCTCCAAGGTGCAGCTGATCTGGTTGCGACAGTTCTGACTGACGCTTAGGCGATACAGGAGTGTTGTGTAGGTTTGCAGCCGTCAAGGGGACAGTCTGGTCGTCTGGCCGATCTTTGATAAACGATGTCAACCCCTTCACGAGGCGGTCAGAGCGCCGATGAAAATGAACCGTTCGCACATTCTCAAGATGTAGTGCAATCGCATCGGATACCTCCTGGAGGGCCGCGACGTCCTCCTCGCTGAAATCACTGCGCGGCTTGTTGTCGACCACGCAGTAGCTACCCAGAATGTGGCCAGACGGACTGTAGATCGGGACTTCGGCATAAAACCTGAAATACGGCCATTCCGTCACGTATGGTCGGCCCTTGAAGTATTCCTCGATGGTGAAGTCACGCACGATGTAGCGGGTGTTGTTCGCGGTGACATTGTCGGTATTCTGCAGGTGCGGTACATCATGGCCTGAAAACAGCTTGACGGCGTGAGGACAAACCCCAAACACCAGGTCTAGGGTGGTAACACCCAGATACAAGCCATCGTTGGGCTCGTGTTTGGCCCTATCGCGCAGAGAGATGGATCCAGTCGCTTCGGAGACGATATGCTGGTTCTGGCCGTCAATGAGCGAGACATAGGACCGCATGCATCCGAACTTGTATACGCCGAGCTGGGTCAGGGCCGTCAGGGTAATATCGGACGACAGTCGCGCGACATTGAGGTTGGGCTCTGAGCCATCGTCGCTGGGTGTTGGGGTTGCGGTCGGGTCTTCAGGGAAGCCAGCTGGGCGGGGGATTGTGCAATAGTACCTGGATGCGCATAGCTAACGGTTAGCATCCAGGATCGCAAGCGCGAGAAGAGATTTTACGGCGTATAGGTGGAGGAAACAAACCTGGACAGCTCGCGCAGTCGCCTCTTCTCGGAGTCGGGCAGCGGCGGTTGGCGGAGCGCTGGAGACAGGAATTCCTGCATGCTCAGGTCGAGCTCGGGTCGGCGAGGTCTCTGGGGGTCGGCATAGGCATTGAATCAGTAGCATTCAAGGCGAAAACCCTGGCATTCTTGATTTCAGTGAATATGGAGGGGAAATATGTTGAGGGGTCAAGAATCAAGATTGTGCACGCCGGACCAAACAAGGGCCTGATAAATGGCCTAAATCCTGTTTATGCGGCGCCACTCGAGTCGAGCCAGGGATGGAGCCAGTCGCCCCATAAGTATTGACCCACTATATCTAGACTGCACGAATCAAAGGCAGCCCTGATCTGTCGGCATCGGTTGCCGCAAATAACAAGCAGTGCGCCTCGGGATGCTCCAGGTTGCTCCAGACAGCTGGGACTGGCATCCTCGGGGAAGTCGATAGTGTCGGAGGTTGTATTTCCGGTTCAATATCAAAGATAAGTTGGATAGCGAGTTGAGTTTCATCGTTTGTTGATTTCCATTCGAATGAGGAGAGTTTTGAGAAATGGGGGGTTTGTGTTGGTTAGATGGTCAGTTTGGAGGAGTGGTGATATATATCTTCACCGCGACAGTATAAGGGAGCATTCATGTCCACATCCACAACACCTTGCTGCCAGAGCTCTTGCTTAGACGACAGGGATAATTTATTTATCAGGTTTACTCCGTACGACCACTACAACTACTCTACCACACCCAGTTAATTCTTTAGTTGTGTTGCGAAATTGTGCAACGACCCACGTGACTTACAATGCCAAGAAGGAAGTGTACAGTGATTGGTAATATTGTATTTGTGCCTCGCTGCCTTGCTGCCTGGCTCCTGGATCAAAACACCACCCGCGGTCCAGCTCTATCTGTACACACTACTGATACTCCGGCGTCCCCTCCTTCAAATCCCTCTCTATCCGCTTCCACACTACATCTCTCAATGGCCCTTGCAGCCAATAATTACCAGCTGCATCCTTGCCCATGATCGGCATCAGGTTGCGCAGATCGAACTTGGTCGACCACGCGTTGAACTGCACCATCGACGCGAACCCAGGCTTCTCAGCCCGAGCTTCGCGCGCAAACCCCTCCCTCACGATAGCTGCTGAGAAGTCCGTCTCGAAATACTTGCCCTTAGTCCAGTTCGAGTAGCTCATCATCTCCATGGACGGGTCTCCAAACATCGGCCATGTATGGCCTTCGCTTGCCAGCGTTTGTTTCTTGACGGCCTGCAATGCCTCGATCTGTTCGCGAGTTCCGCCTTCCATCATTGACCGACGGATTGCATATGCGGCATAGCTCAGCGGCTTGGCGAAGAAGTCCCGCACCGTCATGAAGGTGTAGATCTCCGACGCAGCATTGGATATAAACGCCTTGGCTGAGGGCAGATGGTCGTTACCCAGCACTGCAGATAACGCGAATGCGTTCATGATGCGCACGGTCATGTTCGAATTTCGCGGGAAATGACCGACCTCGAGCCGCGTGAACCAGGCTGTCAGGACGTCGTTGTCGCTGACGAATGCCTTGTCGTCGCCCGTCTCCGCGCGGATCTCCTCTATCGCTTTCTGCCGTTGAGCCGCCATATAAGCCCCGGGAACACAGACGATCCGTGACGAGCTGCGGTATCGCCAGCCATCGTAGACTTGGTACATCACGAAGAGCCATTTTCTCCACCCTGTCAACAATTTTGGCGCGTACATGTATGGCTCGCTGGACTTTTCGCCAAAGGTTGCCAATGGGTCGCTGTCATATCCGTGGAAAGGAGGGATCTCGTCCTCTCGGCCCTGCAACACAAGCGCCCAGCATCGATATATCTGTGCGCCGCCTGTTCCGTCTGTGAGGGTGTGTGGGAGAGAAATTGATATCAGCGTCGAGTCAGTGAACGAAACCACGTGCAGGCATAGCTGAGGGACGTCTCTGGTGAGATAGTCGTTCAGTGTCTTCGGTGCATCCGGACTGCATGTCAACTCGTCGAAGTCATTTGGGTCGCCGACAACAGCAGGGCGCTCTGTCGGTCGCGGCAATTTCGACGCCAGAGGGTGCTTGAGAATCGAGACGTCGTGGGAGACGTGCGAAAAGGTTACTATCGGTCGCTGTTCGTCAAAGCGCTCTGGGATGTGGTACTCGAGCCGCCCATTCTCCTTCTATCCGTCCAACTGTTAGAACATCCTCCTTCGTGTGGGTTTACGTCTTGCACATACATTGAGTCTCAGGCGTGCTCCTATTTTGCGCCAGCCTGGCCTATCGAGGAGCTTCTCGAATGAGCTTTTCAGTTTCGCCGGATCCAGGACGTCATCAAAGCGGTATGATAGCACCACAACGACGCTGCGCAAGACCTCTGTGTCATCGGCAGCATTCAACGGTATGACCGTGTCCGTGGGGACTTGGGCGGGCGCCGCAGGAGTGCTGTTGCTGAACAGACCGAACATGGTGTTGTATGATGATGTAGGAGGTTGTTTGCTGGCAGCAGCAAGTGTAGTAGACCACAGTCACGAAGGTTTGTATGCAACTGCAGTAAAGCTCATCCAGGTAAGCATGGTGTAGATCCGATATCTTCACGAAGCTCGATCAGCGTTTCGGTAATTTTAGCAATACTTCGGGAATATTTCCGGAGGGCTTTACATGCTCCGTTATCAGCAAATGGAGACCCTCGCTGCGCCCTGAGGCTGTACACTAACGCCCGACCCGCGTTGTCAGACTCATCACTGCCATTATCTCGGATATTGCTTTGTAAAGGCGGGCAACAATGGTCCGACCACGAGGCTGGATAATCACGGATTTACCAATTCATCCATTGGCCCAAGCCCCTGTCAGCCCTTGGAGGCATTCAGCCTGTCGCTGAACTAAAAGCACTCTCGGTGTCAGTGACAGATCGTAGCTCTTGCATACGCAGGGATTTGCCTGGCCCTTGTTACCAACCTGCACGATACGAGACAGCATGGATCTGCACGCAGCTCAGAACGTTTCCACCGCGATTGTCTCTGAAGACGTAGAGACGCGTCCCTACATATCCATTGCCCTGCTGGTGACGGGCATCATCGCAGTGCTGGTTTCATATTCCGTCCGAGAGCAACCCCTCGCCAATGTCCCTCTGGTGACAAAAAAGACTTTCTGGGACTTCACTGGTAAGAAGGCAAGGGAGGCATTCGCAGCAAATGCCCGTGCTGTTATTAAGCAGGGCTTTGCAAAGGTGGGTGCATCGAGGCCGTTTCGCATCATCTCAGATCAGGGCGAAATGCTCATCTTACCCCCGTCTTTGGCAAATGACATCCGGAATATCGACGCGCTCAGTCATGCCGAGTTCATGAAAGAGGTATATTTATGCATTTTTTTAGAGGTTGGGCTGAGCTAACAGGCATCTAGACTACTTGCGCCGAAGTCCCTGGGTTTGAGCCGTACTTGGAGTCTACCGGGACAACCTTGTTGACCGATATGACAAAGACGAAGCTGATGAGTGCCATGAGTATGCTTTCTGCTTGGACAACTGTATATCACGCTGATGCATGGTAGAACGACTGACGAACCCGCTTTCCGAGACTTGTGCGAACGCATGCAAGGACTTGTTTCCTGAAGACAACGGTAGTGACTCCATACTGAAGGACTTATAAACTGCAAACTAACGTATCATCCCAAGAATGGCATGAAGTTGTACTGAAAGATGAACTCCTCGACCTCGTTGCTCGCCTGTCATCAACCATCTTCCTGGGAGATGAAGAGGTCACCCAGGACCCTGCGTGGTTGAAAATCACCAAGGAATACACAGTAGACTCGTTCATCGCCTCGCATCAGCTGCGAACATACCCTCGGTTCCTACGTCCATTCATTGCCCGGTTTCTGCCCCAGGCGCAAAAGGTTCGAGCCCACCTTAGAGAGGCGGAAGCTATCATTGCACCAGTCATTGAGAGACGTCGCGCTCAAAAGGCTGCATCGGCCGTCACGGAGGAGAGGTATGATTCCATTGAATGGCTGGAGCAAGTGGCAGAAGAGAAGGGGATTAAATATTCTCCAGCTGCAATGCAGCTTACGCTTGCTCTGTCGGCCATTCATACCACTACCGATCTACTTACAACCACGATGTATGAGATTCTGCAACACCCTGAAACCATCCAGCTACTGCGTGACGAGGTAGCCGCGGTGACTGCCGACGGAGGGCTGAAGCATTCGTCGCTTTATAATCTGAAGTTGATGGACAGTGTTATCAAGGAGGCACAGAGACTGAAGCCTGTTCTTTCTAGTAAGTGTTGCTGACTTCCACTGCCTATAGACTGGAGTTGAATCTAACTTTTCAAAGTAAACATGGTCCGGACAGCCACAGAAGACATCGACCTCCCAGACGGCTTCCAGATCCCCCAAGGCACGCGACTCGGCGTCTCCAGCCACGCCTCCTGGGACCCCAAAATCTTTCCGAACCCCGAAAAGTTCGACCCGTATCGCTTCGTGCGTCTGCGCGAACAGCCAGGACAGGAAAATGTGTGGCAGCTCACTACGACTCGCCCGGAGCAGATCGCGTTCGGTCACGGCCAGCACGCTTGCCCTGGGCGATTCTTGGCTGCAAATGAGGTCAAGATTGCGCTTTGTCATTTGTTGCTCAAGCATGATTGGGAAATGAGCGACATCTCTATGCCGACTGCGATATCTCATGGTATCATGTTGGATTCGGACCCGACGGTTAAGGTCAAAGTGCGCAGCCGTCTGTCTGAGGTCCGTCTCTAGAGGAATTGGGTTTATTCAAATTTGAAGTGTATTTGGGAGGAGGCCTGGTTTTGGTATACTTTAGACTGCTAGGATAATGGAAAACAAAGCGGATCGTAGTACTTGACTTCTTGACGGAAAGAACAGAATCGCGGTGTAATTAACAATATGTACATAAAATATGTGAACATAAAGGCCTAGAAATGAAGGCTCTGAAGCAAAGTATTATACACCTGTTCTACGTTATGCCCTGCACAGACGACCATCCTCATCCGCAAACCACGAATCACTCCCGATGGCAGTCCTAGCATAGAACGTGTGCTCGGGATCATACTTGTGTTTGATCTCGAGCAAACGATCATAGTTCTCTCCGTAGAGCTCCGTGATCCAGTCGCCCTTCCACTGGGCGTCGATCTCGTTAAGATAGGTGCCTGCCCCCGGAGTGGCCTCCTCAAGCTGCGGGATGAGGTGGTCCACCAGCAGGTCCTTGCGAGACTGCATCTCTGCAGCGGTGATGTTCCAGTCCCAGTAATTGACAATGTTGCAGGTCGCGATTGCGTTGCGCCAGGCTGGCAGGACGGCGTTGTCGGGGTGCTCGATGTTGCCGACGTTGAGGGCGTGGCAGCCTAGTTGGAGGTTCTCGCCTTCTTCGACGATAGCTCGGAGTGCGTTCACGATGGCCTTGGTTTCGGTGGAGTTGGACATGGCTGCACGAGGGATCAGACGCGAGGCAAGCTGGACGGTTGCTGGTCCTGCACCGGCAATTCCAGGCCCGAATCGGCTGGAGAAGTATTCCAGGTAGCTTGACGAGTCTGTGGGAATGTAAGAGTATTTGATACCGCGCTTGGTGACAGCATCTAGCCATGGCTGTAGGAGGCTCTTCACCTGGGTGCCGTTCTGGTTCGGGACGGTGATGGCATATGCCTGGAAGCCCGTGGGAGTTAGGGCAAAGTCCCACGTATTCGGGCCAGCGTCGACAAAGTCAGGCAAAAACGCCCAGAGATCTTCGATCGCACCCCAGTATTGCTCGGTATTGTCTGAGGTGATATTGAAGAGCAGGATTCCACTTCCAATTGGGCCATCGGGGAAGATCCTGGTAGTCATGCTGAGGACGACAGCGAAGGTGCCGGGACCGCCGCCACTCAGAGCCCAGTAGAGATCAGTGTTGTTGGACTGACTGGCAATGACGTGCTCTCCCTGCGCTGTAATGACCTCCCATTCAAGGACCGCATCTGCCGCCATTCCATATGCGCCGTTGAGCAGAGAATGCCCAGCACCCGAAGTGTATCCTCCAGCAAGACCGACGGTTGGGCAAGTCCCTCCCATGATCCGGTAGCCTGCCTCGGCGACAACTTGGTAGACGCGACCTGAAATAACACCGGCTCCCAGTTTCGCAGCTGGTCCAGTGTACGCAGTGCTTTTGTACGAGGGTATGATCTCGGTCGTGTTCAAGTGGTGTGTCCATAGGGAGAGTGCCCCGGTCCCCGTGGACTTTCCAGAGAAACTGACAAGTCGTTAGTTGGGTAAACAATGGTATTAGCACAAGACGTACTCATGACCAGTGTTCTTAATCACCAGCCGGATATTATTCTGGCGTGCGAATTTAATTCCCGCAATAGCATCTTCTGCGCCGGTGACTTTGATCGAGTAACTGGCGTAATTGCCCATTGCACAGGACTGCGAGGGAGAGGAAAACGGGACACAGGAGTAATTCTGGGTGCCTGGGTTCATGATTTCGGCTGCATTGCTCAGACTGCCACATAGTCAGATAGGAACAGCACGAGAGGGGACGAACATACAAGGTTGTATCGTCAAGCCATGCGGCCTTGATCGCAGTGCACGCGTCCTCATTGTACCCTCCGAAGGGCTGGTCATGGCAGACGCTGGGAAGGGGAACTGTAGCACTGAGGCGGCCGTGGACGGTGCTGTTGAGAGCATCCCAAGCAGAGGTAGAGGGCCATCCAGGGTCCCCTGGTATCGCTCTGCACGAGGTCGACTGGCGAGGAACCAGGCCAAGGGCAGGGGAGAGGAGGGACACGGACACGATTAGGAACTTGAGTGACATTGTGAGTCTGCATACGCTGCAGGATGGAATATTGACGACTTGGCAAGGCATGCAGTAGAAACTTACTTTTTAACGCGTCTAGAGATGTCAGGGGCAGTGCACCCAGTCCAGCCCCAGCTGCCAGTCTCTGCTGATGCCCATTCAGCCCCTAGAAATTACCGATGCTTATCCTGATCGTCGGCAATTTTGGTGCTGACAGCGTATTGTTTGGGAACATGCAATCTCGCCAATAATGTTGTCTGAATTGGTATCATGCGATGTCTTGATATCTCCCGATCATTCTGTGAGTAATGCCAATATAGATCGATGGCAGCTCCCTCTCATCATCCACTGTAACCACCAAGATGGGAAAATTGAGCAACATCCCACAGCCTCCGGGCGTCCCCCTTTTGGGGAATCTCTTCGATATTGATATGGAACTGCCCCTTCAGTCGCTGTACGATCTAGCAGACAAACATGGTATGGTAATCAAATATCCGCGTGCAAGTCGTCGCTGATAGCCTTCACACAGGCGAAATCTACCGGATGCGTTTTCCAGGGCATACATTTATCATCGCCTGTAGCTATGACATGGTGAATGAGTTCTGCGACGAAAAGCGCTTCCCAAAGACCATCTTCGCCCTCAAGGTCAGTACAGACGGCCCTTTCGCACGCAGCTTCTAACATACTGCAGGAGATGAGACATGCGATGCACGACGGACTGTTCACGGTAAGCCAACTATAGGAATTCTAGTGATAAATCTAACTCGTAAGGCCATTGATGGCGAGACAGAGCCCGCCTGGGCCATTGCGCACCGGATCCTCGTCCCTGCATTTGGACCCTCATCCCTTCGACTCATGTTTGACGGAATGTACGACATTGCAAGCCAGCTGGCCTTGAAATGGGCACGATACGGACGAGAACCCATCACGGTGACCGACGACTTCACGCGCCTGACTCTGGACACGATCGCGCTGTGTTCAATGGACTTTCGATTCAACAGCTACTACAAGGACGGCGTCCACCCGTTTGTTGAAGCAATGGGTGATTTTCTCACCGAGAGCGGCGATAGAGCGCGACGATTGCCCATTCCTTCGTTCTTCTATCGTGGTAAGGACAAGAAGTTCTTTGGGGATATCGAGGTGATGAGGCAGACAGCGAACGAGATCCTGCAAGAGCGCAAGACGGAGAAGAATCTCGACTCGCGCAAGGACTTGCTTTCTGCCATGCTGAATGGCGTTGATCCAAAGACTGGCCTCAAGATGACCGAAGAGAGTATCCTCGATAACCTGATTACGTTCCTTATTGCTGGCCACGAGACGACGTCGGGGATGCTTTCGTTCGCTATGTACCATCTCATGAAGCACCCAGACACATATCGCAAGGCACAGCAGGAAGTGGATGAAGTCTGTGGCAAGACGCCGATTAGATTCGAGCACCTGTCCAAACTCTCGTATATCTCAGCTGTATGTTTTGCCTCCACTGTCTATGGGTAATGCCGGAGCACTGATCCACCCCAACAGGTCCTTAGAGAGACACTGCGACTCACGCCTCCGCTTCCTGTGTTCAACGTTGCACCCAAGCAGGACGAAGTAGTAGGAGGTCAATACGTGGTGAAAGCAGGCGAGCTGATCATCGTGCTGGTAGGGTCGTCCCATCTGGACCCGAAGGTATACGGGGCAGACGTCAAGGAATTCAAGCCAGAACGCATGCTGGACGCCAACTTCGACCGCCTCAATAAGGAATTCCCCAATTCCTGGAAACCGTTTGGAAATGGTACGCGTGGCTGCATTGGCCGGCCGTTTGCCTGGCAGGAAGCATTGCTTGTTATTGCGATGCTCCTGCAGAACTTTGACTTCGAGTTTGACGACCCAGACTACACGCTCAGTCTGAAACAGACGTTGACCGTGAAGCCGGCTAATTTCAAGGTCAGGGCAATTCCCCGTGATGGCCTGAGAGCAACAGAACTAGGGCATAGACTGGCTGGAACGGCTGCACCGGCGAACTCGCGTCCAATTGCAGCCAGAAATGGCACTGGTACATCGCCAAATGGCGCGAAGGGAAAGCCATTGAGCATATACTATGGCTCCAATAGTGGAACCTGCCAGTCCATGGCCGAGCGTCTGGCGGCTGATGCTTTTGCACACGGTTTCTCTGCCAGCGTGGTGGACGCCGTTGACAACGCCACTGAGAAGCTCCCAAAAGACCAACCGGTAGTCATTATCACGGCCTCATATGAGGGTCAGCCACCGGACAATGCCGGTCAATTTGTGCACTGGCTCGAAGGCCTCGAGGTTAGCGACGCCCTCCAGGGTGTGTCGTATGCTGTCTTTGGTTGTGGCCACCACGACTGGGCCGCCACATTCCACCGTATCCCTAGACTGGTGGATTCATCCATAGCTCAACATGGAGGCTCTCGCGTTGCTGCTTTAGGTCTGACCGATGTCGCAGGAGGAAACGAGATGACGGACTTTGAGGCCTGGGAAGATGGGGTCTTCTGGCCGGCGATGAAGAAGAAATATGGCGCTGCAGCCCCTCAAGGCCCTTCGCTGAGCGTCACAGTGAGCAACCCTCGCAAATCGATCCTCCATCAAGATGGTAAAGAGGCTAGAGTGGTAGCCACGTCCATATTGACTGCCGAGGATGCCGATGTTAAGAAACAACACATTGAGATCGAGCTGCCCTCGGGCATGGCGTACAGGGCAGGCGACTATCTTGCAGTGCTGCCAGTCAACCCCCCTGAACAAGTCCACCGAGCGCTACGACATTTCCATCTCCCATGGGATGCACACCTTACAATCTCAGCCAAGGCAGTAACCTTCCTTCCGGACAGCGGCCCAGTCCCTGCTGTGGATGTATTCGGATCCTATGTGGAATTGGCCCAGCCTGCCACTAAACGCAACATACTGAGTCTTATCGATGCAG
Source organism: Aspergillus puulaauensis (assembly GCF_016861865.1). Taxonomy (NCBI): domain Eukaryota; kingdom Fungi; phylum Ascomycota; class Eurotiomycetes; order Eurotiales; family Aspergillaceae; genus Aspergillus; species Aspergillus puulaauensis. Next base: position 5,293,019 of record NC_054858.1, read on the forward strand.
CTAATGAGCCCGTTACAAAGGCCAAGCTGGACACGCTTCTTGCCGATGGATACTACGCCTCGGAGGTCCTTGCCAACCGTATCTCGGTCCTGGATCTGCTCGAGAGTAACCCCGACATTGACCTTGCCATATCAGACTTCCTCCGCATGCTGCCCCCTATGCGTGTTAGGCAGTACAGCATCGGCTCATCCCCTGTCTGGAGCCCGCGTCGTGTCGTCTTGACGTACTCGGTCTTTTCTGGAGGTCAGGGAAAACGTCGTGCTGGAGTGGCAACTAGCTACCTATCTACTCTCCAAGCAGGAGATGTTGTACATGCTGCTGTTCGGCCGTCTCATGCTGCCTTTCATCTCCCTGCTGATGTTGAAAACACTCCGGTCATCATGATTGCGGCTGGCACTGGTATTGCTCCTTTTAGAGGGTTTATTCAAGAACGAGCGGGGATGCGTGCTGCAGGACGGGTGACTGCACCCGCAGTACTCTACTTTGGATGTCGTGAGCCAGGAAAAGATGATTTATACAGGGGTGAATTGGATCAGTGGGAGGCCAGTGAAGTGGTCTCCGTTCGACGGGCATATAGCCGGCAGGCGGAGGCCAGTGAAGGATGCCGGCATGTGCATGACAGACTGTGGAAGGACAGGGATAGCTTCCTAGAATTATGGGAGAAAGGGGCTCGTGTTTATATCTGCGGCAGTAGAGCAGTCGGTGACTCTGCGAAGTCGATGCTTGTTGATATCCTCCTGGACGCGAAGAAGACGCAGGGCGAAGAGACAACGAGAGAGACGATCAGCACTTGGTTTGAGGGTTTGAAGAACACTCGATATGTTGTGGATGTGTTTGATTAACTGTATTATCACGCCTGACTATCGTCTGGCATATTGCAATAATGGAAGATATATTCTAGTTTCTATTGCTAGTAGTTCTCTCCCCAGTAGGCGATACGCTTAATTTGGTGGACAAGTCTTTCTAAATACCGATTAAATGACTATCGGAGGAAATCCACAATTATCATCCGATCAGTGATAATGTCCGCGTATGCATCGGGATTTATCGATGCAAGCAGTTGGGAAGTACATAGACAAGGCAGACAGGCCACTCCATGTTACTGCCGTCGTCTAAAAAGAACCAGAAGTCAGAGAAACTCCCTTCAGTATTGGCGATATCAATTGAAAGACATCTTTCAACATCGACGGCTGCATACACCATGTCAATTCCGAACAGGCCAGAATGGGCGACAGTCAACCTGCAATGGTCCCCCGACGTAGGACCAGTCCCCGTCAGCGAGGCCATGAGGCCTACTCGCGAGTCGCAGGGAGAGCAGGAAATGATTGCCCGGATGTGGGTGATGTGCGCCATACAGATGCAAGACAAACTGCGTTCTGCAACTTGCACGAAACCACACTTTGAGCGCTATCGGTCTTGGATAACACAAGAGTATGAGAAGTTTACGCAGCCAGGGTATCCCCAGGTTCCAGACTCGAGCGAGCTGGTAGACATGAGCAGTGACGATCGTCTGGCTGCCATGAACGAGTTGCGAGAACGGGTCAAAGATACGCACTTGTGGCCTGTGATTGAAGGGCCCTGGCGAGTGTACGAAAATGCTGTTGATATTGTCGAGGGGCGCGTGAAGCTGGTGAAGGTGCTCTTGAAAGACGGACTGCTGGAAAAGTTCTATGACTGGGCGAATGGACTCTCTGAAGTGCGTCCCCTGTTCAACCTCATGGGCCGCAGTAACCCTGGACTGCGCATCCTGGAGATAGGAGCCGGCACTGGGGGAACGACAGCTCGGGCTTTAGAGGGATTGAAGTCAGACGATGGACAGCGGTTGTATAGTAGCTACGTCTTCACCGACATCTCGCCTCTGTTCTTCGACTCCGCCAGACGCCGATTCGAGGCATACGATGGCATCGAGTATCAAGATTTGGATATTTCGCGTGATCCTACTGAACAGGGATTCGAAACCGGGGCATACGACCTTGTCATTGCATCGAACGTCAGTAGATACAGATGCCAGAGTCGATATCTGCTATTATTGGAACCCTACTGATTTGCCTGCAGGTACTGCACGCAACGCCATGTCTCGTCAACACATTGAAGAACGTTCGAAAACTACTGAAACCCAACGGCTTCCTCTTCAACCAAGAGCTCTCGCCTCGTAAGTATTCCTTGTCTTGTTCTCAATGCAGGCTAACATCGGTGCAGCCGGCAAGTATGTTGATTTCATGGTGGTAAGTACACCCCTCTATCCAACGAGTAGTCATTGACGAGTGCAGGGAATGCTGCCAGGATGGTGGCTAGGCGACGCAGACGGACGCACAGGAGGGCCATGTATAACTCCTGAGGAATGGGACAAGCGTTTGCAGCAGGCAGGGTTCGAGGGACTGCATGCAGTGGGACTAGACAGTGACCCCCCGTTTTACTACAACGCCAACATGATTGCCAGAGCAGCCTAGGATAGTTATATTGATAGTTTAACATTGGAATCCTGCTAGCCCGAGCATAGCCAAGCTGTCTCCCCATACTCTTGCAGCCATTTTCTCGTCCCAGATGTAGGGCTTCCAGCCTGGCCGGCATAACTGGCCGTCGAAAGTAGCTTCACCAGCAACCTGGATATCGTCTAGATACAGCCCGCCTTTACCTTCCAGCTCCTTTGCTATGGTCGCCCATACCTGAGTAGCCGCTCCTTGCTCGACATCCTTCTCGTAGAACGCTAATAAAGGCTCCATCTTGTAGTACATTGGTCGGCGTGACTCTGAGCTTCCAGGGAGACCGCGCGAGATTTCGGTGTCCATGATGATGCCCGGGTTAAGACTCAGGGCGTGCACTCCTTGCTTTCCATATCTGCGCTCGAACTCATTAGCCATAAGGATACTGGCTGTTTTGCTCCGTGCGTATGCCTTGGACGTGTCATAGCCCTCGCCGACGAAGTTGTATTTGTCCGGGTCAACATTGCCTGCGCGGTGACCGGCGCTGGAAACAACGACAAGTCGCGAATTAAACTCCGGTGTCGTAGAGGCAATAAGCGCCGGCGTAAGCAGTCGCACGAGGAGAAATGGCGACAAGTAGTTGATCGCAAAGACGGCCTCGAAGCCATCCTGCGTTTCCTTAATCGGCGACGCGACGATACCGGCATTTGCCATGAGCACGTTGAGCTTTCCACCGCTTCTCTTCAAAAGCTCGTCTGCCCCATCCTGGACACTTTGCAGGCTGCTCTGGTCCATCTGGATAACCTCAATTGGTGGATGGTCCGGGTTGCTCGCGGATATCTCGTTGGCGACTTTCCGGCCTTTCGCGTCGTCTCGTCCCATGATGAAGATCCTGGCCCCGGTCTTGTGCAGGACGCGGGCTGACTCTGCACCTAGACCGGCCGTTCCCCCAGTAATTAGAATTACCTTGTCGCTCCAGTGGGATTCGAGGGGCTCCTGGTCGTGAAGCACCTGGTCGGCGGTGGGCCGGGCATCACCTCTGCCTTGGGGAGTGGCAGTGTGGACGGCAGCATAGCGATCTAGAGACATTGTGAGCTGTATAAAATTGACTGCTATGCGAGTTAACCTCTTACATCACGGTGGGTAATATAGCATGCTATGTTCTTATAGTGTTGACCTGTATAGGCACAGTTATTCCCGAAACGCCCGAAACCCACCGAATGCTCTCTGATTGGACCTCGTATCATTTTGGTCGTGGGTAATTAATACAGTGAGCATTGGAAATTGCTGATACTCTTTCTTGTCGCCCATTGTTGTCCTGCAAGAATGTCTGACTTTGACACCCTGCTCGCCGACTACACCAGGAAGGAGAATCCCAAGGTCCACGGCGTCATCTGCAAATGCGTCGACGGAAAAGGTATTTCCTCCTTTCCACTAGCAGAGACTTATGCTGACAGTTTAGGGAATGAAATATACAGCAAAGTAGCCGGCTACGACTCGGTCCTGCCCACTGCCTCTCCCCTCCGTGAAGACATCGTCCTCAAGGTCGCCAGCGCCACGAAGCTCATTACCAGCATTGCGCTGCTGCAATGCATCGACAAAGGTCTTATAGGCCTGGACGAGCCGCTCACTAAGGTCTTGCCTGAGTTCTCCGAGAAGCAGATCCTGACTGATGCCTCTGGCTCGGACTTTGTCTTTGAGCCCAGCAAAGTCCCAGTCACTGCAAGGCACCTTCTGACGCATACGTCTGGATTGGGATATCGGTTTACACATAGACTCCTACGACTAAGAGCCGAAGCCCGCGATCGTGCTGGCGAGAAGCCATCTCTGCGCGTCACTGACCGGTACGAAATGCCGCTCGTCTTTGAGCCAGGGACGGGGTGGCTGTACGGATGCAGTCTGGACTGGGCTGGGGTTGTGGTGAGCAGACTGCACGGTGGAGTCTCGCTGGAGCAGTACTTTGTAGAGAATATCTGGCAGAAGTTGGGTCTCTCTGCCCCATTCCCATGCTTCAACATCGCTCGTCACCCTGAGTATAATGCCCGGGCGATGGGAGGTGCACTGCGAGCACCAGACGGAACACTCCAGCCCCACGATCGATGGGCGTTTGACAATCCAGAGGACCAGGATGGGGGAAGTGGTCTTTCCTGTACGGCCAAGGACTACGTGGCAGTTCTGGCTGATCTTGTTTCCGACTCGCCCAGACTGCTCAAGCCGACGACTATCGAGGAGATGTTTACGCCACAGCTTGTGCCAAAGTCCCCTAGCGTCCAGATGATGCTGGGACTGCGCCCTGCATGGGATACTGTTTCAGGCCCGATCGCGGAGGATGTTATCAACCACGGGCTGGGTGGAATACTAACCGTGGGGGAGGTGGTCGAGATAGGGCAGCCCAAGGGGATGCTGGGATGGGGAGGAGCTTCGAATATCGTCTGGTGGGCGAACAGAGACCTGCGCGTTGCTGGCTTCTTTGCAACCCAGCAGGCGCCATTTGGGAATCCTACAGTGACCAAGCTTGTGAATGAGTGGAAGAAGGACTTCTGGGGCCAGTTTGATAGTATAGACCATGCATAGAGTAGACTACTGCTGGTATCTAGTCCTGTGGAATTCGCACAACAAGCTTTTGTCCTCGCACCTCTCCCTTGCGTAGCATTTCCAGACCCTCAATTAAAGCTTCCCAACCGCCTGGAAGCTCTCTTAGTGGGTGTGCCTTGAGCTGCCCCGACTCCATCAAGGCCTGTATCTCGCCCGCCCACTTTATCCCGATTGCCATGAGCTTCTCGTCTCCTGCTCTTGTGTATGTGGAGTCGCCCAGGTTGATATCCACTCCAAGGACCTGAAATCCCATTACCTCCTTTACCTTGACGATCTTGCGAGTGCGCCAGGCCACGGGGCATTCCTCGAGACACGCATAAGTGCCCCCGGTGCGAGCCATTGCATTGTAGCATATGGCAGCTGATTCGGCGTCCGTGATGCAGTCTAGCATGCGACGGATAGGTTTACCAGCGAGTGACTTGACGGTTTCGACGCAGTCCTTGGATGCGTACGAAGCTGTCGCGCTCGCGCCGTATTTGATTGCCAGTTCGGCGGACTTGCTGGATGCAATGGCGATCGGTGTGTATCCCATCCTAGTCAAGGCAGTGGATTAGCAGCTGCATGGGCTCAATAAAACAGCTGGATTAACTCACAGACTCAGCAATTGACAGGCCAAGGTGCCGGATGCAGTTGCACCGCCGTAAACAAGCACGGGCTCCTTCGCCTGGTGAGAAGGCTTGGTGGGCAGCCCTTCCAGGTTCAGCGCATTGGGATCGGAAAATGCAAGCGAGATGGTGGACCACCCAACTCCAAGCGATGCAGCTTCGAGATCACTCCAGCTATCAGGGACTTTGACCAGCAGACGAGAGTCGACCACGCAGAATTGCGAGAAGGATCCGTTGTCGGCGTCTGCTGGGCTGTACGGAAACAGCGCACCGCAGACTCTTGTGCCCTCGGGGAGGCTGTCTGCAGTTGAAGACGAGGATGAAGCAGGGCTGACGATGATACCACAGAAATCGCATCCTGCTATACTGTTTGGCGTGTTGAAGTGGGTGACCATCTTGTGGTCGTTCGGGTTCAATGCCACCGCAAGCACCCGGACAAGCACATGGTGGTCTGACTTTACCTCAGGAATAGGTGCAGAGCGATTAATAGTAAGAGGAATCCTTGTCGAGATTGATTTCTCAGTCTGGATAATTGCGGTTTGTGTGCGTGGTGCCATTGTGTCTGCCTGATGGATGTGCAAATCTGAATAGCGACGTCCGGCATCCAACCAGTCATGCCACTGCTTTATTTAATATTGCACTGTTTTTTATCCGTATCTGCTCCGAGTCGAATTCCTGCTTACGATCGTCGGAGGAATACTAGTAACATCTCTACCGACTGCACCGGCCATTACGCTGATTACTCCGAACGATCGGCGCAGCTGGACCAGCGTCTCAGATACATAAGGTGGAAAATAAAAATAATGGAATGCTTTGATTGCAGCAGATTGTCGAAACAATGACTGGCGATATTTCACCCCTGGCTTGGAGCATTGCAGTATGTGTGGCCCTTGCGGTCATCGTCGCTCGATGGATGGGAAGGGCCTCGAAGGAGCCACCGTCCCTCGGGGGCAGCATGCTGTCGAACACGTACCAGTACATGACAGACATGCACGGATTCCTACAGCGTGTTGCGTAAGCTAAACAACTTCCTCTTCATTGATGTTGCTAGAAGCTGACGCTTGTATAGTTCGGCGCAGCGCAGCAGCAAGATCGTCAGGTTCCGACTTGGACCGAAGAAGATATACATGGTCTCAGGCGAGAAGAACATCCAGGCAATCAACCGGCCGTCGCACAGTATCAGCCCCGATGTCTTCTTCCTTGAGGTAATGGCCAATGTCTGGGGCGCGAGGAAGGACGAAGTGGCCAAGTTCGAGCAGGACAAGTCCGGCCGCAGCAAGAACCCTGTGCCAGGCCACGATATCAAGCCAGGGCAGACGCGACTTTGGCATGGACAGCATCACGTTTACTCGGAATACCTGCAGCGAACTGACCATGCCAATGCCCTCAGCGACAAGTACTTCGATCTGTTCTCCGAGCGTCTAGCTAAGCAGCCTCTGGGGGAGTGGACGGAGCTGCGTCTGAGCCAGTTCTTCGAGAGCGAAATGGCCGAAGCTGCACTCGTCGCATTAATGGGCTCTCGCATCGTCGAGATTAATCCTGGTTTCTGGCCGGCAATGTGGGAATTCGCCCGCCTCGCACCGCGCCTGATGTGGGGGTTGCCTCGATGGGTGAATCCCAGGCCTTGGGAAATCCGCGAGGAGTTCCACCGCATGTGTCGCCGCTATCTTGATGCAGCCGAGAGCGAGTTTGACTGGAATGGGCCCGATGTCGACGCCGAGTGGGAGCCTCACTATGGGTCCAGAATGGCACGCGAGCTCATCGGATGGGCGAAGCAGAATCTCTCGCCTGAGACAACGGCTGGGATGGTGGCGACGTTTATCTTCGGGACGAATGCAAACTCGGTGCCCATGTCGACCTGGGCCATGATGGAAATCATCGCGGACCCAAAGTTATATCGTGCGGTGCGAGAGGAGTGTCTGGCTGCGAGCACTGTCGACGCTTCGACCGGCCAGCGCGTCTTCAATCCTCAGAAGCTCCTCTCGATGCCTCTTCTGCAGTCTGTCTATATAGAGACGCTGCGTCTGCATGTATCGATCAATGTCACCCGTCAGGTTACGCAATCTTTAACTCTCGATGGACACGTTCTCACCCCGGGGTCGCTTATCCAAGCACCAAGTCAGATCGGGCAATATAACGAGGCAGTCTGGGGCTCTGATGGACACCCTGCAGCGGAATTCTGGGCTGGAAGACACATTAAATACGCTAGTGGCAAGCCCGAGTTCACAATGGCCGGGCGAACGGCATCTTTCTTTCCATTTGGTATGTTTTCCGATATTTACTGCCTGAACGATGTCTAACTGATTGCAGGGGGTGGTCCCTCCATCTGCCCCGGGCGTGTCTTCGCAAAGCAGGAGATCTTGATGACAGTGGCTGCTATTGTCACGCGGTTTGAAATAGAGCTGGTCGAATGGACACATCCAGATGGATCCAAGTCGGATCGGCCAGCGCAGAATGACCAGTCCTATATCGGGGCTGTGGGCATTCCTCCTGACCGGGACATGAAGGTGCGCTGGAAGCGACTGTGGTAGACCAGTCAGATACAGCGATAAATACTATAAACAATGGGATCAACGTATACTCTTGCATTTCCTGTAATGAATGTACTTTAAAATATAATATTGCATTGCTACCTTTAGCCGGAGACCACCCACTGGTTACAAGAGTATCACAAAGGCTCCCGCTAGAGATTCAAGTATATACAGGTACGATCATGATTTATGGGAAGCATCATTGTTCCACTGATTGCTACCTCGAACTACTGGCAAGAGCAAGATACGATGCTCCTCAGACCTTAAACTGCGCCTGCCCGACATCAATAGCACTCAGTGCACTGACGGTTTCCAAGTCCGCAAGTTGACCCTGCAGCTTCATTGTGATCAGCTTGACGGCAGTAGCACTGAGAGGCAGACGCAGAGGGACTTTGTCGTTGCGGCTGGCCACAGTGTACAGAACGTTGGCAACGGCACTCGGCTCAAAGCCGACACCGGACTCGAGTCCCTTCTTCACGAAGGTCTCCAGTTGACGAGCAGGCATGTCGGGGGCAGCGTACGCCTCGTGGGGCTGTGTGCGCTTCTTGCTGGTGGTTTCAAAGTTCGTCTTGACGGCGCTGGGCTCGACGATGCAGAAGTTGACTACGTATATGAGTTAGCGGATGCGCCAGCAGACAAGTAAAGATACTGCAAGCATACTGTTCCAGTCAGGGTGGACTTCGCGCGCGATAGACTCGCTCCATCCCTCGACGGCGAACTTGCTGGCGTGGTAGAAAGCGTGGCCGGGGAATGCACAGACGCCAGCAAGCGACGACATGTTGAAGATCAGGCCACCACGGTGGTCCTTGGACTGGCGCATCACCTCAATTGCCTTGAGCGTAACACGCACAGTGCCGAAGAAGTTCGTTTCGAACTCGTCGTGCATTTCTTGCTCTGTAACCGATTCGGTGTCACCGGACAGTGAGTATCCGGCGTTGTTCACCACAACATCAATGTAGTGGCCGTCCCCGAAGTGCGCGGCAGCCGCCTTGAATGCTGCATCGACGGAGTCCGGCTTGGTGACATCAAGAGCGAGCTTGAGGATCGATGGGTTGTTGTCGTCGAGGTATGAGAGGCTGGAGGGATCACGAGCAGTCGCGATCAGACGGTGACCAGGCTGCGAGGCGACATGACTTGCGAGGGCACGACCGATGCCGGTTGAGCACCCGGTGACTGCATTAACTAGTCAATTTACTGTGTTTTCCTAAGGACAATGTGGAGCTCTTACCGAACCAGGTCGCGTCGGCGGGGAGTTGGTAGGGCTTGGTGTTGACCGGGTTCATTTTGACAAAGTTGAATGCGATTGCTTGTCAATTCAGATACCCCAGAAAATGTTATATAACTGAAAGATAGATCTCACGGACGTCATCAAGGACAAGCTCTTTTCCATTGCGGAGGGGCTGTGAGGCGTCGGCAATATTTCGGTCGGAGGGTTGCGAGTCGGGAATTTCGACCGGGCATATTGTATAGCAAACATCCCTCTGCATGTTTCTAATCCAGTCGATGTAAGCACTGTGAACCGATCACACCCCAAACACTGCGGCCTGTGGTTGACTGGTAAGATCAATGCTGCACTTGCTGACTTCCCAGCCCCCAGCCTTCCCCAGCTCATGCCGGAAGCGCCTCAACGTGAGAGAAGCAATGTATGATTCTTGTGCACGGCGGTCGGGGAGTTTGCATTCGACGCAGTGGATGCGAGTGAACTCAGGCAGAACTATGCTGGGTCTGGTAGACGGTGGTATTTGTGGATTCGATGTCGGTGCGGACGACTGTAATGCTCCTTCAAAATGCTTCTCTTCCTGACTGATAACGTGCCCTGCAACGATAGCGAGCATGGCTCCCGTCCATGGGCCCTCCATATGGTGGTATTCTCTAAGAAATGAGAGCGCTTGATGTCGCGTGCTCCAATCCCGACACTTCAACGCGGTGAAATACAACGGTGGAAAGAAAGACGGATCTATGGTGAAGTATGGCTGTCCCTTGCAGTGTTGAGTCTCAAGTGACTTGTGAAACTCGCGATAGCGCTCGATAATCCACTTGAACTTTGGCAGATGGGGGTCGTATGCTGTTTCCTTGGTTGAGAAGCAAGTATCCAGCAGAATCGTGGACATTTCAGCGTAGACTCGGAGCGTCGTGAGGCCAACTATTTCATTCCACGGAATCGATGCAAGGTATGGGTTTACTGAGCTCTCGTAACCGGTAATCCACTCCGAAAGGTCTGATTGAAGGGCTCCGCGTTTGTCAAGCATCTTTGGGCTGGGTAACAGCGGGTGCACGTCGGTCGTCAAAGCCAGTTGTTCCATTCCCATTATAAAATGAATAGTGGAGAGTAGTATAGGGTTAGCTGACTGGCGAGCCTGACCCGCACTACAGAACTGACGGGGAATATGGACATGACCGCCGTACTGGAACGCAGGGGAGAATGTCTCCTTTGACTCGGGGACCTGGCCGAGCATAAGAAACTGCATGTTCAGCCTTGCAAATACCTCCACGAGATGGTCGTCGAAAGCTTCGGGATTGTCTGTCACCAAAATGATGCTTTTAGGTGCTGGCAAGCGCTGTCCTTGATGCTGCAGTTGGTGTAGCAGCTTAATCCCAGCGGCAAAATGGGTCTGCATGGCATTCATGTCGCCTCGCAGAATCTCTAAGCAAACAAACAGAACGCACGAGACGATGGCTATGCGAAGCGATAAAGTTGTTTCAAGCGATGTATTGGAAATTAATGCTCTGATGGCCTGGTTGTATTGTCGGAGTGAGAACAGTCCGCTAGGAGCGACACTGGAGAAGTCCAGCCTCCCTTGGTCTTGGACGAACCGCTCATGGGCCGAGGTGAGGGCAAGCGCAGCGTGCAAAACAGCAGGCTCTGACTGCGACAATTGAAGAACCAGCGAGTTCCAGAAATGGGATCCGAAAGGCTGCGCCAGCTTCTCAGTCAAGATGTTCCGGAAACGATGTAGTTGACGTTTCTCCTCGTAGGCAAGGCCTGGGAGTGTATTTGGGTGGTAAACTGGCGAGCCCAAACTGTGCTGTGTCGCCATGCCAGGAATATTTCTGGGCTCGCTCCAAATGCCATAGCCATCGCAGACTCGTCCTGAACTGAGGCACCTGCGACACGCCGGCTGCTGCTCGTCACACTTGACGCGGCGGATCTTGCACGTCCGGCACCCGGACCGGACATGATTGGTGTGCTTACGATGACGCGGCATGGCAACCGGCACATCTGAGATCCGGTCTCGTATACTGATTTGGTGACATCCAGATGAGATGATGAGATGTGGTCGTGGTGTTTCTTTGCAAGAGGCTGACGACACGTGCCACACTACTCCACAATATTAATTGGTGGAGTTCATGGTGGAGCGGCAGAACTGAATGCGGATTGGCTTGATCGTGTTGACTGTATTCTGATTCGCTGGAAAGCAGCCGCTTGTCTAACCGCTATGAGAAGGGGCCCAGACGATCCACCATATCACATCAAGAGAGCTACACCTCATCGATCTTCCAAGCACAAAGGGCGACTCGATCTGTCTGGAACATCATTCAAGAAGGTTCTACCGGTCTCATTGCGGAGATAACAGCCCGACTATGTCCGTCAATCCCGAAAGCATTGTCAGCGTTGAGACATATATATTTAGCTAATGTGCCGGACTTGTAGCCATTCCAACCATCAAATCTTCTTTTTTACATAACACCATGTCTGTTCCTATTAGAACCCTTGGCCGCAATGGACCTCAGGTGTCCTCCGTCGGACTAGGCCTCATGAGTATCGGTGGAATCTACGGCGCAGCTCCCAGTGACGAGGACCGACTGGCCCTCTTGGACCGTGCCCATGCCATTGGACAAAGGTTTTGGGACACCGCCGATATCTACGCAGACAGCGAAGACATAATTGGGACATGGAGAGCCAAGAACCCTGAGAAAGCAAAGGACATCTTCCTGGCGTCGAAATTTGCCATCCAGAGACAGGGCGGGTTTCGCCAGGTGCTTGACACCAGCCCCGAGTATGCAAGGACCGCACTGGAGAAGAGCTTGAAGCGTCTGCAGACCGACTCGATTGATCTGTACTATGTTCACCGGGTCGACGGAAAAACGCCAATTGAGAGGACCATCGAGGCAATGGTACAATTCAAGAAGTAAGGCAGCCTTTCTTTATCGTCAGAAGGCTAAACTGACACTGTCTAGAGAAGGCAAGATCCGGTATCTGGGTCTCAGCGAGGTATCGGCCGACACTCTTCGCCGAGCCCATGCCGTTCACCCCATTTCTGCGGTGCAGATCGAGTACAGCCCGTTTGCCCTTGATATCGAGGACCCGCGGATTGGCCTGCTCGAGGCATGCCGTGAACTGGGTGTCGCCGTCGTTGCCTACAGTCCCGTCGGCCGTGGGCTCTTGACAGGCAGATATGCAACTCGAGAGTCGCTTACCAAGGATGCATTCCTAAACATTCTGCCCCGTTATTCGGAGGAGAACTTCCCTGCGATCCAGAAATTGCTCGAGGTGATCAAGAGAGTCGCCCAGCAAAAGGGCATTACTCCTACCCAGACTACCCTGGCCTGGCTGCTGGCTCGTGAACCTTCTGTTATTCCGATTCCTGGAACACGGTCTATCAAGTACCTGGAAGAGAATACAGCCAGTGCCGATATTCACCTTACGGATGAAGAGAACAAACTCATCACCGATGCCGCCAACGCCACAAAGCTCGTGGGTGATAGATATCCTAGCGCGTTGTAAGTTACCTCCTGACAGCTGTTTACTGAGACTGACGCATTGGATAGGATGCCTGATAACTATGAGTTTGGGGACACACCAGCATTGGACTGAGGGTGACACGTATTACGCTCTAGATAAAGAATGGATCACGGAATAGCTAGACCAGCTCAATTTACAACTTCATATCTTGTCACAGCAGTAGGACAATACATTGTACTTAGTAGCTATGCTTACAATAAGTATCCCAGATGCTTTCTGGTTGCTTGAGAGCGATGACCGGCGGACGTAAGATGAGCCGCCATGTTAGACTGCTCACTGTAGAATGGACACCGTAGACTGGGCACTGCAGCAGCGATCTCGTCTAGCACTCTACAGAGTGAACAACCACCCTCCAGCGATCAGTGTGGTCGAGCCATCCCTTGACTAGGCCGTCATCATCGCACCCGTTAACAATCACCTGTGCGCCCTCGGCAATGTTAATGAAGGAAGGGAGGGTCTTCGAGTGGGGGCTCTGTAGTCACATATTAGAAGTGATGCCATTGTCCAAGAGGCGATGCCTACTCACATCATTGCACCAAACAATTGCGGAGTGCCAGGAGCAGCTCACTCTACCACAATCGTAAGGGCTTAGTTGAGGCTCGCCCTTGACTTTGCGAAGGTAGCTGATGCCCTCCTGGATCCTGTTTGTCGTGGCGTACCGTTCGCCTTCACAGACAAGGGTATCCTTTCGCTTGTCGAGGCTTTCGGTGGGCTGCAGCTCCAGCTCCGGCTCAATATCTTTGAAGTCGTCGTCGTAGTTGGCGTTGATTTCGACGAGCTTCGCATAGACTTGCTCCGCGGTGCCAGTCAGGGTAATTGGCGGAGCTCCCGGATGGGTTACAACCTTCCAGGAGATTTCGACGAGCTAGTCATCGCCGGCAGAACCATGTTCAGTGCGTAACTGTGAGAAAGGCAGGGGTGGTTAGCATATGATGCAGCCGGGGAGGCGGATTGGAGTGCATAGAGCGCCAGGAAGAGGGTGACTAAAACGCGAGACATGATAGCGTAAAGAGCGAACTTCTCGAAGAGGCACTTGACAATTGCAGGAGTTCTCGTGTGTGGTTTGAATAAAACTCGCAGGCTCGCGGGTGGAGAATGGCGAGATATAGCCTGCTAGAGTCGGGCTTCAGTGAAGGAAGTTTAAAAGAAAGATAATGCAGTGCGTGACATAAATATTAGTTCCCTGGCTAGTATCTATTACGTTTTTGACCCTTCCTATGAGCCAAACACATTGCAGTGATGAATGTCGACAAAGGCAGCCGACACTGAGTGAATGTATAACACATCACTGCATTCACAAATAGGTCCTCATGAAGTGAGCAGCCAATAGAATATAGCACAGGCGAGTAGGTTAAGTTGATAAAATGAGACTATAACATTGCATGTATACATCACTGCCAACTTGAAAGTCCTACTGCCAATTATAGTATACACCCGTCTCTGTCTAGACCTCATAAATATAATACCGACTGTAAACTATCAGTATCGCCCAGCCGAGCCTAGGACACCCATCATGCGCTCAATCGAATGGGAATAGACCTTCACCCCCTCCACCTGCAGCGCGGTCAATTCTAGAGTGCCGGCGTTATTACCAACAAATTGGGTATACTCGTCTCGCACGGTGCGATTTAGGTTGACTTTGCGAACACCACAGGAAATGACTTTTTGGAACAATTCATCTGAGACAGGATGCGTTCCGTGAAGGGCTAAAGGAGTACGAGAAGATACCAAACTCCCGATAGCAGCAAGACTGGACGGAAAGTTAGCGGTGATATTGAAAGGGAGGAACAGTGGTGGTGTACCGGTGAAGGTCCCAGGCCTTCTCTGCACCACCAGGGGGGTATCCACCATGGATATTCCCAAACGAAGGAGCTAAGAAGTGTACTCCTGTTCCGCGGACGAAAGCCACCGCATCTTCGGGCTTCGTCATCACACCTTCCATGTCGACAGTGGGAAGGCCGTCCTCGCCACCTTCAATGCGGCCCATCTCTGCCTCGATGGTGATATTCACAGAGCGAGCTCGGTCGACAATGCTCTTACAAATCTGGACATTAGATTCCTCGTCCTCTGCTGAGGCGTCGACCATGATGGAGTCAAAGGGCAATGTTAATGCGAGGTCTACATCGTCTGGCTCGATGCAGTGGTCTAAATGCACAGCTATGGGCACACTAGCTGCGTGAGCAGCTCTAGTCACATACCGAATGAATTCCGGCCCTTGGAAGTGCATTGTCCAGGGGAATAACTGGATGATCGCGGCCGAGCGCTGGGACTCCGCTGCTCGGATTACTGCCATGATGCCGTCGGTGTTGTAGCTGGCAGCGAGTTAGCTGGTTCCAGGAAGAAAAGACTGTCAAAATACACACCAGTTATAAGCTCCAACTGCGTATCCATTTTCGTTCGCATGATTCAGTATCTGCCAGGTGAGGTTGGACTCTGGGTATGGGGTGCCTTTCGGGGGTTGCATGTTGAGGGATAGCATTAGATCCCCATGATTTACAGACATACTGCGCCTTTATAATTTACCTTGACTGTTCCTGGATTAGAGCTCCATCTGACTGGGATAAGTGCGGCCTCCGATGATCGGTCATCGGATCTATCCGATGGTTTCGGTTGCGGTCCGAACAAGTTTCTGGTTGGTAACAGGTCGAGTCGGTTACTGACATTATCGAGGGCGGAATGAATAGCAATTAGACTGCTTAGCAAAGTCTCGATCCTGGGGGCTGGGTACTATGGAAATGGGACTGGTCATACATCAACCTTTACTGTGTCCAGCATGGAGGGTTAGCCGTTGTATTAGTTGTCTATTGGTAAAAAGTGCAGTAGTCCTTGATTCAAGAAAGAGGGCTTTCTGCCAGAGCTAGCCCAGGAACGCCGTACTGCTGAGCACACTCGGAAAACATTTTCTTCTCTGCGTCGGCGTATGGAATGCCCTCCTTACGTCGCTGCTCGCCCAGACGATGTTCTGGTTCGCCTGGCAAAAGCACCTCTGAGAACCCAGGCGCAGGAGTGACTCCGTGCACCCTTTGAACTAGTGTATCCATGCGAGCCTTGAAGTCAACCGTGCTGAAGAAGACGTCCGGCTTCAGCGCAATAAAGCAGTGTCCGACGTTCTGGGGCTTTGTATCCTTATACTGATCGCCCACCTGTCCACCAAACTCCGCACCAGTAAGAACGCCAGACATGATGTCCATGAGAATTGCAATTCCAGACCCCTTTGGGCCTCCGATGGGCGCCATACTGCCATTCAGCGCAACATCTGCGTCGGTGGTTGGGTTTCCGTCCTCATCCAAAGCCCAGCCAAGCGGGATGGACTCGCCACGACGGGCAGCACGACGTATCTTTCCTTTGGCGACAACAGAGGGAGCCATGTCCAAAATATACGGAACTTCAGAATTTGACGGAGCACCGGCCGCGAACGGCGAAATCCCCAGCAGGGTCTCCTTCCCTCCGAATGGTGGCATCTGCTTCGCGGAGTTGGTAAAGACCAGCGAGATCATGTTTGCCTGCAACGCCTGGAGGACGTATGTCGCAGCCATACCGAAGTGATTGGAGTGATTGACAGTGACCATTCCAATGCCGTAGATTCCAGCTCGCTTGATTGCTTCTGCCATGCCGCGCCTGGCGACGACGAAGCCGAACCCATTGTCGCCGTCGAGATGGGCAACCACCGGTGATTTTTCTGTGATCTTGATGTCTGGTTGGGCTTTCACCCTGCCATTGCTCACGCGGTCTAGGTATTGGGGGAGTCGAGCCAGACCGTGCGTGTCCTAGTCGCACATCATTAGCTGATACACGCCTGCACAATAGACCAGGAAAGCCTACCACACCGCGAATGTCTGCCAACACTAGGCATTCGGCCATTGACCGCGCGTCTTCACTCGTCAGACCCGCCTTGATAAGCAGCGAGGTCGCGAACTGTTCGGCCTCGGCCGGGTTTGCATAGTATCTTGTCTAACAAGGCCTGTTAGTCTCCTGGAATGCGAGAATATGGTATTATCGCAAGTTAGACTTACGGAAGCCATCTGATTGGTACAATGAGTTTGGTTGGTTATGCTATTGTGACTGGGACCCTTGCTAATAATAAATAATAAGTTAAACTCCGATAATAGGCAGATATGCCGGGCCCTGACGCAATGAGACTGGCGGAGTGTAACCGATATGACGCGCGGTTGTTGTCCGTCTGTCGGTTAGCTCCGACGGCGTTATACCTGCTATGAGATGGACTACAGATGACGGCCATTAACAGGTTAATTTCACATAAAAAATGATTGGAGATATATTCATGGCTGGTTAATTTTCCTATTTCATTGTTTACTAAGACTGGGCTCAGGGCGGACTCTCGCTGACTCTATACTAATTCTCTATTCTAATGTAAACGATCGGATCCTCCATGTTTCCATGCAGTGCAATTAGAACTTTCTGGACTGAAATGGCGTGAACATATCCTCGTCTTCAGGAGAGACCTCAAAATCAAACCGGACAAGGTCTTCTTTGTACGGGAACATATAGGTGCTCGTGACCCTGCATTTATCAGTAATGCTTTGACAGCCAGGCCATTGAAACATACCAGTGATGTTCTTTGCTTGCCTGATACTTCTCGAGGTCTTGTAGTGATTCGTGAAAGCTGAGCAGGGCGAATTCGAATCCCTTGCTCCTTTCTATCGGATCCGTGACAGACGGGCCTCCTACCACCAGACGGTGTCCCTTAACGCAGTCCAGCTCTTTAAGTTTCTTGAGCTCCTGGACAAAAGTCTCTTTGTGCTCGCTCGCCACCTCTGGTCGAAATTTAAACATAACTGTATTCGGAGCGAGGTGTTAGCATGCAACTTGCTAGGACAACTTGAACATACCCATGTGCACAATCGTCATTTTGACGGTAGAAGCTCGTATTTGGAATATACGGGAGAGATAATGTTCCTGTCACTATAAAGGAATGTAGAATTGTGTAAGAGATATTCAGAGGTGCTAAGACTGGACTTTGAATCGACAGGCTAAGAGAAACCCAAGCAGTGTTAGGGCAGTCATGCTCAACATCGGAGTCCCCAAATCCTTCGGTCTCTTGCCGTTCGCTTTCGGCTCCGAGCCCGTCGCCTGATCCTATTCTGGCATTGATCACTGCCGTATGACACGCGAGTCAGCTCCTCCAAGAACCGGGGTCATCGAGACATATTGCTGATGCGGGTAGATCCCCAGCCCCATGGGGTTTGGCAGGTCTACTAGAGCAGGATATTTAAAGAGGCCGTTGTCCAATATGGGGAATTGTCTAATAGGATTTCTTAATATTCCCATTCTCCGAATTTTGTATATACCAGTCATTTGGGGTGATATCACGACACCATGCAGAACAAGACAGAGAGTGCCGCGAAGCCTTCGGTAGAGTATGCCGACGTGGAGGATCCAGGAAAGAAGGAATTGCAGACCAATCGACTGGCTCCAGCTCAGATAATGAGCCCAGAGGAATTCTCTGCCGCAGAGAAGAGACTGAAGCGGAAACTCGATATACGTCTGCTGGTCTGCGTCTGGGTCATCTTTGTGATGAACTATTTGGACCGGGTGAGCCTCTCTTTTATTTTGTTTAGACGCTTACCTGGTGCTAATAGATGTACGTCCTTCAGAACAATATATCAGCAGCAAAGGTTGCCGGCATCGAAGAGTCTCTCCATATGGACAGCACACAGTACGCCACGGCCGTGGCTCTCCTCTTCGCCGGATATGTACTTATGCAGTTACCCTCCAACATCTTTCTTGCGCATCTGCGACCGTCTGTCTACATCCCCACTGTAATGGTCATCTGGGGAGCCCTCTCTGCTCTTGTTGGAGCCACCCACAATGCAGGGGGGCTCTATGCTCTCCGTTTCTTCCTCGGATTCGTGGAAGCTGCATTTTACCGTGAGACTTTATCTGCTCCTACTCGACTCTGCTAACTCGGTCTAGCTGGAGCACTTTTCCTGATCTCATCTTGGTACAAGCGGTCCGAGATGGGAGTCCGTAGTGCCTTTCTCTTCTCGGGCTCTCAGCTTGGAAGCGCGTTCTCCGGCCTCATTGGGGCGGGTATCACCGGTGGTCTCGACGGTTCAAGGGGCCTCGAGTCGTGGCGCTGGATCTTCATAATTGAAGGATCAGCTACTGTTTTCATTGCGTTGCTCGCGTTTTTCGTTCTGCCAAACTACCCATCCAACACTCCTTGGCTGAACCCCGAAGAGCGTGCTGTGGCAGAGTGGCGGTTGATATCCGATGCTGGGCAGGTGGACGAGGACGACGAACGGTGGAGCTATGGCTTCAAGATGGCCTTTAAGGACTGGCGTTTGTATGTCTTTGCTCTGATCTTCCTCTGTATTCAGGTTGCAAGCGCCACGTCCAACTTCTTCCCGGCCGTCGTCAAGACCCTGGGCTTCAGCACCGTCAACACCCTCCTCCTCACCGTACCTCCATACATGCTGGGCTTGGTCGTCTCGATTGCCAACAACTGGTCTGCCGATAAGTTCCAGAATTCGTCTTTCCATGCCATCTGGCCGATGGTAGTTGCCATCGTTGGCTTCGTTGTTGCTGCAGCCACATTCAATATCGGTGCCCGCTACTTTGCAATGGTCCTTATGGTAGCTGGAGGCCATGGAGCAAATGCAGTAGTCCTGGCCTGGACACAAAAGACGATGCTGCGGCCCAGAATCAAGCGTGCCTCTGCGGTGGCTTTTGTCAACGCTTTTGGCAACATTTCTCAGGTAAGAACCGATTAATACACCCAATAGTCTATACTCTATACTTACTATTTCTCCGCAGATATTTTCATCCTACTTCTACCCCGACTAACGCTATGTGATTGCGATGTCCGCAAACTCGGCATTTTCGCTCGGCGTGGTCATTCTGTCCCTTTTTATGCGTGCCATCCTCCTTGGCGCCAACAAGCGTCTCGAGCGAGGAGATTCTTCTGTGACGGTGGAGATGAGAGGCCAGAGTCAGAGAGAAATTGCAGGTGTTTCGGAGGAAGAGCGAGTTGCTCGCAGAGAAGGATTCCGGTACATTGCGTAGTGGTAGATACTCACGTTGAATATGTATTGCAGTCTCTATTCCATCTTTCAACCAGCGGCATCATGTATCAACTTGCTCCTTGGAATGCCATTTGGGCTAGGATATTTAGCTTCTGATAGCCACACTCATGCAGTATCTACTAGGTTAATACTACTCAAGACAGTACACCTTAATGACTTGAATTGAATGAGTATAAATAGTCATAAGCCCATTAACTATTTCCTACGCAGCAGTCTATCTCCCGCGGAACTCTTGAAACACTTCCTGGACACTCCTCCCTGCCTTGATCCCCTCTGCGCACTTTGCATCCGCCTCTGCAATACCGGAAATAGCATCAAGCACCTGGTCCGCCAATTCCTGCGGTAAACGTACAACACCGTTCAGATCGCCGATGATATAGTCACCGGGCTCGATCCATGCCTCTTGGCTTTGCGAGTCCAGCCTTACAGGAACATTCACTTCCGATGGACGACAGACCTCCCCGCCGGCTGTTGTTCCAACGGATTTAGCGAAAAGCTGGGATTTGTTAGTGAAACGTAAGGGCAGTTAGATAAGAGAATCGTACAGGGAACTTCAACGCCCGATGCTCACCAAGATCTCGGACTCGACCATCTATCACTACACCTGCGGCACCGAGGGCCTGCGCGCGGAGAGTCATGAGCCCACCATACACAGCATTTACTTGCGGCGGTGGTTGAGAAATGAAGACCACAGCACCGTGTGGTATCATGTCAATCTTCATAATTAGTATGGAAGTCTATAGTCGAGAAAGGCGGATGTACACACGTAGTTTCCACTTAGTTTCGGTGCAGCCTCATCTGTCTTCGGCACAAACTTGACTGTAAAAGCCTGGCCAACGATATTGGTTTCACCGGATTGGAATTCAGGCGAATATAAAGTAAGACCCTCCAGGAATCCCCCGTTGGGATACTTCAGCCTGGACAGCCCGTCGGCCACCTGGAATGATCAGCTTCTGTATTGGGGGCTGGTAGGCGTTGGGGGATTACGTCGCACGCTCCCCATTCCTTCAAGCGGTTGATAATGTCTTCTGAGTTTGCAGGCATTGTTCAGACTTCCTTCGTATTTGCTGATTTGATAATTAATCCTTGCGGGATAGACGGCTTTAAACGCCAGCAGCCTCCGATTTTCGGCGGATCCGACAAGATTCGGTAAAACGCCGACGAACTGAGCTCTCGATCCAGATGTAATAAAGGGTACCGGAGATATGTATTATGCGTTAAACATTAACAAATGAAATACTGAAGTGGTCCGCGGCCGTTACAGTCTCCACTGTAGCCGGGTATCATGTATTCACATCGTTGCTCCATGGATCAGATTCCGTATATACGCTTCATGTACACTACAAATTATACAGTCACCCCATTGTATCATGTCCTCCAGACTCAAAATCCGCCATGAGCTGATCAGAGTCCCAAGCTGGCGGTGCGGTATCCAGCCCCCAGTCATTCAACCAGCCAAGGTCAAAAAGATCTCGCAGGGTCCCAAGTTCATCAATCAGTAACGACCTGCCGTCATCCTGGGGCACATAATTAATCATCTCTGGACCTTCCTGCTGCAAACTGCCCCCAGACCCGAGGTCAGGGAAGTTCCCCAATCCACCGTGAGACCGTTCATGGGTTAGAGATATTAAATGTGAAAGCTTCTGGCATGGCTCGAGAGCCACTGACCACCACTGACTGAGAAAGGTAAGAAGCTGGAGCGCCATCTCTGCACGAGATAAGCATTCGGACAGAGGAGTTGCACCCCAAACAGCAGGGTATGTCCAAAGACAATATAGCATGGTAATAGCCGCGACAAAGATGGAGTGGGCCGAGAGCCAGGAACATTCCATATTGGAGAAGCGGTGCAGATCTCCTTGAATCTGGATAATGGCCATCGCGCTGTTAAAGCACGCCTGGATGGCGTTTGACTTGGGATGTGGTAGCTGGGGACTTGGCCTGTAGAGCAGCATTATGCATTGGTGGTACTTCAGCTCGAGTCGCTGTACTGTTGTTCCTGACAGTGAGTTCGTCTCGCTTCGGGGACGTCCTCGCTGGTAAGTTCGGATCTCAGATAAAAGTTTTACGCAGGCTGCTTCTGCCTCTTGCTGCCAGGAGTCCAGGTTGGTAGGCCAGGGGAATCGCCGGGGTGAACGAGACACGCGGTAGATCATGAGCTTGATCTCTGCAACTATCCGGTCAAACCGAAGAGAGTAGATGCATGCTATGTACGGCGTTTTTATTGTCTCGTGGGCCTGTTTATCTGACTGGGTATTATATTGGTGCCACTGGGTAGCTGCCTCCTCGACTTCATCACTGCTTTCAAGACTGGGGAATGACTGATCTATGGCCTCGTCGCGCAGCGTCAATGGTCGGCCCAGAATAGTCGTGAGCGTGCGATCCATCGAGTAGGCAGACCAGAAGACGGCACTACGTACGAGCTGTGTCCTATCCCGTCCATCTAACCTTGCCATTAGAATTCATGACCGGCTACCAACGTAGAAAGAGCAACCTACTACTATCACGACGCTGAAGCCCTAGGTCCAAGCAGCTCGCGATGATGGTATGTAGCAAGTACCACGCATTCAGCCCTTCTGGATTGTAGAAGCTGTGCAGAACCATCAGCAAGAGAACCTGAACCCCTTCCACACTTTCTGGAAGGTTGAGATGCGCGCAGGGTTCCATCCCCGACAGGAATAAGGCAGACGAGGAGTAATCGGCCCCCAGTCTGGTCTCGAGGAACCGAGCTCCAAGGGACAAAATCAGGAGAAGCTGCGCGGAAGCAAGTCGGATTGGCAGGAGGCTGTTCCATTTCGATGTCTCGTTGAACTGTTGGGCTTGGTCGAGCAGGTGGTAGAAGACGTCCTGTGAGATAAATGGGAAGAAAGGCGTGGCATCGAAGAAAGCATCGGCATACTGCTGGCAATCTGCGGGAGGAGGGAGGTTAATTGAAGGGATGTCTGCAGCCAGTGCAGTCCGCTTTTGGTTTACGATATCATGTTGCTGCTGCTGCTCCTGCTCTCGGAGAAATGACAAAGGCAAGCCTTGGGACTGTGGAGCACTCTCGTATATCAACCGTGCAAAGGTGACCCCAGATGAGGGCCCCAGGTACTTTGGATCTGTGGTGTTGGAAAGTGATAGGAGGCCGACTTCATGGGCCAAGGGCTGGTGACGGGTAATCTGACTCGAGAGAGAGTTCGCCGGGGACTCTGCAACGGGCGTCTGAGTCTGGCCATGGCTTATGGGGCCATTTCCAGCAACAGAAACACCTGCTGGAGGGTTGATTGTCTGGGTATCAGCAGGCAAGACACTTCGGTTGTTCTCCGAGAGCTCAGGGGTCTGCGGCATGAGGGTATTGTCTCCATGCCCCTCTAGCTCACGCACCCGTTTCTCGAGATATTGAAGCCGGCTGAATTCAAGACATTTGATTAGAATGTAGGCTCACGTCTTTGCGAGATCACAAACCTCCTGGACACCGCGGATGCCGCCCGCCCTTCGAAGCACTCCTCGCCGGCTTTGGCACAGTTGGAGCAGGCGGGCACTGCTCCATCGCAGCGGACCTTTCGCCGACGGCAACGAACGCATGCCGAGGGCCTTCGTCGAAGTGGACTGCGGGCTGTAGGGCTTTGACTTTGGAGTTGGATATGAGACGGAGTTGTTGCGAGGACCGGAGCCCGCATCGGATCCGCCCGATACGGAGTGCGTCCTGGAGCCTGCATTGGTGCTCTCGGCGTAGTAGATAATTTCGGAAGTAAGGCTGAACACTTCGAGTGTCGAAGGGACTGGCACTTTGCAAGGAACAAGAATAATGGAGGAGAAAGGGGAGAGAAAGACGGCGGCAGACAGCCGTCGGTTAATAGCCGAAGCGCTCCACACAACAGACGAACGGACAACGCGCTATAAGGCTATGAGTGGAAACGGGATGTGACAGCGGTTTCTGCGGGGTCTGTCTGGGGTAGCGGATCTTTCCGAATCAAATAAACAATAAGGGGTCGTGTCTATAAAATGGAGGGATGTAAGGGGATGGTTGGCGGGTCTGCCAGAGACAGCACTCCGCAGCAATGAACGGATTCTCCAGTACATGGTTGGTGTGTTTGCTATATGAAAACACCGTCGAAGGCACCTAACACTATAAAGTTACTTCTCCTGATGGCACTTACCACTGTTGGTACAGGGCTGAGAGTCCCCAAGCACGCATGGTATGCCCTATCCCCGATCCATCAGAGTGATATCTAACTGTAGCAACTGTCGGTAGGGACTCGCACATACACATCATCGAGCCAGACCGATACCCACTAGATCCAAACAGAGGTACGGTCCATTGTGCTTAGAAGAAACGTCTTTAATATCGTGTCAGACTACACTCCCAAGCCAGCAACTCGCCAACACGCCGCCGAGTTTGAAGCCTCCCACGGTATCGACCATGCTGTTGTCGTGCTCCCTAGTGTGTACGCAACAAACAACACTGTCCTTCTCGATGCCCTGCGCTCCTTCAACGGAAGCTACGTTGGTGTATGCGTGCTCGATATAGATGAGCAGGTAGACAACAAGACGCTACAGACATTTCACCAAGCCGGCGTTCGCGGTATTCGAGTTAACTACGGGAACACCGGGACAGATTCCCAGATCACCGCGGACGTCGTTAAAGCTGCAAGTATTGCGCGTGTCCACGACTGGGTCCTGCAGCTGTGGCTCCCAATCAGCGCCTACAAGGCCCTGCAGCCTGTAATTCCAACCCTCGGCGTGCGGGTTGTGGCCGACCATTACGGGCATGCGATGGTGGGATCGCGAACGAATGATCCCAGGAATACGGTTGATCCGTTTACTATTCCTGGTTTCCGCGAGGTAATCGATCTTGTCCGGAATCGGCATCTGTTCGTGAAGATCTCGGCGCCATACCAGAACTCAAAGCAGGAGCCTCTATACAGCGACTTGCGTGTGGTTGCGGAGACTCTTATGCTCAACGGGCCTGAGATGGTGGTGTTTGGCAGTGACTGGCCTCATACCTCTAGTAAGGAGGGTAATGGCCCTGGTGGTCCGTTGGTTCCTCAGGACTATCGTGACATTGACGACGAGGCTATCCTGAAGCAGACGCTGGAGTGGGCAGGGAGTCAGGCACAGGTTCAGCGACTCTTCGTGGACAATCCACGTCGACTATGGGGGTGGACCGATGTCCACTCCTAATTCAATAAGCTTTGCTGTTCTTTTATTTGCTTTGCATTGTATATAGTCATCCTGGTATATCCAACCCTACCCAGTCTCATAATCCTCATAAGCATAAGACATCGCGCAGTTCTCCCAACGTTAATCGACATATGAAAAGATATACACACTACTTGACAGCGAATGGACATCCCATGTGCCGGACAGACTTGATTTTCTCTTCAAATCCATCCATCTCCTTCCTCCCCACGCCTCTTCTCTTCTCCGGGCCTACTTCATCAAATCGGTAGCCCTCGGGGTGATATTTCTCTCCACCCTTCCCACCAGGGACGATGCCTCCCAAGGCCCAGGTCATCCAGGCAATGGGCCCCCACCGGTTGCTGAAAGTCGGCTTCACGTAGTAGGGATGTACCAGGTAGTTGTTGTGGTTGTACCGACCAGTCTTGGGATCCTTGTTGCTGAACTCTGGACCGGCGACCAAGCGTGGCAGTGTCAGATATCGCAGGACAAAGCGGCGTAGACTGAATGCTGCAAATGTTGCGGCCTGAGCGATGTTTGACGGCTCGGGGTATCTGGTAGGGCACATGTGAGTATTAGAATTATAGCAGTACAAAACAACAAGGGAAGGGACATACATCATCGCCCACCGCAGACGCTCTCCCATCAAAGTACCCACTGCCTCACGGGCGACTGGCATCAGAGGTCGGGGAATGTAGTAAAGAAGCAACGGGACCAGCTCGTCGGCTGTCTGCTTGTTCGTCGCAGTGGGGACCATCTCCTTGGCCTCGTAGTGCTGGGCCCAGTCCTTGATGTCCTCGTAGAACTCAAGGCCATCCTTCCACTCTTCCTGCTTGAGATATCCCTTATATTCGATGCCCATGGCATCACCGATGCTCTTCCAGTACGTGCCCAGAGCGCATATCTCGTAGTCGGTGAGCGTCCGCCACTCGAACTTGTTGATCCAAGTGACAGGCTCGGTGATGAAGACACTGAGGGTGTAGAGAAGGTCCTCATTGGAGATCTTGCCGGCCTTGATATAAGGATTGTGCAGGTAATTCATGCGCGAGATTGCTTCCACCGTCCTGCTCTTGCGAGGGTCCTGGAATAGGAACTCGCCAATCAAGACGGTGGTGTCCTCGTATCGCTTGCTAGCACTGGCCGGGGTACTGAACATGCGAGTAGCCACGAGCAGGCTGGAGATTGTTGGGATGGCGTAGGTCTGTCTGGTTAGCTTTGAATTTGTTAGAGTGGCAAGGGGTCTACCTTGAAGAGGGCGAATTGCAGCGATTTCAAGAACACTAGGGGGAATTCATATTGGTACAGCTCGCCTATGATACTTTGGGCCTCGACATTGGTCATTTTTGCCAGAGCCTTGCGGTCAGGGTTGTTGAGCTTCTTCTTCATGCGCCGCATGCGTCGGAAGCGCAGCGATGAGCACAGAATGACATAGGCCAGGGCGGCGGCGCCAATCTTGGCAGGGGGGATGTTCTTGATATCCTCAATGGATACTCCGTTCGAGAGCATCTTGGAAAAGGCAGAGGTGACCGCGTTGGCGGCAGGCAGCTCGCTGATGGTGCGGACAATCGACTCCATTGTGGCGGCAGGGTTATCCAGCAGACAGATTCCTGCAATGCAAGCAACCCCGGCACTCTATATTTATCACTACTGTTCCCCGCGGGGCTGCGATCCCCAAATTCCCCAGACAGAGATTGGCCTGTGCACGAGGTCTGGGGTCGGACTGGCATCGACGTCGTGAGGCCCGAGGAAGCCGAGGAGATCGAGGCACCGAGTGCACGCGGGGATGAAAGTTTGAAAGGCCAAGCAAGCTCATGCAGACTTTGGATTCCAAACAGTCTGATTGGTGTTAAGCTGGAAAAGGACCCTGGACTGCTCGCATTTGGCTCAGCCACGCAGTCTAGTGAAGCTTATGGCGCCGATCCTCGTCCTCTCTGGAGGTTCAGGGGCGATCTGGGGACGAGAATCCTCGCAATCTCCGCAGTCCAGAGTCTGCTCTGAAGAACTAACGGTGTTCCCCGCTCTTCGGATTGTTCACAGGACTAACAGGACAAGGAGGAAGAGGAGCTAAAGGTCCCCGCCGTCTGGACCCTGCTGGCCCGCGCGGCATTTGCCACCGAACCCCTCCAACCGCTCGGTATTTCGCGGCTGAAATGATCATCCTCTAACGTCCTCTAACTCGAGCTTATGAATTGGGCATCTGTCGGGCGTCGGTGATTCTTGGTGATCTTCAAGGCGAAAGTGGCAGGCGTGCTTGACGGCTGGACATGCATGTTGGCACCAGAGTAAGTATTAGACTAGGACATTGATACAAAGTTGAGAGCGGGATCATGGAGAGAATAAATCGGGAGTAGATTATGATTCACAGTAATTGTACGTAGATTCGTATGTTATATGGTATATGGACAATTGGAACAAACTATGCCTTAATCCCCTTGTACACTTCCACTGCATTCGCCATCGCCGGCACCAGCTTGTCAGTCACGGCCTGAATACGCTCCTCGAGTGCAGGACTGTTGTTGACCTCCTTCAATGTAGCCAGCCATGCTGTAGTCGACGACTGGATCCATCCCAGCGCAATTTTCACCACACTGGGTAACCCCATGCCCAGCTCGCAGAACCGGTGGTAATGTACGACACTAATCCGTTTGAGGCCGTCCAGGAGAAGCCAGAGGTTGTCCTCGACACGCTTCACGACGCTTTCGAGGTGCTCGTCAAACATCTTGCCGCCGTCTTCGGCTTCGCCGCAGGCCTTCAGCGCCTTGTCCGACTTGTTGACGCACTGACGGACACTCTCGGCTCTGCCGCCAATGAACCCAGCCCCGACAAGGCCCATGTTTGAGGGGTCCGGCTCCACGGTCTTGTATAAATTGCCTGGAGTGCGTTAGCATAGAGCACAATGACGAACAGGATGACAAACGTGAAGCAGCGAGGAGATCCTCGATGGAAGTGTCAGCCTTCTCCCATGGGGACTGCGAACCAAATCCGAAGACCATGTTGATATCTGTTGACTTGTGATTGGGAGATGGAGAAGGAATATTTTGAATGACAGAGAATACCTCAACAAGGTGATGGCTTGCAAACTATATCTTCTATAACAGGAGGGGCCATCTCCGAACACCGAGCCTCGGACGTCTTCTCTTTTAATTGTCTGGAAACGATCCATTTTGGAGTATCCCGGCCATCAACGGCGTGGAATAGATCGAAGCTTGTGTTAATCGTGCGAGCTCCGGACTTTCTAGACGCTTTGCTCGCCGATCCGCATAGTTCATTTCCCCGTGGCATGAGGGGTCATTACTTGCGTGTGCGTCACAAGCTCGTAGGAAATACTTACTATATAGGCTTAGCTGATACTAGAGACTAATACTGGGACTCGTTTTGAAAAGAATGGTTATATTGGAAGACTCCACCCAATGCAGAGGTGTAGAACTCATTTACAGCCACTGCCGGCCATTACTGTCATGAACACATAAACGTGGTAGATCCAAGGCAGTCCTCCACCAATCCGTGAAGATAAGTATCATAGGACGCATTCATGTCCGTCATATGCCAGAGATCTGATGTCGCCAGGGGACGTTCCATCGGCACAGTCGAACTCGACTGCGGAGAGTGATCCCATCCCAGCGTATCGCCCTGTTCTACTAGAGGGGATTGATTCACTGGAATATTCAAATCCAGATAATCCAGGTTGACTTGCGAGAGTGAGCTCTGGTCGTAGTCGTAACTTGAACTGTCGCTGGCATCGTCGTCGCAGAGGCCCAAATGCGTAATGGACTCGTGAGCTGTATGTATGGCCGGATTGCTTACAGTTTCAGTACTTGGTATGGCGACAGTCGATGTTGTTACAGCCTCAGGACTCAATGATTCCTCGCTCTCTTCCTCTCTTGCAGCGGGAATCTGTCTCGGCCTGGCCTTGATGCGAGAGGCGCGCGCCTGTGACAACCAGGGCAGTCGAACCTTTCCCAGTGGAGGGATGATGCAGACCAACTCCGGCAAAGCATTGTTGGATGGTAGTCGGCCAACAGACATGAAATAGTCGACGGTGGTGGCTATCAAGAGGTATGCTCGCGTATGTCGCAGGAAGGCGTCGTGCCAGTTCTTGACCCGGCCCTTTCCTAGTTGCATATCATTTCTTGCGCAGTCGCCTGGCGTTTGTGTTCGGAAGTCACTCGCACTCGAAGACCTCTCAGGGCTTTCGTCGAGGAAGACTTGTTGCGATGTTAGGTATGCCAGACGCAGAATGTCGTCGGTTTGGGTGCTGATGAAATCAGTCACGTCGTACACTCGGCGTGAATGTGACATCAACTCCCAAAGACACTCCAGGGGCAGACGGCGAGATCGCTGCTCTTTATCTGTCGACGACAGCTTGAAGTTGATTGCGCTGAGAATGAGTGGCATCGACATGTATCCGACGCTGCAGTCATAATCAGCAAGAACTCGAAGTGAACGGGGCCGGACTACATACATTGTGAGAGGCAGGATCTGAACCTTGCCCTTATTACTAAAATACTCGAGCAGCGCGACTAGTCGAGTTGTCGCATCGTGAAGCATATTTCCAGTGTATAAAAGGTGCTTCGTATAATCACCGCCGACGTAGTCCCGGTGCCGTTCGATCAACAGCGCTTCGTAATGAGCAAGCTCCATCCGAGCTGTTCTGTACCAGTTGTTAGAATATAGGAAAATATTCTGGCATACAGGAACTCACTGATAGTACATCATTGTCAACTGGGTGAACTTGATGACAGCACTGTGGGCAGTAGAGTGCCGAGTATGCGACAGCGGCGACTCTTGCTTCCACAGCTGCAACGACGTCCTGATCCTGTTCAGAATGCCGAGTGTATTCTGAAATCCCTCGCGAGATAAAAAGGGCAGAGAAAGGCCATGGGTGCCAAAGACGATCGACACCATCTCTGTGAGCAGAAGCGCCAGCTGGCACTGGCTTCGGAAGACGACGAAGAGCATTCGTTTGGTGCCTGGGTCGTATACATGAGAACCGTTAACCTCGTCTTCGAACCATTCCTCCCTCGGCAGATCTTTCAGCATTCTTAATTCAAAAGACGAGACTTGCGGCTGGCGACGAAGGCCCAGGGAAAGACTTCTGTCCCGGATGAGGATTGACCACCACAGCCGACTGCGGGTTGCCTCCACTGTCTCGTGGTCATCGTCGTCGCACTCGCTATCAAAACTCGCTTCGCATGCTGCGTGAACGGCGTGCGTGAGCCAGAGAGTCGCAGCCTGTGGCTGGTTCGCAGAGGTATGGAAGGTCAACAGGAGCGCAGCCTGCGCCCGGACGAGCGCTCCCTCGCCGCTCTGGAAATGATATAGAAACTGCACCTGTCAGCGGAAGGCTTGTATAATGATGTGATATCCAGACCTTTGCTCTTTGATATAGAGTATTCCACGCATTCCTCTTGTCGTCGAATCCACAGAGCTGCGCGGTCTCAACCGAAATATAAGGAGAGCTTGCAAACAAGATTGTCTGGAAAAGGAGGAGCGGCAGTTTAGCAGCAGATGGATCGCTGGTTTTACTGCGATAGAGATCCCAGAATACCGATTCATCGATTATCGGCGTGCAGGGCTGGATGTGCAGGAAGTACTGTCGCACAAACTCCTCCAGATAGACAGGAGCAGGGACTTGCAGGCAGCCCTTGGAGTTCAAGAATGCGACATCTTCCCGGGTCAGCGACGAAAAGCCGTCTAGCTCTAGGAATGGGTATGAAGAGAAAAGAACGTGGTTCTGGGGACTGGAAGTGGCTGCAGGCGCATTGTCGTGGCCAACAGCGACAGGCATCGAGTCCACCTCTGGCTCTGGCAGGGCGCGTCGGCGTGTCGGGCTGTCCAGCATTAGTTCTGGCCACACAGGTTCCACTCGTCGACAACCTCACTTGGTCTGTATTTTCTTTCGCATCACGCAATTGCGGTCATCCTGGCGACAGCGCGTGCAGGGACGGCCCAGCGTGGTGGCGTCGCAGCGCACCTTGCGGGCGTGGCACCAGGCACAGGCCTTGGAGGCTCGTTTGGTGTAGGTCGACATGGACAGCTGCCAGCGATGTTGCATTCTTGCATCCCTTAGCAAAAAAATGAAAAATCGCCGAACGCGACCTGTGGGCTTTATTGATTTGTGTCCCCGCATCCAAAGAACGAAGACTCGCGGGGTGATTTGCAGTGGGGACGACACTTTTACACGCCCTCGGCACCTCGGCCAGTCAGTAAATAGTCTGATATAGTTGCTGCTTCTTGGTAGAGCACTAAGGACCAGCCATGAGTTGCCTGCCCTGGCATGGATCTGCAGTGGCGCTGATCTGGTGCGGTTGCAGCTGTGCTTCGCTGCCCTTACCACGGGCCTGAACGAGCATCTTATTAACTGAACTCCAGGTATACAAGTGCATTCCTAGGTCCAGTCCATTCCCAATGGGAGACAAATACTAGCGCTGTCGGAAGTTGCCTGGCGGGTTGTGCCCCAGATGTCGGCCCCGGCGCCCACTTAGCGACCAGTCCGAGACCAAAAGGGTTTGGCGGGGTTATTAGTTATTGGCTTGTCTTGCTGGTTATATTTCTAGCAATCTCCTACTGTGAATGTAGCCCAGAATGCCAGAAACGTGCCTAAAGACCCCTCGATCTCAAGATACTGGACGAACGGGTCTATACAATGGATACGGTGGGATAAATGCGACGCCCTTGTATACGAGATTCCAACCATTGGCAAAGGGCCAAGAAAATCGAGATGATACTTGGCGGTAATGAACAACTAAATGATAATGTATACGATAGGAATAGTGATGTTCCTCCCAACATGTTATGTGTCACTATCTAAACAGCTGTCTGGCTGCTGGCAGCAGGGTTAGCAACGGCATCCGGCGTTGAAAAAGGAGCAGCGAATCCATATGTTTTAAATCCTTCTGCATAATTTATGCCTGGCTCACGCTCTTTCGTACAAAACACGTCAGTATCCAGCATTCTAGCTAGCAGTAATGGACGCTTACCATGATCAGGGGGGAAATGGGCCCTCCGGTGCGCATAATACTGCCCCCTTAAATCCTCCCCATCGGACCTCATATGATACGTGGCATACAAACTAGCCCTCTTTGCACTCGTCTGGTTCTTCGCCGACCGGTGCGCCAAATGGCTTCCAAAAATCAACATGTCCCCTCTCTCAAGTGGTACGGGGACCCAAGGCTGTGCACGCTCCCAGGGTTCCGAGATGTGCCCGCCGTGCAAAATCTCGACGTCCATCTTGTGCGAGCCGGCGACAACCTCCAGACACCCGTTTTCTGGCGTGGCAGCATCGATGGCGATGTTGGCGGTGATGTGCTCAATACGGCCGATGTGGTCGTAGGCCGGGGAATCTATGTGGGCCTGGAAGCCATTTCCGAAGGGCAGTTTGTAGTTGATCTTATCCTTGAACAGGAGCATCTCCTGCGTGGGACGGTCAGATATGCATATGTATATACGCTTGGATGGGAACTTACTTGGCCGGATAACTGCTCCAGTATCCCGATCAGGCTCTTCCCACAGACCAAACTGTTCCATCCCTCATGACAATCAACGAAATTCTCCGTTCGCATCAACTGCCTCTCGCCATTTTGGTTGACCTCATCATACGGCATCCACTTGCCCTTCACCCGGGGCCATTGACGCACTTCCTTCTCCCATGCATTGAGGGTGTCAGGACTAACGAGATTGTGCTCGTGGACGCGAAGCAGTAGATAACCGTTTTCGCGGTAGTGGCTGAGTTGTTCGGGGGTAAGAGTGAGGGAGGACATCGTGGGACGGCTCTAGGCTGGGTAAAGGATGGGAAAAACAGCCTCTGTCATTCGTGTTTTTTGCCGGCTTGGTGATTACTATTTACAATTATTCTCATCCAGTATAACCCATTGTCTCCATGCGTGGTTCCATAATGCCGGTCTCATTGGGTCCCGCCGTTCGCACCCATATCTCGCGCTTCGCACCGGGGTGGATCGTCTGGATATCACTTACATGCACGTAAAGGAGTTGGTCGCATTTCGCACCGGAATGTCCAGATCCTGCGTTGTGTGGTGACTACGCACCTCGAGCGGTCTTCTGGATAAATATATATTCGCGTAATTCTAGCGTCCGTCTATCAGACAACCTCCAAACCAGAACCCTATATCAGTTCCCAAACGATATTCAAGTTCATCATTGCTCAAGGCGATGTAGACTATATCGGGGAGCCCATTTCCCAAGGAAGTTGGCTCAGCCAAAATGCCCCTCGGCAGACCCCGCATACATGGCCCAGGGTCTTGACAGCAGCATGCACATATCGGTAGACGTTATCTTAGTAGGTTCTAGGCAAGTAGTATATCCCCAAGTCATTGGGCGAACCAACCGACAATATCCACGGGAAAAGAAGCAGCACAGATCCGGGGACGACGATCGAGGACTTCTCCCCGAGTACGCCGCAGGAGAGGGTTGGCGAGATGTAATTAAATGCTGAGAGAGTCCTGCAGATTCAAGAACGCTTGCAGTCGCAGGATGGCAGCACGTGCAGGCACTGATGGCAGCTAGACCTCGCCAAAACCCGCCCAAGCCCATGGGTACCCGCCAAAAACCCGCCCATGGGCTGGGTTGGGTCTTAGTCAGCAAACCTATAGGTAGGTTTTGATTTTCTTAGCCTAACCTAAAAACCTATATAGGTTACTAAGTAACCTATAAAAGCAAAAAAATATTATTTATCAGCATATATTAAATTATACGGTAATTTTTCAGATCTTCTTATATTTATTTAGTTTAGCCCTAATATAGATTTAGATAAGGATAACTATAAATCTCGAAACTCTCTCTACCTAAATTAAAATAATATTATAATATTTACTCTTCTATTTAATTTTCGAGTCTAGTATATTTTATATCCTTCTAATCTACTAAATAGTATTATAATCCTTCCTGATAATTACTTTTAGGATCTCTTACTAAGTTAAATAATAGAAGTTAGGAGTTAAGAAAGTTTAATATCTTCCTCTAGTTCTTTAGGAATATTTATTAGTATCCTACCTATTCTAGAAGTTTCTGGCTTACTCTCAACCTTACTCTCTTTATCTATTTCTATAGCCTAGGTATTATCCTCTTCCGCTGCATCCTTTTTATAATTACTAATAGGGTCAAACTTATCTTCTATTACTTTAAAAGTAGATTCTACTTTATATATTACTTAATTATCTTTCTCTACTAGTATATTCCCACAGTAGCTGAACTGCTTATTATCTAAAGTAAACTTCTAAAAATACATAAATATTATTAGGTCTTAAATTATTTTTTTATTAAGAGAGCTACAGTAATAGTAGCAGATATCTCTAGTACTGTTAAAGAATTATTTAACCCCCACGCCAGTGGCTGGTATAGAGAGTAAATCGTGTATAAGATAGGAAAGAATAGGATAGTTATTTTTATAATCTTTCTAGTAAGTTCTTAGCAGGAGCAGAATAATCCCTGTATTATATTAATTTCTAGATAAAGAGAAAAGAAACCAGGAAAGTTTCCTATTTTCTTAAAGATATTAGTTTACCTTATTCTATTAGTCTCCGCTGCTGGGCAAAGAGCTACTTAACAGTCTAAGCAGTATATCTAACTCTAATACTTACTGCGGGGTATAATACCTTATAGGACAGAAGAATAAATTAGAAATCTACTATTAGTATTAAAGAAAGCCCTTCCTTAGGTATCCCTAATAGTACTGTAAGATCTTACTATAGTATTTAGAATATTCTATATTACTAAAAGCTAAGAGTTTATATTAGAGTGCGAGTATTATTCTTATAGTATACAGGAATCTATAATTATAGTATATTTTATTATAATAGTCTCTTAGCTTTTATTTTACTATAAGTAAAATATTATATATTACCCTCTTTTATAGCATCTTCTTTTTATTTAAACTCTAGATTAATTTTTTAATATATTCTAGGAGCTTTCTATATATAAGGAAGATACTATAGATTATTATATCCTTTATTTTTATAAAGACTATTATAAACTGAAAGAACAGCTTTATTAATTAGAGAAGATAATCAATCTACCACTACTTAATATTACTAATCTTAAACTATCCGTAATTATGATTACTGTAATATCTGTTAAAATAAATCCGCAGTTTCCACATCTATTAAAGTATTAAAAATATAGAATTCCAGCGTGTTTATATATCCTAGATTAGAAAAAGCCGCTTATAGACAGGCTGAAGGAAGATAAATATATTCTATTATTAAAAACTAGCATTCATAAAAACTGTAAGTAACCAGATCTAGGCAGAAAGATTTAATATAGCTTATTAATTAGTAATAGAGGGTTAAATCTTTATAAGTATATAGATAATATTACTATATTCTACTAAGTCCTATAGAAAACTAACTTAAGAATCTAACTATAATATTCCTACTTCCTTATTTCTAGGTACTGTCCTGATATGCCCTAAAAGCTACTTAAGATAAAGCTAGATAATATAAGCCATGCAAAAAACATGAATAATAAAGTCTTAAAAGCTAATAATACTAGTAGAAAGTAATACATCCTACAGCTTTTAAATTAAAGTATTATTATTAGTTGCGTTATCTGTAGTTACAGTAAATATTTAACTTAAAAGATTTTATTCCTTTAATAGCTGAAGTAATATATTACTTAAATTAATCCCTAAATAAAGGCTATACAGAGATTTAAAGCTAAGAAGAAGCTTGCAGTAATTCTACCTGCTATTAATAAAATATACTGTAATTACTATAAATACCTGTTAAAACAGGCTAATCTAGTAATTTAAGATAAGTAATACCTTGACATCCTCTAGCAAGTCCTTTAATTAAGATATATATTATTTAATCACAGTATCACGCAATCATCAATAGAGTGTTTTTACAGATAAAAGCTCTAAGCAGGATAATCTAGAATAGATTAGGTTTAGTAATTACTAGAATATAATATCTTCCACCACCTAAAAAGACAGGCGCAGGCTAGTAATAGTTTTTAAGAGCTGCTTCTCCAGCTATTCTTTTATAAACAGAGACCCAGTTATCATAGTTACTACTAAAGCTATTTAGATTAAATCTTAGATAAGGGTTTACTAGGTTACTCTTTTCTTACCTTTTTAGCAGCTGCTTGATTTCTGGTGCCTTCCTATAATACTAGTACTGTTGGATTTATAGTATAGGTAGTCTAGTAAAGTTAAATAAGACTGATATACCACCTTAGATCTACCTGTATATATCTCTGCTACCTGGTGAAAGTGATTCTAGACCTCAGCTAAGTATATTCTAATTAATTATTTAATTCTTAATCTTCTACCTTCATTCAACTATCGCCTATACTCAGTATATAACCACTAAAAGAAGAAATTATCTTTATAGACCGCGTTATATAAAACCTAATTCCTTTTACAGCCGGGGCTAATATACTTCAAGATTATCAGAGAATCTCCTAGAGAGAAATAGGATCTAGTAAAAAACTTTACTATAGATTAGCTAGCATTTAATACTAATAGTATAACTATTATCAAAACATACTAATAAGCAGAAGTCTGACTCGAGAATTAGATCTAATAATAGCTCAATTAATTACAGAGAGCTGAATAAATAAGATATTAACCTTAATAAGCTTAAACTAGACAAAGCTATAGTAGTAATTAAGATAACCCAAAGAATATAAATAATAAAATATTATTAAAGAAGCTAATAAGTAGTTTATTATAGCTACTAATATTTATTTTTCTTTTACTTTTATAGTTTTAGATATATCTATTTTTTACGCGTCAGACTGCGTCGCCGCGCGAATAGGTACCCAAAACCCGTTCAGACCCAAAAACCTATAAAAACCTATAAGAACCTGAATATAATTATAAAGAGAAAGGGGGTATTAAAAAAGTATATTTTTAGTATATATTTAGATAGGAGGTATAGATAGAAGGTATAGATAGCTATTAGTATTATATAAATATTTTTAATTATAGTATTAACCTAGAGTTCAGTCAGTTTATAAAGTACAGAGATAATATATATAAAGTAAGAGATTAAGTATATATATATTTTAATAAAGTTTATTGCTATTCTTAAGCAGAAAATATATTATAATATTAAATTACCAAAAATTAATTAATGACTAATCCGATTTATGCAATAATTATACTAGCTTTAGGTATTTTAGATAACCTACAGATACCCGCCAAAAACCCACAGGCGGGTTTAAGACACCTAAAACCCGTCTTGGGTAACCCATAGGCGGGCCGAAAAAGTGAGAACCCAACCCAACCCGCGTTTTGGTGAGGTCTAATGGCAGCCTGTGGGAGCACGTGGGAGCACGTGGGAGCACGTGGTTTCCTTGGTATCTTGGCTGGGAGAACATCCATCTTGGTATTGTATCTTGGTATTGTATCTTGGTATCTCTTGGTATCCCTTGGTCTTGTCAGTTACTGCAGCACTTCGCACCGATGATATGATGCTGGCTGGGCCAATGCTCCCAATGCGCAGGATGTCAACGTACCTGAAGCCGATATGGACTATAAATACTATGGCCACCGATGACAAAACGCGCTCTCTCTATCTATCTTTCTAGTATTGACTGCCACCATGGTATCGCTGCTTGACAAAGTGAAGTTTTTCTGTGTCGCGGGCGTTGGCCTGTTTTCTGATGGCTTTCTCAACTTGACCATCGGTCTAGGTTTGTGCTTTTCTCAATGAGTACTTCTCTGGTAGCTAACCAAACCATCTGCAGTGGTCCCGATGTTGGGCTATCTGTATTGGCAGGACCAGGGCGGCGAAGTCCCCTCGGTGCAAAGTGACATCATGAAGGGTACCCTGAATGTTGGGATGGCCGTCGGTCAATTGCTGTTTGGTGTACTGGGAGACGCCCTGGGTCGCCACAAGGTATACGGCAAAGAGCTGCTAATCACCCTGTTCGGCACCCTCATGGTCATCTTGCTTCCCTGGAACAACTTTGACCAACAGTCAATTGTTGCATGGGTTGCATGCTTTCGCGTTGTGACCGGAATAGGCATTGGAGCAGGTAAGAGATCGAGAAATTGCCGATGGAATCATCCAGACTGAACGTTTATCGTTACTTAGACTACCCCATGTCATCGTCTCTCACTGCTGAAAGCACGCCGCTTGGTTCCAGAGCGGTTCTGTCCCTGTCTGTCTTTGCTTGCATGGGTCTCGGCAACATAGCTGCCAGTATCACGTTCCTCGTACTGGTCGAAGCGTTCCAGTCCGGGATTGAGTCCGACATTCAGTACGTCGAATGGGTCTGGAGACTCTTATTTGGCCTGGGTATGATCCCCGCCGCCATTACGCTATACGCCCGATGGACGATGGCAGAGACGGCGCCCTATGAAAAGTGTATGTCCCGTTCACACCAGGAATGCACCTGTACGTGAATCTAACCCTTCCAGACGTATCGAAAGCCACGAGGACGGACACCGAACAGACAGACAAGCGAGGCCTAAGAGAGCAATTCCGGGACTTTGCTGTCTACTTCAGCGAATGGAAACATGCCAAGGTTCTATTCGCGACCTCAGCGTCTTGGTTTCTCTTGTAAGTGTATAACGCGAGGCCCCTCTGGCGCCTGATCCAGACTGACTGATGGCTCTGTCCAGTGATATTGCCTACTACGGCGTCAACCTCAACCAAAGTGTCATCCTCAAGGAAATCGGTTTTGCCGATGGAGCTACCCCGTGGCTCACCCTTCGCAATACTGCCATCGGAAACATCATTGTCCAAGTTGCTGTACGCTGCCGCAAATCCCGTCCCATCTTCCCTGATTTGCGGTGCCCAAAAACTAACCAGAATATAGGGCTACCTTCCTGGATACTTCTGCGGAATCCCCCTACCCGACCTTCTGGGACGCACTCACCAGCAGTTCTACACGTGCATGATAGTCGCCATTCTATATGCCATCTGGGCCGGCATAACCAATCACACCAGCGTGGGAGGGCTGATGACCGTCTTCACGCTCTCCCAGCTCTTCCTCAACATGGGCCCTGACTGCACAACCTGGCTCATGCCTGTCGAAGTCTTCCCCACCTGCGTTCGCGGCACGGCACATGGCATCTCCGCGGCGGCAGGCAAGCTCGGCGCCATCCTGACTGCGTTCGCATTCGGTACTGTGACTGACCGTATTGGCTTGCCGGGTGTGTTGGGCCTCTTTTCAGGCGTCATGGTCCTCAATGCTCTGGTCACTTTTTTGATTCCCGAGACGAGGGGCATGACTATTGCTGATATCGAGAACGAGGTTCATTTTGCTGAACACCGACCAATGGATATATTCAAGTGGCCAGGACTTTGGAAGAAGGAGAACGAGGAAGTGGAGAAGGAGGAACTGGATACGGATGACAATGAGCCTTCAAAGTCTGTCGGCGTTTTTCCCAATAAGGACGTGTCTGTTTGAGCACCAGACCCGAATAGACGGTGCGAGTCTCAGATGCAGTCACGTATTAAGGCAGAGCTCCCTACATATAAAATTGGATTTAGCAATTGTTTGAGAAATTTTGAGAATGCAACTGTTTGTTGCACATTACCAGTTTTTTAATGGGAGTTACTTGATAGTAAAATAGTAGTGTTTGCAGCTGTCATCCCAGGGTATCTTCTCATCAAAAGGTACTTTTTGCATCAAGGTACCTTGTCACATTCTCATAACCCATCTTTTCCTATTAGTTAATGATTGATTGGCTGTGTGTACCCTATCTGTGTACCCTGTCTAGTGTCCTCAATGTGCAAATAGTCTGGTGAAAGGGCTATTACGCAGGCAGATGAGGCTAGAATGATGTTATGTTGGGTATTGGCTCGAACAGCTGCAGGGATGCTCAAAGCAGTCGCGCGAAAGGCTGGACATCTTTTCTTGGTTATGGTTGCGCGAAAGGCCGAAGCGAAAGGCTGAACAAAGCCCCTTAAATCGCGAATTCCCCCATTTTGATCATTCTCATTTCAGTCCACCTGTCCTGCTTTGAACAATCTTGAGATCATGACAAGACTCTCTTCCGAGGCCGCGGATTATGCTCCTCTGGCCTTGTCGAACGCGACCACCTCCGACCATGACGAGCCGCCGGATGAATGGCAAATCCCACGCTCCAAGGCAGCCAATGTTTGGGCACGTATTGGAACGCTCAACCTCCTGGTTCTGGCGTTGGGATCAATCTTTCTAGCTGCCCCGCTGGTGCTTCTGGGGCTAGTATGGAGAGAGTCAGTGGTCGCCATATCCGGGGGCCACCCTAATATGCTTTGGACGCGAGTTGTTCATGCTGAATGGACTGCCCGATTCGTGACAGCCTGTACCGCAGTGATTAGGATAATCATTGCTTTTCAGGCTGGTGTGTTTACTGCAATGGTTGCTAGTATCATGCTCGAAACAATCGGCACGCCATTATCCTATGCACCATTCTACTCAATCATCAGAGCTGTCAGCGTTAGCCCGAACACTTTACTATTCACAGCAAGTCTCCGACCTAAGGGCGTCCTATCTCTTTTGATCGCTCTACTTGTCGTGGTCGAGGCTGCAGTGATTGTGGCGTCTCAATTCTTGTCTACGATTCTGATCTCCGACTTCATGAACAGCCGTTTCACCGACGCAGATAACTTTACCCAGGTTGGTGGCGCGATAGACTACTATGGAAGAGTATCATTCTGGTGGAAGATGCCTCCTACGTCAAGCTGGACGTTTGCCGAGATGTCAGAGCCATTTTCGGACGGCCCCAACTACCACGATACAGGCCACACATATCGAGCATTCCTGCCCTTCGACGACGAGGCACCACGAAAGGATTTGCGCAGATTCCGTGGACCAGCGCAAGTAATCGATTACCGCGTATTCTGTGTGCAGCCCTTCCTGCATGACATGACACTCAACCCCCTTGGCGCGGATGGTTTATCCGGCCAGGTAGCGATAGATGCACCTTACCATCAGCTGCCAGGCTTGCCGACAAACCAATTTGTCAATTTTACCTGCAAGCTGCCCTCGCCGTATATCCGGGAGAGAATGTGGGGTGAGGGTAGCTTATGCTTTCCTCAACTTCCGGAGAATTGGACTGTGCAGCTGGCAGAACCCTTGGTCGAGACTATCGAGAATCGCTGGCCTTCGTTCGCGAACATGTTCCTTGTTCTTGACAGCCTCGACCACGGTGCTCGAATATCGAATTATCAAGGGCTGGCCATCCCGGGGCCACACGTCGAGGTTGCGCGCAAGGACGGTCCTTGGGCTATAGTGAATAACGGTTCTGATGTCGAGGCACTGCGGGTATCTGCCTGCTTTACTGACTTCCATGCGGCAGAATTCATAGTCGAGATGAACAGCTCTTGGGAGGGCTTGGAGCCCAAATTAACTTGGGATCTTGAGGCCGACGGGCATAACACCGAACCAAGCCGGCGCCAGCTTGGAGTGTCCAGGTCACCGCAGAGCCTGCGTGAACGGGGAGTGCTAGCACTGATAATGCACTCTCAGCGGAACGATAGTGATTTGGATACCCAGGACCAGGGTGAGGACCAGGGCCTAGTGACTCCTCAGCAGTCTGTGCCCGGCTTTCTAAGCGGACTGCCACCTGAGAACAAATACGATGAAGCCAATTTCGACACTGGATTGTTGCTGTCAAAAGGGGATGTTTCGGATGTCCTCAGAGCCGACGTGAGCCACGTGGATTTATTCCAGGATGCCTTGCATGATACCGACAGTCCGGCACTCGCGTCGCAAGGCCTCCTCACTCGGGCTGCTCAAATGGCATACTACAAAGACCTTGTACGGGATAATACCACTGAATCAGCCAGGACCGCGTTCTCTACCATTGCCTCGATCCCCATGCAATGGACAGGGTTCATTGTTGCAGTTTCGCTGGTTGCAGCGCACGTTACCATTCTCTTGATCATATTGGTTATATTCATTTTTTCCACGCACCACTCACTTCTCGGGCATTACTGGCAGGCTATCGCGCAGGTTGTCTCCGAGGACACTATCCGAGTGCTGGAGCAAGCCGACGCAATGAAAGACGATGAGGTCGCACAGTGGGGGGAGCACAAAATACCGCAGTTGGCTCAAACCAGTCTTGTCCGGCGACAATCCAGCGGGCGAGTTGCCGTTGGAGTAGGAGAGGAGAGTGAAATATAACCACAAGCGGCCGAGGTGTGCGTACAGCGCGCCCCTAGAAAGGATGTCTCGAGTAAAAGCTTGGTGGAGAGCCACGTGCAAACCAGGATAAAGCGGCCATCATCAAGCTGCTATCTTTGTAATTGATCACCAGCCGAGGTGGACAACTGCGTAGCTAGTTTCTGCTGGTTTTTGATGGTTTCTGGTAGCTTTTGGTATTTTTTGTAGTTGGGGTGGCTGTTGTAGTTGTACACACAGTCTGTTGGTTGTTTGACCCTGCTGAGTCATGTTTGCATGTTTGCA
The DNA here is from genome assembly GCF_016861865.1 of Aspergillus puulaauensis. NCBI lineage: Eukaryota > Fungi > Ascomycota > Eurotiomycetes > Eurotiales > Aspergillaceae > Aspergillus > Aspergillus puulaauensis. The sequence continues at coordinate 5,335,487 of NC_054858.1, forward strand.
TGTTTTGCATGTCCGGTGTTTGCATCTCGTGATTTTCCAAACAGTCAACACTCAAACTCAACAATCCTTCATCCTTAATCCTTAATCAACATGGCAGTCGAGTACGAGTTTGGCGGACCGTAAGGACCCTCCCCTGCTATCTGTCATTTCTAACCCGCTGTAGTCTTGGTGCCGCCGGCATTGTCTTCGGCCTCCCGTTGCTGCTCTATTCCTTCGCGTTTGGCTGTAACGATGTTGCTGGCTGCCCCATTCCTTCTCTGCTCCCTGGGCGTGCTCTGACTTGGGGGAATGTGAAGGCAGAGACGGGCCTTGCAGATCTCAGCATAAACAGCTTCATCACATGGGAAGTTCTCTTCGTCACTGTCGGCTATTATGCTTACAGCCTGCTTCTCTGGAGACTTCTGCCTGCCAGCCAGGTTCACGGCACCAAACTGGTCCACCATGGCCGCCCGCTGTCATATCGCTTCAATTGTAAGTATAGACATTCTGTCGCATTTCCTGAACACGGTCTGATCTGGATAAATAGCATTCTATGCCAGTGTGGTTACACTCACCATCTGTGCTGTTGGAACGTACCTGCATGGTGCTCACTTCGCTGTCTGGACTTATATCGCCGACAACTATGTGCAGCTTTTGACCGCTAATATCCTGATCTCATACGCTCTATCTGTGTTTCTCTACATCCACAGTTTTAGCGTGGACACGAAATACCCCAACCGCGATCTTCGCGAGTTGGCCGCTGGAGGCACCACCGGGAATCTGATCTACGACTTCTACATCGGCCGCGAATTAAATCCCCGTGTAACTCTGCCATTCTTCGGAGAAATCGATATCAAGACCTGGTGCGAAGTCTGCCCTGGTTTGACCTTGTGGGCCCTGCTAGACCTGGCCTTCATCGCCCAGCAATATCGCAACTACGGCTACATCTCCGACAGTATTGTCTTCACCGCTGTCGTCCAAGCGTACTACATCTTCAGCAGCCAGTACGGCGAATCCAGTATCCTGACCATGATGGACATTACCACCGACGGCATGGGCTTCATGCTCACCTTTGGTGACCTCGCCTGGGTTCCCTTCTTGTACTCCACGCAGTGTCGCTACCTCTCGACATACCCCGTGCACCTGGGTTGGGTACACATCGCTACCATGTGCGCCGTTTTTATCCTTGGGATATATATCTTCAGGGCTGCCAATACCCAGAAACACGTATTCCGAACCGATCCTAATAACCCTGCCGTAGCTAAGCTGTCTTATATCCAAACTAAGCGGGGCACACGACTCCTGACAGCTGGATGGTGGGGGATCTCTAGACACATCAACTACTTTGGCGACTGGATGCAGTCTCTCCCGTTCAGCCTGCCAACGGCACTCGCTGGATACCTTATTCTCCCGGCGGGTAGCACCGTAGGCGATGCCATTCCGATGTTGGATGGCCGACTGGTGGTTCAAGGACCCGCGGCTGGCTGGGGCATGGTCTTTACCTACTTCTATGTTCTTTACTTCGCCGTACTATTGATCCATCGCGAAGGTCGAGACGATGCCATGTGTCGCAAGAAGTATGGAGATGACTGGGCGGAGTACAAGCGGATTGTGCGATGGAAGATCGTGCCTTGGCTGTATTGAGTTTGTACTCAAGCCGGCACCTTTACTGCATCAACTCGATGAGGTGTGCTTTGAGACTGATATAAATTCCGGAGCATGGCCTCCAGGTTGGTTCGTTATTGCTTTGTTGTAAATACTAGTGTCTTTAATTCATCTAATGGTATATACTATATGACCTTCGCCCTCCCAGCACATTGATCTGCCAAGGGTCATCAACCTAGTCTACTGCCCCTTGGTCAAACTGGTTCTGGCCGGAATGATGCTCTCTGCTGCCAGCCGGTCAAATGCGAGATAGTGGCCCTGGCCGATGGACAGTTCCTCCGTGAAGCCCAATCCACGGATCTTGTCGAGGCTCATCTCTCGATTCCTGTCCAGCAGCGTGAATCCGGCCTTGACGAAAACCCAAGAAGCCTGGTCCACCGTCCGATGTCTGAGGCCATATTCCTCGCACATCTTCTGATACTCGTTCTGGTGGTCCGCCCACCACTTGTCAAGCTCTCCCCATCTGTCCTCCTCAGGGCCTGTACCCTCTAGCCCAAAGTATTGGGCCAGAATCGGCCATCTGACGGACCATGGCCCGGGTGTGTCGGTATCGGCAATGTTGAAGCCCTCCCCGTTGGCTTCCTCGGGCTTCTCAACTGACAGAAATATTTCAGCCCGAGTGATGATGTCCTGCGAAGACTCGGTGAAAGTATAGACAAAGTTCTTCTTCGTGCCGGGGAACTTCACCTGCGCCCCCGGTCCATTGATGTACCGGTATAGGGCGAGGTAGAGAGCAATGGGCTCAACATAGGTCATGCTCGTAACAGCGGGGACGTGTCCTTGACAAGTGACGCTGCGATTAGCATATTTTCCTCCTCGATAGACATTGTATAACCTACCGACAATCTGGTCCGGGCGCACTTCACACCACCGCCATTGTTTCCCCTTTGCAGCCGTCTTGATCAGGTCGACCTGGTCATAGTAGAAGATTTCATCGCCCCATGGAGAGGGGATCCTAGGCTGGTCTTCTCTCAGAGGAGGGTTGATCTCGATCTTGTCCATGTACCGGAAGACGGCGACGCCATAGTTCTAGTTATGATTACTCGTCAGTTGCCTGCCTTATATGACCACATAAGGGGCTTACATTTGTTCCCGTTTGCAGGAGAAAGAATTTCAGGCTGGTACAGAGCTGGTCAACCGCATGGACGGCGTTAAAGGTCATGCCCACGTTGAGGTTCTTGATGTCCATGACATTCTCCGAGTACGCTGTGGCGTTGGTGTACGCTATTGAACCAATATCTCCGTTAGCAACTGTGGCAGCTGCGATTGTCCAGTAGGACTACGCACCAAGATAATACACGTGGGTTACTTGATCCAGGCTGGGAATCTTGCTCTTCAGCTGCTGCCGGACATCTTCCAGGTTTGCACGCAGGTCAACGCCAGAGTACAGCTCGAGGCGAGGGTCCAGGGGCAGGCCGCTGTCCTCGACGGTTCGTGGGCGATGGGTCAATGCAATGACCCTGGAGAAGGTCGTCGCAGAGGGATACGAGAGGAGGTTCTTGGTCACTGCCCACCCGGAGATGCCACTGGCACCAAAGACGAGGGCCACGTTATTCTGGGATTCGATCATGTTGAAGACCGTTTCCTTTCCTACACTGGGACAGTTGGAAGCTCTCAGACCAGGGCCCGATCGCAGCCCGCACGTACCTTTATACGGTAGCCCCTCATCCTATTGTCTCGAGTAATGTGAAAGTGGATATACTCGATGCGATGGGTCGATAGCCTGCTCCTTCGCGGGCCGCTGTCCAGTGTCCACGGATGATCGTTATACGCGGGTCGGATGGCTTACGATGGTCCAAGCAAACAATCCCTGTTCTATGGACTGTCATCGTGGTCGGCTAATGGTTCTCCTGCCCAGAATGGCATTGATTGCACTCTTAGAACCGACAGCTTGGGAGCCAAGCACCGCCGGCGTGGTGGTACAGCCCTAGCGCCGCTGGAGTGAACATCATTGCTGTATTGCTGAGCAGCTCTGCCGATTCTCGCCTTCTCGCCCGTCTTGGCTGGGCCGACATCAGTCATGTCAAACACTGTGGGCCCTGTGGGTAGGCCCAATCACGACTCAGACGCGTTCGTCTGGACTCTATGGAGCCGATGGGTGGCCGGGGAAGAGCACCCGTGCGACCACAGCACTAACAGGGACTTTGTTCCGGCACTCCATTGCTTGCCAACTGCCATGGCCCCCAACAGCCTAAGACAATGGTCTCTGCCGCTTGCTTCATTTAGAAAGGTGCCTGTCGTCTATTGTCCCAGTTCCATCGCCCTCCCGCCTGTCTATCGAGCCTCGATATCCCGTTCCCACTGATCCGGGGTACGATATCGGATCGGTCGCGTAGAGGGCTATTACAAGCAAAAGATTACGATCAAACTCACCAGACACGGTACAATCTCTGATTTCGGCGGGACGGTGTGTTGCCGCCTGGTTTCGAAGGATGTCTGAAACCTCACTTGTTCCACGCCGGTTTAGTATTACGGTAACAGGCCTGAGCACGAGCACCTTGATCGATTCCCAATCCCTGTCAGTGGGCCAACTATGCGTAGTAACGATCGCCCATCAGGGCTTTACTTAGCACGTTCAGCTCTGGCATTTCCCCTGTGTCTGTGACCTGACAATGGCTTTCAAGTACTGACAGCCTGACACCTCTCAGCAGATGCGAGTTCGAGGCTACAGATACATGAACGATGGGCTTTCTAACTTCGCGGGAGCTGGAGTCAGGCTCACGACAGGCGTCTGTCTTTGGCGTTGGGGGTGCTTTTGTTGCTTTCATCTCAGCAGTCATTGCGGCTCGAGTCTATGTGCGAGTGGTGATGCTCCACGCGCTGGGAACTGATGATGGTAAGTGCCGATATTGTATTGCAGAACAATTCACTAACTGATAAGTCCTGATGGTTATTGGCTCGGTGAGTACAGTCCTCACGGCCTCAGCGTCAGGCTGCATACTAATTATGCCTTAGATTCTGGGGTTTGGCCTAACTGCAGCGTCCATGGCCGGTAAGTCTCATTCGGAACTCAAAGAAATGTCCAGGCTGACAGTTATAGCCGCCTACTATGGAGTCGGAAGGCACGGTAAGTAGGCCCAGAAGATCTGAAGCCTCCCTCCATCTGCTAACTGGACGCCCAAGCTGTCGATATCCCCGACGAAAACATGGTGCCAATGCTGAAGAGCATCTACTCCACGCGAATCGTCTACGTGCTCTCTCTCGGATTTGTCAAGGTGTCGCTGCTCATTTTCTACCTCCGTCTAGACCATCGTCCGTACATGAAATGGGTCGTGTACGCCCTCCAGTTCGTCGTTGTCGGATTGACCATTGCCAGTGTCTTCATCCTGGCCTTCTCCTGCTTCCCACCGGCCAAGTTCTGGGATTTGACTGGAGAGGCCGAGGGTAAATGCATGGACCCCAATTCACAGCAGGTCTTTTACGAGGCAAACGGGATTCTTAATATCATCACCGACATCTGCATTTACCTCGCCCCCATCCCGATGCTCTGGGGTGTGCGCATTTCCAGGGTGTGTTCATTTCGCCAACCGGACCAGAATAACATGTTAACAATATTTAGAGACGCAAAGGAGCCCTGTTTGGAGTATTCGGCCTCGGTATTCTGTCTATTGCGGGTATGGTTCTACTTTCTAATGTCCAGGTGTTGCAGCTAATCATTCATGCTCGTAGCTGGCTGCGTTCGATATGATTTTGTGAAGAAGCTGGCCCATAATCCGGACCAATACTACACTCTGGCAGATTCGCTAAACTGGTGCAGTATCGAGATATACGTTGGTATGGACTCTCCCTCCCAAATTCAGGTATACCTCTGGTCAGCCTAGCTAACTGCCTCTCACAGCGGTCTTCTGTGGATCTGCCCCCGCGCTATCAGTTCTAGTCAAGACATATGCACCGGCACTTCTGGGATCCAGCGGTCCCACAGGCAACAGTCATGGCCATCCCTCTGGCCCTGGTGGATCGTATCGATTCAGCTCACGGCCCACCAACCGGCGCCGGTTGTCAGATACGATTGACTTGAATGGGAGCCAGGACAATATTATATTAGGGGAAGGCCGATCAGAGGGGATCCTGATGAAAACGGACATTCATATGGAGGTTAATGATGCCGATTCGACGCACCACAACCGCCAGGATCATTTCAGGTTTGGGAAATAACGGGGTTATCACAGCCATTGACGGATAACTAGCTTTCTCGTGTACATTAATTGGTCATTCATTCTGCTTATTTCTTTCAATCGTGATGTAACTGCGTTGGAGCTATACCATTCCCTGTATCTATTATTTAATAAACCACACTGGTTGAGACTGGGTGGAACGATGGTGCCTACTGTAGAGAAATGCTGGCGCCTGGAGGCTGCAAGAGTCATCAAGCCTCATTCTGATAATGGAAGGGATCATTGGCAATAGTCTCTTGGCAGAGAAGTATATAATATATAAATATTTCTACTCGCTCGCTGTCGTGGGGGTATATATTATAATTTTTGCAACTGGCCCTTACTTTCCACCACGAAATCAGGATCTACCGTCGTATTCTGTGGTAGTAATGTTGGAAACCGGGCATAAAAGGGCCCTGCTGCCCGTAAATTGTCATCTGTAGTCAAGTTATACCCTATTCCTCAGATACAATCAGCTCTGTCAATATCCTTTTTCTTCGCAGATTTACCCTCTCTAGGGCGCTCTCCAGAATGCGTTTCTTGCCCCTCCAGGTTTTCTGTGCAGTCACCTCGACAGTGGCTGCAAACAGTCGCTTCTACATGCCTGATGAAGGGAATCCCCACGAGGCAACTCTTATGGCCTGGCCAGGGAACAACAACCCAAACTACGAAGACCCCGGAAGTCTCCAGCGCATGAAGGCCGAGCTGGTCGACATAGCAAAGGCCATCTCTGACTTTGAGCCGGTGACTATGATAGTCAGCTCTGACCAGGTGTCCGACGCCGAACGGGAGCTTGCATGCTGTGGAGAGTACGGCGTCGACATCAAACCCACCACCGCAGACGATCTGGAGCCCTGGATGCGAGACATCGCACCGACATTCGTGCTTAGCAAAGGGTCCCATCGTGACCTCTACGGGGCAGACTTCAACTTCAATGGCTGGGGAGGGCGATATCCGTCGTCCAGCAATACTGATTTGGCGCGCTATCTTCTTGATGACTGGTATATCCCTCGACTACAGTCCTCAATTGTTCTGGAGGGCGGAGCTCTGGATGTCGACGGTGAAGGTACCATGTTAGCAACAGAAAGCTCCATCTTGAACCCAAACCGCAACAAGAACGCGACCCGAGAGACTATCGAGCGGGAACTGCACCGGATCTTGGGCGTTACAAAAGTGATCTGGGTTCCCGGTGTCAAAGACAAGGACGTGACTGATGCTCACATCGATGCCCTCGCCCGCTTCTCCAGCCCTGGCAAGGTCGTGCTGAGTCGTCCGAGTCCGGGGGATCCGGTGTGGACAAAGGTCTACAACGACACCAGCAACATTCTATCCCAGGCTACTGATGCCAAGGGGCGAGCCCTGGAGATTGTGGAACTGCCTGATGCGGATGCCAACGATATCGACAGATCGGAGCCAGACATGGTAGTGAGCTACATCAACTACCTCCTTGTCAATGGCGCTGTCATTGCCCCACGCTTTGGAAGCCATAAATCCGATGCAGAGGCTAAACAGATCCTTCAGAGAGTCTTTCCTGAACGGAAGATTGTCCAGGTCCCCCTGAATGAGATCGCAGTCAACGGTGGTGGCATCCACTGCATGACGCAGCAGATACCGGCATTGGAGAAATAAGAGTGCATACTGGATTTCAAAGATATCAGCGATAGAATGGTGTATATTAAATAGTTATCTCTAGACTTCAGCGAAGTGTTGAGTTACTTTAACCCATTGTCTTCTGAACATTACATCTGCAAACCACATTATGTAGCTATTGAATTACAAAGCATCTACATCAACAGCGAGTCAGTTTGATCCATTTCCAATAGTTGTAGGCTGCGGGGTTGGAACAGCTTTTCCGGGCTCTCTGGACACGGAGAAGCTTTCCCGGGCTACGTATTAGTATCGCCACGACTCCCGATTAAATCAAACACACAAGTTACTTGGTAGACATGGCTGCGTTGGACAGTTCTCTTGGTCAATCCGCAGGGCTAACTGCCCTAGCTTGTTTTGTTACTGCGGTGGTACGATATAGGATGTCCGATATTGCATAGCCATCCAACTGACAGTGCCAGATTCTCGTATATCTCGTCGCCAACATCCTCTACCGACTTTTCCTTCACCCCCTGGCCCAATATCCTGGACCGTTTCTCAATCGCATCTCGCCCATCCCTCTCAGCTACCATCTGGTTCGGGGTCGCCTACCATTCTACGTCAAGCAACTGCACGATGTCTATGGCCCAGTGGTCCGCCTTACGCCAACAGAGCTGTCGTTCAATTCCGCCGACTCGTGGAAGGACATCTACGGCAGCCGTCCAGGCCACCGCAATTTCCATAAAGACCCAATCCATGTTGGATCTATCCAAGCTGTTCCGGGCGCGGTGACCATCACGATGGCGGATGATGTTGACCACGCCCGCCAGCGCCGCTCTCTATCCCACGCCTTTAGCACCAAGGCCCTGCTGGAGCAGGAGTATTTGATTAAACTGTATATCGACATCTTTCGTGACAAGATGAACGAATTCGCCCGCTCTGGCAAGACCTGTAACATCGCTGACTGGTTCTCATACACTACATTTGACATAATTGGGCATCTGTCCCTTGGGGAGCCGTTTGGATGTCTGACGAGTAGTGACCTTCGATTCTGGGTCCCTTTGATTTCCGAGTCGATAAAGGCCGGCGCAATCGAGCAGGCAACGAGACGACTGGCAAGCACCGGCGGTGTCCTGCAAACACTGATGCTGAAGATATTTGCGCCGAAGGAACTTCGTGAGCAGCGGATTAAGCATCTGAGCTACTCGCGAGAGAAGATACTAAAACGGATGGGACAGGGGGGCAATAACCAGCACCGAGACTTCCTGCATTATTTGATGACGCAGCAGGATAAAGAGAACCTGAACCAGGAAGAGATTATAGTGAACGGCGCTCTATTCATAATTGCTGGATCGGAGACTACAGGGAGCTTCACGACAGGGCTGTTCAACCAGCTCTTGCAGCCTGAGAATCGGGAAGTCCTCGACAGACTCACAGACGAGATACGGGGTGCGTTCCAGCGCGACGAAGATATCACGTATGAGGAGTTGGCCAAGCTTCCGTGGTTGACAGCTGTTCTTGAGGAAGGCCTCAGACTATTCCCCAGTGCGCCCATTGGGTTCACCAGGGCCGTCCCTCATGGGGGAGATACAGTCGATGGCCATATGCTTCCAGCAGGAACAACAGTGTCAACGTGTATGTGGGCGGCAACTCACGCAGAGGACAACTTCCGCGATCCCTACAAGTTCAGACCAGAACGGTGGATGGACAAGGAGAATACAACAGACAAACTCAGGGCAAGCAATCCGTTTTCACTGGGACCCAGGGGCTGCATCGGCCGCAAGTAAGTCATGACCATGACACCACTCACACAGCATAGTACTGACGATTGCTAGCTTGTCGTACATGGAACAGCGGCTTATCACGGCAAAGCTGCTATGGCACAATGATATTTCCATGACTGGGGATAAAACATGGACGCAATGGGATCCTAAAAACGACCACGAGAACATGCGAGTCTTTACCAACTGGATCAAGGCGCCTCTCACGGTCAGATTGACGCCGCGGAAGGTAGCTAAATGATTAAACATAGCTTATAATTTATCACTGGCATTGTATAGGAATCAGTCAAGGAAGCTTAGCAGGTGTTCTGGATATGTTGAATAACCAGAATCACGGCCCTTATCCAAATGTCTTGTACAAGAACTGCATCCCAGCTTGGAAATCCTGTCCCTGCCCTCTGTCCAGTACTTTCTGGCGACTCGTAAGAATGCTCTTCGTCACTTCAGGCCACGAGAGGGACTCTGCTGTCCGCCCATTTGGACCCTCCAGCACCTGTACGTCGACCAAGCGATTCTTCTGCTTCCGAATAATCCCATCTATTATGACCGTTTCAATATCTCCAGAATTGGCATGAAGCAAGACAGCAGCAACCGGATCCTCCTCCGCAGCGCAGGCCATATTGGGAGAGGTGGCGTCGAAGATGACCAGATCAGCCAGCTTGCCCACCTCGATGCTCCCAATTTGGTCTTCCATATTGACGGCTTTAGCGCCTTGTATAGTGCCCAGGTTGAATACCTCTTCTAATTTTATCTGCACAGACGGGTACTTTCCCGCTTCCATGGCTTCTCGGTTCTCAACTCCACGAGCATGCTGCATGCTGAGGCGAAGCTGCGTCAGGATGTCGCCAGAGTTGTTCGCATGGCAGTCGATTCCTATCGAGGCGTTGGACTTGACGTCTGGGCGGAAAGCCACAATCTCACCCAGGCCCATCTGAAGCTCTGTCTCGGGGGTAGTTGAGAAGTAGGCTCCGTGCTGAACAAGAGTCTGAGCATCGGATGGGGCGATTCCGTTGACATGCGAGAAAAGGACGTTCTTGTCAAGGAGGCCATATTCGGAAAGCAGGTTGACCGAGTCTGTCTATGAGTAAGTTCATTCAGTAGCGGGCTTGGTGACTACTCACTCGTCATGTAATTTGCCACAAAGTGTGTTGTAAAGAGCTTAAGACCGAGGGAGCGGCATTTGTCCCAAAGGTTCTTGACAGCTTCCTTTGGCAGCTTGAAGCTATCAAAAGCCAGCCCCAATTGAACTCGCCCACGGCCAAATGGGGCAGACCTTGCGAGGGTCTCCAGGGTGGCATACCACCATTCTGGGAAGAGATTATCATCGTAGTCGACAGTAGAGGCCCAGCTTTTGATACGCCAGATTGGGGTGTAGCAGAATATCGAACGTAGCCCGGACGAGGCCGAAGCCCGAATTGCTTCGGTCACTAAATGACGTGAGATATCTTTCCTTCAACAGATATAGAGGGCGCACCATGTTCAGGGGAGTAACTCATGTGAGCATGGTCAACTACGGTGGTGACACCGCTGTTGACGCTCTCCAAGCAGCCCCCGAGCTGGCCCCAGAAGATGTCGTCTGGGGTATAGTTGAATGATTGTATATTGCCTCGCCATCTGTAAGCAAGCCTCTGAATGGAGATTGAGGCGATGTACCTGCAACCATGTAGTCCATAAAGCCCAGATCACCAAGCCTACCTTTGAGCTGTATTGGTCAGTAAGCCAGTTGCTTGGTCAGTCATAGAATGGTACCTGTGTCTGCCATAGGTGATGATGCGTATCGACAAATCCAGGACAGATGATCTTGTCCCTGCAAGGTATCACGGTTCCCTCGGCGTCAGGAGAGGTGAGATTCTGGCCGATTTCTGTGATTTTGTTTCCTTGGATAAGTACATCGTGGTCTTTCAGCACTATAACATGGCCGTCGTTATGTCCGAGGACAGTTCCGTGCTGCAGTAGTATAAACGCCATTGTAAGCGCCTTGGGAGAGAATATCTAGATTACTGCTGAACATAAACGGTTCTACATGGCTATACATGGCTTATATAGAAGTATAACCGTCATTCGGCTCTCGGAGATAACCTCGGGGATTGGCAAGCCCGAGTCTGATTATCTAATCCCGGGGTCCGTGATTCCGGCCGTTGCCGCAGCCAATCAGCATTGAGACCCTAGTGTGTCCTGATTAGGCAAGTCTGGCCCACATGAGTTGTTATACAAAGAACACAAGATTAATCAGTGGGGCTCTGATAATATTATACATGGCAGACAGCCTCAATATATATACTATGTACTATATACAGCATAGCTTCGGGTCATGAACCGCCAGGATGAGCCGTGGCACCACGCAGATACGCCTCATGCTCCCGGCGCAGAGCAGCGGGATCATTCGTTTCAAATGCAAAGTTCCAGAGACTCGCCAGGAGTTTCTTTGCCTCTGGTTCGTTGAGGGCATCTTTGGAGCTCTTGCGGCCGACATGCTGCATGACGCTGGGGGTGATGGCCCACCGGATCTCATCCCGGTCGTTCGCAAAGTCTTCCGTCAGCATGTCCACGTATCCTACTTTCTTTTCCTCGTACATGCTGATCAGGTCGGGCACGCGAGACTGGGGAAAGACGAAGGCCTGAGAACAGCAGCCAAATTTGGGCATCTCGTGCACTCCAGCAGGGATGGGACGCATGGTGACTCGACCGGAAGCAAAGTAGAGGCCGATGAGAAGAGGCGTAAACACTCCGCACACCACCAGGACCAGGTCGTTTGGAAGCAAGGGACGAATCTTGGGCTGGTAACTCCGCGCCCCCAGTAGAAGAAAGGCGACGCAGCCGACGGCGACGAGCGAGAAGAACAGGTATGTCGGCCACTCTTCAGAGTTCCAGCCAAGGAAGTCTTCCGTATAGAAGAGACGGAAATAGAGCCCTAAACATGGGATGGTCAGTCAAGGGATGATATAATGCATGCAAGGACTATTAGACTCACAAGCCTCCGCTCCTTTTACAGTCATCTGTTCTCTTATAGAGCGTAAAGCATCTTGCGTGCGGTGGTACCATCCATCCATTGCCAGGACATCGTCTTCCAGCATGACCACATACTTCGCACCGACGGCTTCGCAGGCCTTCAAGAGATAGGTATAATCAAACAGCGCCTTTTCGCGCCCGTCAAACCGGGCCTGACTGGACTCCAGGCTGCGGATGTGGTCGATATCGACGGTCGCATTGTCGTACAACAGGACCTGGTCGGGGGCTCGCTTAAGCCATGGCTCCGAGTATGCCGGGTGCTGCGAAGGGTCGGTATGGGCGATGAAGAGCAGCAGGTGCATGTCCGCGCGCTCAGACTGGCTCAGGCCGTCGAGCAGCGAGCCCACCATGGTCTTGAAGTAGCGGGTGTTGTTGCGCGCGACGGTCGCAACGCCGACGCAGAAGGACGGGCTATCGGACGATCTCCATCGCCAGGCCTCTCCTACGCCGTTCTCAACATCCTGGATGTACTGGTTTGCCTGGGCGGTGCGGACGGTGGAATAGGTGGGCGAGTAGCCGGTGGACTCCTGGAAGAAGCTGGAGGTCGGATCACGGAGCGAGTGATGGCGGGCAACGAACAGCAACGCCAGATATAGCAGAAGGAAGGCGGGCAGCAGGCGACGAGTGCAGGCGCTGAGCTCCAGCAGCAGAAGCTTTGGGCTCACGAGGCCACGGCGGAGTCCGAGCCACTGGTACCGCATGGAGGCGAGCAGCGAGACATGAAGCCAAAGAATTCAGGACTGGCGATGGGAATGAGCGACAGCCTCGTGGACATCTCGCAGACCCTGGCATGAGCGCTAAAGCATCGTTAGTCTCGGGTTCGCTACGACGTGGGGAATCGCAGCCCTGAGGGATGTGGAATGGGGAGGCCGAATGGGGAGACCCTCTCGGAGGGCAGGGGGGGAGGAGTGGGCACTGGACACAAGTGGACACGCCAGAGCACAGCCTGACTGGCTGGGAAACGGGCAGATTGGGGGCCATTCAGGGCACAGCCAACAGAAGGATCAGGATTGCCAGATGGTCCAAATTTCCATCATTCAGCCCTGGTGCTTGGCAGTAGCCGCAGTCCGGAGCAGGCTGTAGGGCAAGGCGCTGTGCTCGGCTGACAATCAGAACCACAATATCAGCTCTGTTGCGAGAGCCTGACTATGACTGGACTCTGCCAGTATTCGTATCGAAGACCAGAACTGGCAGGCTCAGGGAGAACAGGGCCAGTCCCTTCCAGCCTCCACAGGGCCCGTTGCATCCCTTGTGATCGACACGACACGCAACCAGTAACCATGATATCACTCCACATACAAAGCATGCCTTCTCATTTAATACTCTGTACTCCGTACAGAGTACAGAGTATGAAACATTTGGTGTCCATGTCAATTCGACTGTACCTGCCCTTCGGTTACAGGATCACCGGTTGGCCGAGGCTTCGTCAACAACTGCGTCATCAGCACCGCCGCTGCAGATCAGGCGTCCACTCCGTCTGGTGTCTACTCTGTACGCTGTATACACAGTAGGCAGTAATAATCATGAATACCGTCCATGCGACGGTCTCTACTACGAGTCCTAATTGTTCAATGATGGTACCTCCGTAATGCGCAGATAATGCACAAATGTATAAATGTATAAACGTACAAGGCAGAATCTGCAGACCCACTTAGAGTCACATGTTCTGGTGCTATTGGCTGGCGAGTCAGGGGTAGCATGTGACTGCATAATTCATTATTCATTATTCTGCATATCTTTATTGATTGTCGGCCTTCATTCTCCCTTCTTTATCCTTGTGTATTCTATGTCTGGACTGGATAGAATGCATTGTGAATTATTATGCACTGGATTATTCAGAATCAGTGACGATGTACCTGAGCAGTTCCCCGCCCGATCTCGATCTGACCCACACCACCAACACCAACACCAACACTCCCAATTAACACGAACTCTCAATTATTACAACTAACACTACAGCAATACATTAAAAATGGCCCCCCACGAAGGCCTCGTCCACCCCAAGAAATATGACATCAAGGACAGTAACGTCGAGCTGGTCGGCTCCGATCTCGACCACCGCGTCAAGCACGCCTCGGCCCTCACTGAGCCCGCCTGGAACAACGGCAAGGTCGGCCAGGAACCAGGCCTGTTGATCTGGCGCATCGAGAACTTCGAGGTCATTCCTTGGCCAAAGGAGAAGTACGGCGAGTTCTTCGACGGCGACAGCTACACCGTCCTGCACTCGTACAAGCTGGGCGACAAGCTGGGCCACGACGTCTTCTTCTGGCTGGGAAGCAACACCACCCAAGATGAAGCCGGCACTGCTGCTTACAAAACAGTCGAGCTCGATGAGTTCCTGCATGGAGCCGCGACTCAGTATCGTGAGGTTCAGGAGTATCCGTCCGAGGACTTTACCTCGCTTTTCCGCCGTATCACCATCCGCTCCGGCGGCGTCGACTCTGGATTCACCCACGTCGAAAAAGAGGCGCCCAAGGAGGTCACCACCTTGCTGCGCGTGTTCAAACACCCGGGCGCTGGCCGTATTGACTCCATCATCGTCTACGAAGTCGAGCCCACCTGGCAGAGCCTCGACGACGACGACGTCTTTGTCTTGGACAAGGGCGAGAAGATCTGGGTCTGGCAGGGCAAGAACTGCAGCCCGATGGAAAAGGCCAAGTCAGCGCAGGTGGTCAACGACATGACGCTGGCCAAGCATATCGACGTCGAAGTCCTGTCTCGCCATGAGTCGCGGTCCAAGATCATTGTCGACATGCTCGGAGGAAAGGATGTCCAGCAGACCACGTTCAAGGCTCCTCGTCCAATCTCGCAGTCCAAGAGGGCTCGAGAAAGCACAGATTCTCACTCTCGCAGGTTGTTCCGGTTGAGCGATGCCTCGGGCCAGCTTTCCTTTGACCTGGTCAAGGACGGAGGACGAGTGCGCAAGGCAGACTTTGATGGCAACGACGTCTTCTTGTACGATGTGGGAAATCGTCTCTGGGTCTGGCAGGGGCTGGGAGCAAGTGAGAGAGAGAAGGCGTCGTGGATCAGAGTCGCTCAGGCCTACGTTCGCCGTCTCCAGAGCCAGGAGGACTCGGATGCTTATATGCTTCCCATATCCAAGGTTGTCCAGGACTATGAGAGCCCTTCCTTCTTGAAGGCCATTGAAGTCTAGTGGAACGAGCTATTGCTACATCATATCCAAGCACTAAATAAGACCTATTCATGTATAGACTATTATATATCGTAGTTACGGGCAGCATAACTCAAATATCACAAATGCCCCTCGCATACACCGGCTTGAAATGTTGCTGGTCCTGTGTCTGCAGCCCAGCTTAGGAGTCAAGGGCTTCGTATTCACTGCAATCCAGACACAGGTGCTCGGCATTCCATTAGGTATGCAGTGTAACTTGTGGGGTTCAAGGATATATATAGTTTGTTGTGTGGTACACCCGCGACACCCGTTCCGGTACAGGACACATCCACACTATTCCCCCATCTCCGTTTCTGACACTATCGATCTCTATAAATATAAAATAGACATATATAATACGGAGTAATAAATAATATAAATAATGTATTGTTGTTGGCAGGAGTCACCGCCTGCCGTGTCGGGTAATTTGTCACCCCGCATGTTTTTCATTCTTATCTTCCTTTTTCTCTTTATCTTCATCTTTACCTTGACAATTTTCTTCATTTACCTGCAGTCTCCATCGCGTCTCCTTCACCAGCTAAAAGACATGCTGGACTGCTAGATGCGACCTGTTAAGTCGTGGATGGCTCCCGGCCACTCCGTCGCTATTCCCTCTTTTTAGTTATTGTGCCACCACGTTTAGCATCATGCTTGGGGACGCCGACCTCAAAGCCCTCGGTGGGAACCTCAAGTCTGTCGAGGACGAGAGCCAGAAACACCACGATGACCTGCAGAAGCTTCTTGGCCAGTTCCAGTTCCTCCTCGACAGCTACAACCGCCTGAAGAGTGACTACGAGGAGGAGAAAGAGGGCCGAGAGAGATACAAGAGACTGGCCAAAACTCAGGTAAATCTCCCAAATTATTCACGGTAGTATTGTCTGACGTGACTGCTGCTTAGGAGCGGAATCCGTTTGTACTTGTTCTTGTCGACGGCGATGGCTATCTGGTAGGATCAACCCGACGCAGTCACACCCACCACAACGTGCTCTGTCTGACCCTCAAACAGTTCAAGGACTACCTCATCAAATCCGGCCATCAAGGCGGAGTGAAAGCGGCGCAACTACTCAACGAGTCTATAAAAGACCTTGTCCACGAGCGACTGGGAACCCAGGCGGATGAATGTCGGATTATGGTGCGCATATACTCCAACATCTTGGGGCTGTCAAAGTCTTTGGGCCGTGTTGGTCTTATCGGAAAAGAAGCACGGTCCTTTTCGATTTTTGCAGCGGGCTTCACTGCTGCCCAGGACTTGTTTGACTATGTGGATGCCGGGGACAAGAAGGAAGGGGCCGACTATAAAATCCGAGGTATGCATGTGCATTTAAAATGTCTAGTATCCCACTGACCTTTGGCAGAAATGTTTCGTTTGTTTGCGGATAACAACCAGTGCAAGCACATCTTTTTTGCAGGATGCCACGATACTGGCTATCTGTCCTTGCTGACTCCGTACCGCGGCAAGACTGACCGCATCACCTTGATCAAGGCTGCCTCATTCCACTATGATTTTAGCAGCCTTGAATTCGCTGTCCGAGAGCTTCCCTCTGTGTTCATGTCGACGCAGGTTGGCACACGCCATATCCCATCTCCTACTGTCCCGCCGGGTGCTAAGATCTGCACCCATTATCAAAAGGTAGTTTGTCCTCTCCCCGATCACCGCGGCGCTATCTAACGTGTGGTGCTGCAACAGGGAATCTGCAAATACGGAAACCAGTGTACCAAAGTACACACAGGGCTAGGTCAACAGTTATCGAAATCAGTGGATAACACCTCGCCCGGAATATCATCTTACTATACTAAGGAGCCCAGGTTCGCCACCCGGGACGTGGAATTCTACAGCAAAAAGCTTCCCTATATGGATACTAGGTCGCTGCAGTTTATTGCAGTGAATAAGGACGGAGAGCGTATTGATACCTATGTGCCCATACCGTCGCAGGAGAGCCGGGATACATATGCACGACTTTCCAAACCATCCAGGCCGTGCAACTACTATCACCTCGCGGGGAGTTGCGACACCGAGAATTGCGAATATGGCCACACTCCGCTTGATTCCGACTCACTTAGTGTGATGAAGTATATCTTGCGGCAGAATGCTTGCCCGAAAGGCGCTCACTGTCGATCTCTAAAGTGCTATCTTGGCCATATCTGCCAAAAAGATGGCTGCAGGGGTACTAAACCTTGCAAATTCAAGCCCTATGCCCACACTCTAGATCTTGTGGTGGCGTTGTGGGCTGACCCGATTGAACGACTTCCTGAAGACTCGCCAACGAGCGAGGCATCAGCAAATACACACTCCATGGATGACTCGGGGTCTGTCGATGGGGTTGAAATAGCGATGACCCTTTAAAACAACCATGAACAAGTGAACGACCTAACCACGGGTTGCCAGGGAGTTTGTATTATGATCAATCTCCCTCCAACCGTAGAAAATACCAGATCGACAGCCCCCTTTCTAAACTAAAGGGACGGAAGGGGCAAGCAGTGACAGACGATGGAAAACTGGAGTAGACCGTTCGCCACTAATGTATACGCTATCAGTATACGAATTACGAAGGAAGCAATGTCTGTTTACCGTAAGTCTCACACCCAAAGTCTAGCAAACTCAGGCAATTGGACACCAGTTTTACTGTCAACCCAGTGTAGTTCGTCACCTTCAAAATCTCTCTGTCCTTCCATTATATTACAGACATTTGAAAAAGGCGAAAGGGCGTGACAAAACAGATTATGTACTAGAACCGCGTATAGCTGGAGCGCTTTGGAGTCAACCGCATCATAATGGCGTCTGTGTCCTGCTCTGTACCTTCAGGCCCGCTGGACGCCCCGTTCCTGCCCCCGTATCGCTGCGAAGAGCCTCCAAACACGGTGGCCAAGTGCCGCTTAGCAAACGGCTTCAGAGCCGGCACGGAGGCGCACAGGATGCCAGCGTTGACCTCCAGGTATGACCAGTAGAACTGCTCTGTGATATCCCATGTATAATCCGTGGACGTGAGAGCCCCGATCATTTGCACGGTACGCTGGATGGCAATGGCGCACACAAAAACACCCGAAGACATGATCAGGATAATGGATATCCGCTGGGCGAGCCGCATGTTGAGCTTCATGATGACCGGGATAGGGAGTATGAGCGTCATGACATCCATGACAATGTTCAGCACACTGAGGACTATCATGATGGTCTTGGAGTCCATGCAGCTGCCTCTCTCTATCATATTGTACCAGTTCTTCTCGATAGGATCACAGCGGAAGATGAACATGAAGGTGTAGATCATCACATAGCAGGCCGCCGCGCCCATGAGCGAGAAGGTGATTACACGGAACCAACGCTGGGGAGAGAGGCGGAGATAGAAGGCCAGGATGGAGAGTTTGGAGAGGATCACGGCCCAGGCGTAGACGAGAGTGGCGACGAGGGTCCACTAGAGGAGTCAGTATGCCAGGAACTGGCCTATATCACGACGAGGGCAACTGACGATGTTGAGCCCTGGATAGTACTGCTCCATGGTCACGTCCCATAGATGCAGTCCGACGCCGGTGCCCATGACTGAACATTGCACGAGTTAGTCAATCTATACGTCGACCTTGGACGGGGAGACAAACTTTCGTACGAGACCGGAATCAGAACGATGGAGCATATTGCCGCGCAGCAGACGAATGCTGAAGCGAACGAAGAGTTAGCTGACGGCTTTCCGTTTCCGAAGAGGATGCACCTACCATCATCGAGCTGGAACTTGGCCTCTGTGAGGAAGAAGCGAGTGTATAGACGGAGCACGACGACAGCGAGGGCGATCAAGGCTGTGGTGATAGCACACGCCGCCATATTGGACTGGATGGACTCACCCCCAAACCGCTTCTCGCCCGGCGGGGGTTCCATCACATACTTGGAAGCCATATTGTCCTTAATCGCTGGTCCTCGACTTCCAGGAGGCAGAATACATAGGAAAAGACCAAAAGAGTGTGGAGTATTGTCCTGGGCAGGACTTGAAAGCCCCGACTCTTTTATATTTCTTCACTCAATCAACCAAAGTCCCGGACCCGTCTCGGGACGACGGGTATGGGGGCAGGATTCTGGATACATCGAATCGTGACCCCTGCACATACAGTGGCTGTCATATATCGATCGGCGCCGTTGGCTGGGCCCACCGGATACCAGACTCCCCAGTAGTCTGAGGCTTATGGCCGTTGGTGTGCAATAGAGACTGCTGGTAGGCTGTGCGGCAGAGAGTCTTCACGCCCCTGGCTGGGATGCCAGGATGCTAATGCAGAACTGAAACTAATTGGGACTCGAATGGCTTACGGATCAGGGGGTTCTCGGGCCTGAAGGTATCAGAACTCGGGAAGAATCCTGATAGTTACTCCAAGTAGAGCTGCTAACTTGCTAAGCGAGGGCTTGCTGCCATTGCCAAGTATCATCCTGGTCTTGGGGCTGAAGGCTGTGACAGGTTGCCACTGTAAGTGTGAGCCGCCTCGTATTCGGCCAGTCGACGAAGACATATCAGAGACTGGACTCATCAGTTCAGGCAATGAGGCCCGTACTTTGGCGCAGAGCAGGAAGAGGAAGACGACACGGCTCTGGAGGAACAGGCTGGCTGCTGCAGGAGCGCAGAGACCAAGCAGCTAAGAAGCCCTAACGGCATCTAGTGCATCCTGGCCGTGCGCCACGGAGCCACTCGGCTTACGGCCTCGTCCACGGACCCCACTGGCTTAAGCCCAGCAGGCCAGTCGACACGCCACCAGGACGGTACTTTGGCACGTCTTGTCAAACTGCAACAGGAAGGACTCCAAGTGCGTGGGTCGCCATCGCTCAGGCTCATGGGGGAACGGGCCGCAGTGGCTGCGAGTCAGTGTCCTCCACCAAGGGCTGTGCAATTACTCATCTGGACTCTGGAGTCTTATTTCCCCCCCTCTTATACCGCAACGACCTCCCTGGGCCATTGATTCTGCTGACTGTGGTCAAAAAGTAACCATGGCACTGGAAACGCTCCTTTCCTTGCCCCCCGTGGCCCTCACGGCGGGCGTGGGAGGTCTCGTACTGGCGTACTGGCTCTCAACGTATGCCTACCTCTACTGGTTCCATCCGCTTTCCAAATACCCTGGTCCGCCGCTGGCAGCAGTCTCTGAGCTCTGGTATGCGTCGGCCTGGACGGGCGGCTTCTGGAATCGCAAGATCCAGGACGCCCACCAGCGATACGGCGACATTGTGCGCATCGCACCCAACGAGCTCTCGTTCGCAACGGCCCAGGCCTTTCGCGACATCTACGGCGCCCCCTCGAAGACGCGCAAGCTGTTTCCCAAGTCCGATCGCTTCTACGACAACGGCCACCCGAACATCGCCTTCGTGCTCGACCCAGAGGAGCACGCCCGCCAGCACCGCATGTTCGCACCGCAGTTCCGTCCCTCGGCCATCCGCACGCAGGAGCCCATCATCCACGACCATGTCGACCTCTGGGTGAACCAGATCACAGCCCGCGGCACCGGCGGGACCGTCCCTCTCGATGTGTCCAAGTGGTTCGAGTGGTTGACGTTTGATATCATCGGGGAGCTCACCTTTGGCGAGTCGTTCTATGCGACCCGGGATAATAAGAGCCACCCATGGGTGTCTATCCTCCTGGATGCTACTTACAGCGGCTCCATCTTCAACCTGCGTAAGCGTCTGGCCTTTGTAGGTCCGCTGCTGCGTTGGATGCCCTACATCTCAGCGACCGCTCGCGCAGCTGTCGAGTCCATCGCCCAGCACGGCGCCATGACACTCGCAAAGACACGCAAGCGAATTGAAGTAGGACCAGCACACAGTAACGGCACTGGCAGCCGCGTCGCTGTCGATGATTTCCTCGAGCACGCGATTCGCGGCGGCGGCATGTCGGACACAGAGCTCGCCAACCAGGCGATGGTGATGCTGACTGCCGGCGCAGAGACCAGCGCGACAGCATTGACAGCGGCATTATGGTATCTATCGCAGAAGGCTCACTCCCACTGCCTGGAGCGACTCAAGACGGAGGTGCGGACTGCCTTTGCCAGCCCGTCCGATGCCACCGGTGATGCGACCGCGCGTCTCCCATACCTCAATGCGGTCCTGGAGGAGACGATGCGGCTGTTCCCTCCCTCTCCAGTCGGTCCCCCACGCGTCAGTCCCCCTGGCGGCGAAACCGTCGATGGTACCTTTGTCCCCGGCGGCGTGTACGTGTCCACCGACGTATGGGCCATCCACCATGATGCACGCACTGTCGGAGAGCGCCCGGACAGTTTCGAGCCGGAGAGATGGTGCGATGGCCCTACAAAGCCTTATACAGTGCCCTTTAGTATCGGACCGCGAATGTGCATCGGAGTCACCCTCGCGTGGGTCGAGATGCGCATCGCCCTGGCCAAGACGGTGCTCGCGTTTGACTGGGAGCTGGCGGATGGCAACGGAGATTGGGTTGACGAGGCCAGGCTCAAGCAGCTGTGGAAGAAGGCGCCGTTGATGCTGCACTTCCGGCCAGTGGCGAGGCAGTGATTGCATCGGTTATTTGTATAGGTCGTCTGCAATAAAATGTCAAGGATCGCATGTTCTATGCCGCCATTGCCTGATACATAATAAAGGAAAACAAGTAAATAGCACCGACCCCGTAGCTAGTGTCGTCTGATGTTCAGACCATGGATGGGAAGCCTCTTCCCCACTTCCCCAGACTCTGACAATTAAAAACTGGGCTCTTTTCGCTTGGTGGGAGGCCTGGATCCCGGCAACTGACGCCACACGGTAGGTCGTGACATCAGCGCAGTCTGTGATACGGAAACATTTAAAACGCACCCCATTGCATTTGCATAGTGACTGAAGCTCCAAAGCGATGTTCCCTGATTAGAGCCTGCTTCTATCTAGTTGGAAATGGCGCCTGTGACGCAAACAGACCAGGATCTTGGAGAGGGGCCACCAAAGTATACATCCAGTGGAAAGAGGCGCGAGCATACCGAGCTGCCCCCGTCACTACAGCGGATTGTAACGCAGGAAGATGAAGACGAGAGTATCTACGACGAATACTGGGCTGGAGAGTACGGTCTTCCCCGATCTGAGCCTATTCAGCTGTCTGGATAGCTCCGATCCCCAATATGACTGGTTGGAATGTACAAGTAACATCATAATTCCAATGCAGGTACAATGAGCCTGTGCCAGCCGTGCGCTATGCAGCGTACACGTCAAGGCTTCGCACTCTAACGCTGTCGCTGCAGCGATACCTCGCATACACCTCCAATATCAGCGAATCGGTCGGACCTATATCTAGCCCTTATATTCTAACCGGCGCACACGCTGTGTCCTGGGGGTACATTCTATGGGATGCTATTCACGAGAGCCGCAAGGCATCCCACAAAATCCCACAACTTGTACGTTCTACCTGCGCATTGCGAAGTATACTAAGAAAGTGCAGGATATGGATGCCGCGTCAGCTCACCCCCGAGTGGCTGCACTATCGAAGGATTATCGCCTTGTCGGCATCCAACGCATTTTATTTCACAGCCTGGCTAGCATGGCCCTCCCTGCCGCCACAATCCAAGGTGTTATGAAGTGTACAAGCTGGATGATGAAGGACATAAAGAACACGCGTCTTCGGACGACTGGCACACTGGGCCTTGGGTTATCTGTGATACCATTCTGCCCGTATATCTTCGACAAACCAGTGGCGAAAGCACTAGACTGGGCTTTTAACAAAGCGCTTTGATCATTGGGTTCATGAACGAGTGTCCTGTATATACATTCTGCTCGAGCTCGCAAGTTATATATCACTTGACTGACGCTCTGTCACAATCACTCTGCAAGCATATCTGACAGAACATGAGCTTGACTCAGTTCCAGGTCCTTGGTGGCAGTCATCAGCACCAGCTGTCCACTGTGGTGAAGATCCTGAAGGTACTTGAAAGCCCCTGCAGGCTCTTCGTCGTGAAGCTCGTCTCTATACCGGCTGGCGAACTCCTCGTACTTGTCTGGGTCATGTCCGTACCAATGTCGTAGCTCTGTTGATGGAGCGACTGCCTTCAGCCACTCGTCCCACGGTGCTTCGTCTTTGCGTTGACCGCGAGGCCAAATTCTGTCCACCAACACGATCCTCCCGCTATCTGGTCGCCCATCTTTGACATGGGCGATCTCAATATCGTGTTTGTGGGGTGCCATACTTGGGTATGCACGGTTTTGTGAAAGGAAAGGCAGGTATAGAAAGGGCTGGCGTAGGACTGATATTCGTGAGCTGAGTTGTTAAATAATATTCCCAGCCTGTACAAAGCGGTTGGAACCAGAAACCAGACAGAGTCATGACGTACATTAAATAGTCTGAGTGTGGTTTGAACAGTAATTAATATTGAATTATAATTCACAAATACTCGGTATATACCGGGAGGCTACATGGACCCGTTATAAGGAAGGAATATAGAGCTCGGCTAGTAATATAGATGCGCTGACTATTTTGGAATATATACATAGCGTGGGTCATATAATACAGAACCAGATCAAGGTCACTGATCATGCGTTGCTGTTGCAGGAGAAGCTGTTGCTCGAGGCATCGTCGTGAATAGCCTTGCCAGAGACGTAGACTCCAAGGCCGCACTGCAGCGAAGATATTGTTAGTCTGTAATTCAAAGATTGCCAGGACATGTAGTTACTCACTATGCAACCACCGATCAAAACAACCAGCACGTTGATGATAGTGAGGCAGATCTTTCTGGGGGACGAAAACCACTTGCCCCAGTTAAGGTGCAGCCAGTATACACCGGACAGTCCGTAACTGAACCAACTAGCAAAGAGGGAGCTCTGCAGAGGACGTTAGTTACAGAAAGCGACGGTGCAATAGGAGAGCTTACAATAAGACTGAGTAGGTCGCTGAATACTGGAATGGCATCGGCAATGATCCAGGCAATGATCCAGCAGGTCAAAGCAATGCCCACCCACGATCCAATCGAGAAAAGATCACGGCGGTGCATTCGGTCTGTTCCACGGAAGAGGCGGACATAGATGTACTTGAGACCAACGTGGCCGTTGACAACACCGGCGCCAATGATCTGGAGTTGTTAGTATCAATAACCTAAGCCCTATGAGTTGGACATACCGTCGGGATCGCGATCCCGTAGGCGACCTTCTTCAGGACCGGGCCTGCTGAGCCCAGAGCAGGCGACTCGACCGACTGGCCGGCGTAGTAGTAGATGACAACGGCTGCAACGGTGTAAAAGATGATCTCGAATGTCTGCAGCAGATACAGAGCCTTGGGGAAGTCCCGAGGCTCCCTCATCTCAGCGAGGAGACCAAAAAAGGCCACATGAGCGCAGTAAGCAAAGACGATGTTGGTCACCGCGGTGAAGGCATGGAACAGATCGGTATCTACAGTGGCCTTGATGGTAGTGTATCCCTTGCCCTGGACACCAACACCAACCATGGTGATGATGACAGCAGTGAAGATACTGACAAAGGCTGGCAGCAGTCAGCATCACCCTTTACAGGTCGGAGTGGTTGGCAACATACACATGCAGGAGATGTAGGTCATGTTCTTCATGGTACGGGGAAGTGAGCAGACCATGCAAATGACAAACCCAACTGTCGTGAACACCATGGTGCAGGTGCCGTGTTCTGTAACGGTGTTCATCATGACGCTGAATGTCAGGATGTGACTGCCCATGATGAAGATGGAGAAGAGCAGCTGGCCAATGCCAAAGAGCTCACGACCGAATGCACCCATCAGGACCTCTCCAGCATCAGCGAGGTTCTGGATGTGCGGATAGCGGTGATGGAACTCGGCAATGACCAGCCCGGTATAGGTGGCAAGCAGACCCAGGCCGATAATCAAGATGATAGCTCTGTAGATGGCCGGTTAGCTTGCATTCTGGCAGGCAGATTTGCTTCCAGAGACTTACGGCGCAAGGCCCAGCTGGGCGAGAGTTGCTGGCAGCGACAGCACACCAAGAGAAACAGACTCCGCAATCATGACTAGATGGTATCCATTAGATAACGCGCCAGGTATCTGCTCTGCGGCTTTTACTTACACATCCCAGTTTGCCTGTGGCATTTGATCAGCATGAGACCGGATACACCGAAAGAAGGCAATGCTCCAGACTTACCACCACTCCATAGTCTTGTATTTGACTTCGGCGTTGGACTCATCGCCAAACGCATCCACGTAGCGCGGCGCGGTGGCCTTCTCGTCCTCGGGGTTCTCCTTCCATCCCGACTCCGAGTCTGCAGGAGCAGGGAATGGGTTCACGCCGTCGATGCTCATTTTGACAGATACAATGAGGTGTCGGATGGGAGTCAGGATAGAAGATGCAGGCAGTCGAGATACATGTCCCCGGAGCCTGTGGGAGAAAAATTCTCTCGCGTGGCCAGTGCCCCAGGTGGGACTCGGGGCAGCAAACCCCGCGAGTCAAGCATTGCAGGCAGATGGATACGATGGACACAGATGGGCATACAGAGTAGATGTGCAGAGGAAAAATTCAAGCCTTGCTGGGTCCACAGGATACCCACAGCCAGGAACACCCGCGAATCGCCATCTTTTGGCTCGGGCATATTAAGTAACAAAAATGGCCAGAGTCCCACTGGATCCAACCGGAAGTTCGGAACTCGCTGAGGAAATCTGTTATCGTCATATCTTAGAGCTGGCAGGCTGTCACAATGCGCCCATCTGGAATGGCAGCTGGTCCAGCTGATGCATAGAAATCAAGTCAATCAAGCCAATCGAGATCAGGCCCTACCTGGACGTGCCTCGAGTGACCTTCTGGTGCTTCCTTGAGAAACAGATGATTCCGCCGACTTGAATAAAAACAGCAGGGTTTCCACGAGCAGGACGAGCGGCAAAAGTCCAGTGGTTAGTATAGTGGCACAAGCCATTGTTCGTCTGATATTGTTAGGGCTACTGATAACACCTTAATACAGAGACTATCCGTGCTGGTATGGCAACCAGTTGGCCTGGTCCAAGATTACCTTTTCCAGAGAGATTATTTGTAGTTAATTAAAGACTACCTCGATATTATAACCCGCAGGCTATTCCTTGCTACTTTCAAGTTGGCCAAGAAGGCTGTTCCACGGTTCGTATGCTGGGCTGTCCAGCACGTTGTCACGACTCCTACCCCAGATGAGATCCATGAGGTCATACATTATGGACAAGACTTAAAGCCGCCAGAACCTCAACATTTGGACCTTAACCGGGGGCTTAATATTGCACAATCTTGCATGGCCTTTAGCTTCAGACAACCAAATGGCAGGGTTCAGCACATACCCCCTTAAGATCATCATTCACGTCCTGCACATCCTCCAGGTCGCCAGTGCGATAATTGTCCTGGGCATTACGGCCTGGGCGGTTCGAGGCACAAAGACGCTCACAGTCATTTATTCTCTGATCATCGTACGATCCCGGTTGATACTCTCACTGCGAGTGCTAATAGTGGCTAGGCTGCCCTGACACCAGTTGTGTATGTTTTGGCGATCGGGACCAGCTATCCTGGAAGACGACAGAAATGGTTTGCTATTCCGTGGGTGGTATGCGATGGAGTCATCTCTTACCTGTGAGTATTCTATCTCTTCTCTTCGTCAGAGCGCGACCTTATATCCACCAGATGGCTTGTCTCGTTCGTTCTCCTGGCACTCAATTTCAACCATCAGAGCTGCCGGGTGAGCCCCTGGAACGGCGAGACCGTATGTAGTAGAAAGTATGCAGCAGAGGCATTTAGCTTCATTGCCTTGTAAGTCGGTGATGTTCGACAGTTTATCCTGTGGCTTCTTTAACTGTGAATCAGCTTCATGACGCTGCTCTGTTTGGTGCTGGAGACGGTGTATATTTATTATTGGAGGGCTGGCGACGAGCTTACAACGGAGGAGTCGAGGATGAGAGAGGCTCATTTGTCTGAGAGACTTCACTCGCAGGGGCTGATTCCTTGAATGATCTCTTGTCTCTCTATCTACTGTGTTGGCTGAATATGCAACGGCCGTAGACCACCCTTTGCGATATAGTCTACGCACAATCATTACTTATACACTTATACAACTTACTCGTCTCGCTAACTCCAATCCATCCACAACCAGGGTATAAGAACGTTGTAGGATGTCTGACGTCACAGGTCAATGCGTCAGGAATACGAAGGCCTCGCCAGCAAGGCGGGGGAAGCTGTCGTATAAGCTCCCTACTCCCACAACAGCTTTTCTTAACATCAGTATACCCTTAGGACTATCAGATCAATGTCTGCTCAAGATAAAGCCGTCGTTCTGACGGGGGGCTGTCTCTGTGCAGCCATTCGGTTCGAGGTATCATTCCACAAGGACGGTCAATGGCCACCGGTGGTACATCTGTCTCCAACAGCCGCTTCCTATATGAATCTGTGTCGCTAATCAATTGCCAGTCCGAAAGCTGCCAATGCACGATGTGTCGGAAATGGACCGGTGCGCTTATCTATCAGTACCTGTCCATCTCTCCAGATCAAGTCTCTCCACCACTCGACACATTCGCGACATACAGAGAATACCCTTCGTCACCGGGCCGATACCGCGGGTTCTGCGGCCAGTGCGGTAGTTCATTGATTTGGAGGTCAGAAAGGGAGAGTGAGCTCGAGTCGTGTGATCTTCTGCTTGGAAGTATAGATGAGCGATGGCTTGTGGGAGGTGGATTTGGCAAGCTGCTGTGCAAGCCCTCTGGGGCACAGCACTGGCGTGGAAATGCTATCGAGGGCGTAACTGACTTTCTTCAGGGTGGGAGGATTTACCTGGCTGGAAAGGAGGCAGTGTAATCCAACAATCAATTCCAGGTATAATCGAACCTGGGGCAGGAGTATTATACTTATAAAGCTTACTAGTATCAAATATATATGGTTTACAGTTGGACTGCATGCGGTATCATTCCATGGCATCTAAAAAGCCTCCTCTTCTATTAGTTCATGTTTATTTCTATTCTGTGTTGGCCTGTTATTATACACGTCCCATTCCCCAGTGGAACGCACAACATACTCGCACCTCGCGTGCAGGATCAGGAGCATCGCTGGACACAGTGAGAATCCTTCGCCTCCCAAAGGTCGTGACGGCTGGTGGGCACGGTATTTGACGAACTCTCGCCTTGATAGCCATGGCCCTCTCCAGGACAGCAGGAGAGATCTGCTCCTTGGGTAAAGTGACCAACTGCATCCCTTCGAGGCCTTGCACCTGAAGCGCATCACGCAGGAGCTTCTGCCACTCGTGCTCCTCCTCGTTGCGCCCGCGTTGTGGAAACGAGGCCGGGTTCTCAAAAAGGAGACTCCGGATGGCATCCCCCCACAGGCACTCCCACCTCCAGCATGACAGGATATGATGGAATGCTACCTGGTCACCTTCAGGCGGGTCTCCGTCCGCGTACGGGCCGGTGGGAAGCACGTCGAACCCCGAGTAGCTCCGACAACTCCAGTCGGGGAGGCAATATGTGATATAGGTCAGTCGAGTGGTCAGGTCATGGAAGGGGAGTCCCCTTTCCGGCTCTAGAAAGGCCTCCATCGTGCTCGCGAACATTTCGCCGTAGATAAGCAGCTGGAAGGTGGCGCGGTCGGCCTCAGTCTGAATGGTGTAGGCCTCACTGACACCGCCGTCCCAGAAGTCGGGTGTGCTGTACCACTGCCGACCGGCCATCTTGTCGATTTTGTCGGACAGGGGATTGATGATCGAAAAGCGAGCGAGGTGGGTGCGCCGGATATCGGCCAGCGTCAACCCAGAGCGGTGCAGACAGAACTGGTAGAAGCCATCGATCCCGCCCTGCAGAGCGCTACGCAGCTCGCGGACGCGCTCGGCATCGCCCAGGGCCCAGTTGCTGGCAGCGCGAGCTGTTGCGAGGACGAGGAAATGGGGATGAGGCGAGAAAAACGTGGGGGCTGACGCGGCCGCCAAACGCAGGATTGTCTGTGGTGGCGCGGCGTTCAAGGCATCTCGCAGCCGGCGACAGGTGGCAGCGGCGCTGGTGAAGGTCTCGATGTTGTCGATGAAGTCGGGAAGCAGGCACAGGATCTCATTGGGAAGGGAAAGCAACATGTTGACACTATACGCGTGGGCTACTGAGTGGAGGATCAGCGAACAAGAGTGGCTTATATCCACGTATACCACTAGTGCATATTACATAAAGACTAGTATGCAGTGAGTATTGCATAGACTGGTATTTCAGTGAATGATATCTATTCTAACCACGTCGAACGATGGCAGCGCCCTCCTCGAAATGCTTCAGAAACCTGCCTGAGACCACCCTTCCCTCGCGCTCTCCCACGACAATGGGCCAGAGGACACGAGCAGCACCATCTTCAAATCCAATCGGGCAACCGTCTCGAGGCTGGCAGTCCGGTGCCGCACTCATGTAGCCCGGATCGACCGAGTTCATTGCGACACGACGAGTCTTCCAGGCAGCAGTCGCCTCTGTCTCAGTGATCATGTTGATCGCAGCCTTCGACATGTTTGTGTGAACATGGTGGCCTGCTTTGCTGCGAGAGTTGGCCACGTCGTCGAAGATGCCTTCGCGTGAGGAGACATTCACAATATAGCCCATGGGCCTTTTGGAAGACCGGGGGTCATCCGTGCCCATACAGGGCAGCAGTTCGCGGCATAATATGAGAGGCACAAAAGCATTGACGGAATGTGCACTGATCAAATCCTCATACGGTATCTCGTCTAGCGATTGCTTCCAGGACGACTTCCCAAGCCTTGCATCCTCGCTGGTGTGAAGGCCTTTCTGGGCGATGGAAAGATTCTCTACTTTCTCTTCATTAGTTCCAATCTTCAACGGCTCCTCCCCGTTATCGATTTTGGGAATCCATGATGCATCGAGGCCTCCTCTGACCATCGGTAGATACTTGGCTTCAGTCGTGTCGGCGATCAACCTCTTGACCTGCGGAAGATCTTTCAATCGCTGCTCTCGAGAAATTGCCTTGATTTCGGCCTTGACAGGATCCGTCAATGTCTGGGCAGCATTGTTGATCAGAATGTCCAGGAATCTTCGCTCGGTTGAAGGGCGTTCTTCATGCCAGGGATATAAAAGTCTTCTCACGACACGCACGATCCGAAATGCGTCTTTGGCAGCCCGGAAATCAGCACCGACGACCTTTAGCCTTGACTGCCAGCGCTCAAAGTCGGCTTCCGTAGCATATCGACTCACTGCATCGGCTGGGTACCGCGAAGACACGATAACATGTGCACCACATCGCAGCAGCCTCAAGGCTGTGTGATAGCCCAGGTTGATCCGCCCTCCAGTGACCAGTGCTGTTTTCCCATCCAGCACTAGATTTTCCGGCAGGGATAATCTTGACGAACTGATATTGAATGCACCGCAGTGAATGCAAAGCGCAGGGTATAGATCGTGGGCGCCGCTCTTCCCATACTGTTGCCGGCACATGTAGCATCGTTGTTTGGAAACCCTTTTTCTACCTTCGTTATGAAAGTGCTCTCGCATGTCATCACTGATTTGAAGGTGAGATTTTACTGCCGCGACAACTTCCTTCAAGGAACTGCTAGGCGTAATATTGGAGACTGGTCCTCTCTCGAGGTATTGTAGCACCTTGAGAGTCGCCTCGAGTTCTTCGACTTTGGGCATATGAGCCTCTCCACTGAGAAGAGTATCCTCATCCTCACTCGTCGTATGTTTGAGACCATTCCAGTAAGACTTTATGCCCCCAATTATGGCTTCGCATCGGGCCAGCCTCAGCGCTCGCGAGACTTCAGCGTCAGGGGTGAAGTGCGCTGCGATCGCATCTAGTACCGGCGATGGCGAGCCTGGTAGTACTAGCGCAAGCCTGCTAGGCGTAAGGCCCTCTTTGCATCTGGTTTGATCCTTTCTTAGCTGCTCGGCGATAGGTGCAGCGTGTTGTATCGTGAACTCCGCGTTCGGAAGAAATGGAGGAAGCTCCATATTGATTGAAATGAGGAATACAGAGGGCACGAACCACCGATTTAAATACGAACACAGCCAGAAGGCATTCACAGGACGGCTCGCGCTAGAAACGCATAGAATCAGCAGTGACTCACTGAGTTTGGCCCCAGTGCTAGCAGGTTTAAAGCGCAACGCGGCCTCTGGTTATACGACATTTCTTCACTAAAATGCCGCCATTCCAGAAAATATGCCAGGAATTGGCGAGATTGCCTGTCGAGCTCGCCTACCAAATCATTTGCGACCTCAAAGTCTGGGATGTCCTCAAGCTGCTGTGGTACGATGACCCCAAACTCACTGCCGTTGTGTCGTCGCACCCCCAATGCCGCAGTTTGCTGGGAGAGGACGATGAGACCTTTTCGCAGACACGACAGATCGTAAAATGCTACTTTGCCATGTACGTCAAAGCAGGGCTCCCATTCAAGCCTGCGGGGGACGGATATTTATCTTGGGGCATTGATGTCTTGCTGGCACATAAACTGGGAGAACCGGCACGCAAAGTTATTATGAAGGAATTGAGAGAGCCTATCCAGTCCTTTCTGCACACCCAGATATACGCAATGGACCTGGAGCGCTATCTTGATCGCGCGGCTTTCCCTCATGGAATGCCAAAACTGTATACTTGCGACACAGTGCAAGACCTGGGAGAGTGCATGGACGCTGTCTTGCAAGCAAAGAAAGCCCTTTTCAAGCAATCCTCCGACCAATTGCAATGGGCAGCTTCCCTGATGGAGCAGAACCCCGATCTTCTGAAGCGAACGTTGGATCCGGAGCAAAAGCAGCGCCTAAATACAGCACACATCGTATCCCGGATGCGACAGAAAGCCAACCGCTTCAGAAAGTGTGATGTCAAACACTTCATCGGTAGCGAATACTTTGCCTTCTATTTTTTCCCAGTCAGCCCCTTTGATACTTCATTGGCGAAGTTGCTGCGGTGGATGGAGAAGTATGGGCTCAATGCGCGAATGGATGATGGCACGAAAAATGCACACCCGCCATCCATTGAGACGCATGCCAATATTGTGATGGAAGGAATGCCTCATTTCTTTACAGAATTTCCTCCTGCACAGCGTTCGGTAACAAATGACAAAGGTGGCGTGCTACGAACAGTCCACCCCGAAACAGATTCTGGCTCACGGGAGCTGTTCTTCACGGTTCACAGGATAGCATCAGCTCAGGAGTTTAGGCTGCCAGTGAGAAAACTGGCCCGCGAACCCAATGACGAGAGAGAGCAAGTTTGGCTGGCATCATTTGTTGCCCTCTATCGGTACTTGGAGATGTTAGAGAAGACCTCACGCTAGATGCTTGATTGCCACACCCGGGTTTTACTGTACATACGAATAAGCAGCATTTCCAGCCCCGCAGCTGCCGCCGATATAAATCTAGTCTGTAAATGAAAGTGGAAGCCTGACCGTCCCGTGCCCCGCCCTGCCAGTGATCCGCAGTTCCTTTTCCCTCTGCGACAATCGCGACGAATCTGGTTTCTTCATCACCCAACCGCCCGCACCGGTTCACCCTCTAAACACTGCCTCCCCCTCACCTCACCTCCCCAGATGGCCAGCCCTGCCAGTCGAGTCAGGCAGTTTGGCCTGACGCCGGTCTACACCTCACCCGACCCCCAGGTGGACATCGTCTTTGTTCACGGGCTGAACGGACACCCCTACAGCACCTGGGCCACCAACCCGCATAATGAGCAAGGCCTCCCTAGTGTCTACTGGCCGACGGATCTCCTCCCCGAGGCCCTGGCGTCGAGTCGGGTACGAATCTTGACCTACGGTTACAATGCGAATGTGGCCTCCTTTACCGACAGCGTCTCTAACAATCGCATTCATCGCCATGCGGAAACGCTTGCCTCGAGCCTTGCCGCGAACCGGTATCTGCGAGACTGTCTATATCGCCCCATCATCTTCGTTTGCCACTCCCTTGGGGGCCTGGTCGTCAAGCGCGCTCTGATCTACTGTAAGAACATCGCGAACGAACGAACCGAACATCTGCGATCCATCTGGGTCTCCACCTACGGAATCCTCTTCCTGGGTACCCCTCACACTGGATCAGACGTCGCCAAATGGGAACTGCTACTGCAAAACATCTGTACGGCCCTAACGCCTAAGAAGTTGCTCGACTCGTCCTCTACCCTAATAGAGTCACTTAAAACAAACAGCGAGAACCTACAGAACATCAACTCGCTCTTCTCCCAGGACATACGCCGTTTCCGCATCTACTGCTTTCACGAAACCGTGGAAACTAATGTCAAGGGCTCCCAGGAGTTGATTGTGGACGAGGCTTCGGCTGCGCCCCCAGCAGAAGGGGTCGAGCGGATGGGAATCGAGGCGGACCATCGTCATATATGCAAGTTCGACAATGACTCTTCGCCGGGGTATGAGGCCGTTGCAGAGGCGCTTCTACGCTACTCCCAGCATGCCCCTGACACGATTGCAGCGCGTTGGACCGAGGAGAATAAAACTCGCGCTCTCATGAAGGAGAAGGCGAGGGAAATATTTGCCCCAAATGGTATGTGATTCACTTCCCACAAGCCTGCAATGCTAATGAATTTGCAGAACGAGAGGCTGTTTTGGCAAACAGTTCACAAAATTTCGTCGCGTCCAATCTCTCTGGCTGTGTACCCACACCTGGTATAAACCCTCTTCTACAGTTACCATGAAAGAGATATGAGATCGGGGAGCCTTTTTTTATATCTGCTCTTCCTACACATCGGATACTTTTTGCTTGTGCAGCCTGATCTTGCTGACTTGAGATGTCCCCAGGTGACCGAGTGGAAATAACGACCTCCCCTGACGCTCCACCAACGCTGCTAATAGCACCCCCAGGGTTCCATCCGAATGCCGTCTTCTACGGGATGCAAAAGGAGCTCGAGGTACTCCACAATCGGTTGTATAAAGCGAGGACACGATCCAACCGACTGATGGCTGTCCTCATCACCGGGGTTCCTGGTTCGGGGAAGTCCCATCTGGCCCGACAATATGTCTGGAATAGTCGCGAGTGCTACCCGGGAGGAATCTTCTGGATTGATGCAAAGTCCACTGAGTCAGTTTTGAAGTGCTTCTGGGATATTGCGGAGAAGGCCATGTTGATAGAGAGCCCTGACTACCATCTCCCAGACTTGACCAACTCTCAGAAGATTGTAGGCGTTGTCCGCAACTGGTTCGAGTCGCGTGAAGGCTGGCTTATTGTCTTTGACGGCGTATTCTTCAGGCAAGAAGAGGATATCAATACCTTCCGACAATTTCTGCCTTTCAAGGAAAAGTGCAGCATCATATATACCTCTGTGGACAAGACACTGCGAAAGAAACAGCGATTATACGAGCCTTACTGTCTTCAGATCTCTCCTCTCCAAGAAGAGGATGCACGCAAGCTTTTATTCAAGGACCTGGGTATCAGGAGCCCCAACCCCCAGCAGATCCGCAAAGCAACCGAAATAGTGAATCACTACGAATGCCTTCCACTGGCGATTCGTGCTATGGGCCATCGCCTCTGTAGCACAGGAAAGCCACTTGAAAGTTACTCTATTGAGTCTCATCTCATGGACAAGAAACTCTCCGAGCCGTTCCTGAGCATCATGCACGATCTCTACCGAATGGGCCATTTTAAAGCGTTCAACCTGATCAACCTACTATCTTTCTTTGATCATCATGTTCCTGTGAGACTGATTGAACTTGGGATGTCCTCCTTGGAACAACGCAACGTGGACATTTTAACCAGCCCTGGGCCGGGGGAACGCGGGGATATAGACACCACGTTGGGGATACTGATCCGATACGGACTAATTGAACGGACCTCCGATGCATATGCCTTGCAGGAAAAGGCTGTTCCTCTCCGGTCTGAAAGGGATACCCTCCTTGATAGGAAGGCAGTAGGCGGCAAGTCGTGGGAATGGCAAACGGAGAGCAGTCAGGGGGCTTTGCTTCCCACCCACAACAATTCCGGGTCTATTGATATAATCAAGATCCACAGTGTTGTACAAGGATTCTGCCAAGCTGAACTGAAGACAATGGATCGCGAAATGGGCACCCCCCGAGCCGCTGATTCGGGGGGTTCGGCTAATTCTTATCATTCTTGGCTTGTGGTGGCTATTCTTGTATTCTGTACGTCGTACGAAAACGCGAAGAAGAGGATGAACCATTACGACGATTACGGGATGGTGAAGGACCTCCGAGAATATGAGACCCATGCATCTCGATTGGCTAGTTGTTTCCGAAAGCGAACTCATGAATCGGCGGCGCTTCGTCAGGCTGGCGAGGAGCTCCGGCAGGCGAGGAGGAGCATTCGCAAAGAGATCCGTCGGATTTCACCCAGCTCGTCGCCGGAATCTGCCCCGGATGATGGTCCGTCAAGACAACTTACATGGGATCTGAATGAACCCCAAGAAATGCCTAATCTGCCACACAACTTCAACCCGGGGCTGTCCGTCTCTCATAAATCCCTTCGTTCCGGTGCAGAGAAAGAAGAGATCGGGTATGAAACTGACGCAGAGAGCGACAAGACGTTTCCTCGTATCTCGCCCGTTCCATCTCATACGAGCAACAAAGTAGAGCAGCCGAAGTCGTCCCAAGCTTCTAGTCAGTATCAGACGGATGAACAGAGCTGGCATGTTGTGCATAAAGCCTACAGGCCGAAGAAGAATAAGGAAAAGCAGCGGATGCAGCGATTGATGTTTCCGCGCAACACCCCGCCACCGATACTGGCCGAGCCTACCCTGAAACTAGAGACGGCGGAAGGCAGAGGAGCATCAAGTGGCAGGGTATCATTATCAGCATCAGAGGCTTTGGCTGCTGTACATAATGCAAACCCTCCTCAGCCCCGAGATCATTTGGCCAAGATGGCAGCAGGCCGCCAGGATCGGACTGTAGATAGGGATGACCTGCTGGAAAAGCTTCAAACTATCGGATACGATATTGAGGAGATACATAATCTTCTAGTGGAGAACAAGCGGGACTCGCCCTGGATATACTTTGAGCCTACTGTGATCTCCCCGCCCGCGATGGGGGTGAACAGACACATCAATCAGTGTTCTCATCGTCTTCGAGTAACTCAAGACCACATATTGACAGACCCATCACTGACATTACCACCAAGGGTCGGTTTGGGAGCAGACGATCGGGAGGATATTATCAAGCTTGTTGAGGAGCTCTGTGGTATAGGCGGAATCCGTCCAAACACTCGAATACTGAGTGATTGGGTCGGAACTGCGAAGTTTTCCCACGAGGCAAACGCAATAGCGGTGGAATACCCATTGCCAACAGTTGCCAGGCGCGTATCTTTGACCAACGCCGATGTATCGGGGGTCAGCCGTGCTCTTGACAATGTCCGTTTTGCCGCTGGATATCTCCAGGAAAATAGCCTGTGCTGCGAGTCCTTTACCGTGGTCAGATACCGAAAGTGTGAGACGAATGCAGACAGGGGAGATATCGTGTCTGTGGATTTCCAACTTGTGGTCAACCTTACTGCAGCATTGGAGAATGTCAAGAACACAGAGACTCCGTTGGCAACTTCCAATCTTTTCGAGGAATCTCTTGCAATTCTTAAGCTGGTCCTGCCTGACTCGGGGCGCCATGAGGACGACGAGTTGGACGCCGATGCCTGCCTTCATTTCGGCGCGCTGGCCGTCCAGTTTCTCTCTCTTGGGCTGCTGTCATACATCCAAGCCCATATTGGCCCCATTGAGCCTTTTTTCTTGGACACGCCCGTACACCGAGCAACTCTCCTGGGGACAGGCCAGCATAGACCGTATCCACACTTGATGGCAAAGCTGGTCAACATCAGCTGCCTGGGCGGAATGACCCGTGGGCCAATTTGGATGTTTTCCAACGGCCAAGAAGAGTATGATTCCGACACCCGGACAAGTGAGAGGTGCGATATAGTGGGCCATATAGATGACATCATAGATACATGGGGTCCGGGGAATCTGATATATCGAAGGGATAATCCA
Source organism: Aspergillus puulaauensis (assembly GCF_016861865.1). Lineage (NCBI taxonomy): Eukaryota > Fungi > Ascomycota > Eurotiomycetes > Eurotiales > Aspergillaceae > Aspergillus > Aspergillus puulaauensis. The sequence goes on from NC_054858.1 coordinate 5,372,638, forward strand.
GGCTTTCCCGTCGCGGTTCAAATAGGTGGCGGGTTCATCTTCGCAGGCGAGGATGCCACATACCACTGGGCCCGAGAAATTGACGAGTCGGCCATATTACGTGAAATCAACCCACTCGAGCCGATTCGAGTTGGCGCGTTAACTTCAATCAATGCTGACTGCCGACTTGATGAGGAAGCCTGTCGGAGGCAGTCGGCCAATGTGCTAGAATATCTCGGGACGAGCACTGCTTCGTGGGTCAAGTCCCAGCGGCAAATAGGACTCCAGGGAGGGCAGTACGTTGTTGGCCAGTTTCTTGACACTTGGAATAAACAGCGTGGGGTTTCGGTGAAAGAGGTGGCACTTGCAATGTCGGCTGAGGGTCTTATTCAGTATATGGATGAGTACTGGGGTGTGCAGGTGAGCTACTGTACCGGGGTAGCCAGGCGAGTTCTTCTTCGGACACTCATATCAGACCTGTTGCGGACTTTCCCAGGGGGCACCGAGCCTGAAGTCCAACGGTTCGAGGCTGCACTGCGCAATAGTCCATGCCAACTGGATGACTTCCTCCGAAATATATCCCCCGACTCACGCCAACGGATCCTGCATATCGTCCGCACTATTCTCGACACTCTTCAATATACTGGATTAGATTCCACGGACAGGTATTTCTGTATCGCTTGGCCTTTTCGGGGAGAAGTCTCACGCTGCTTCAAAGTGCCACTGGAAGGACACAGCTCCTGGGCACGAATTCTAGCCGACTCCCATGACACCGCCACCTTTGCTTACATCACAATGGACTGTCTTGAAACAGACACTGTCAAGTGTAGAGAGCTTTGCTGTGATGATATGTACTTGCTGGAAACCGCTGTTACTCGCACAGTACGTGAGGACCAAGGCCAGTGGATGATGAAGGACGAAGAAGTGTACTACTTTTCTAAGCTGGACAGCATTATTTGGGTAAAGGTACAGCGGCACTGTGACAGCCAGCCTGCAAACCTCATTGAGCTGATGTCTATGGAGTCCTTGACGCGTGGAATCCGGCAGCGGCTGTATATGAGCGAGAAGAAAAAGCAACGAAGCCGGTTGCGAGAATGTCCCACTGCTTGGACTGACGGGGAGCCAGTTTCGGTGTCGTCCGCACGACGCAACCCATAGCTATCATTTACCTACCAGTGGTAGTAGCAGGCAGGCTACGCACGGTCACAAGAGTTGGGACACGATCAAGTCTTCGCATCTTTCTCCGAAAACTCCACATGCTCCAGGTCACCGGCTTTTTCATCCTTGCCATCCTTACTTTCGTCTTTAATGGCATACTCGCCACTGGAGTACTTCCCGGACTTGACGTCCCGCCTCCATAGAAACTGACCGAGCATGAAGAGGGCCCACCAGCAGATCACGAAGACTGTATTAACAGTATATCCTTTCCTCCATTTGGGCGCTGTGATTATCATTGTTAGCCCTGGACAACGGGATGTAATGAGGTTGGATAACCTACCTTCCACGACCGGGAATGCCGTGATGGGATAGAAGCTGAAGAACACCCAACCAAAGGTCATCTACCACTGCATTAGCAGGTTGACTCGCTAGTATGAAGATGGAAATACCATTGCACCAGACGTAAAGGCCCTCGCTTCAGAATCATCTCTCATGACCATGTTCACCCACGGGAAGAGGATCGGGGTGACGCAGGACGTGAATCCGAGCAGATAATACGCAGTGACTGCGCCCAAAGTTAGTAAGATACGAGGTAATTCCGACAAGGAGGGGAATACATTTAAGGCCGGTCGGAATATCCCAGACAAGAAGGCAGACATTTCCAAATAGTAAAACAGCGGCGACGGCGGACATGATGGCCCAAAATGGGTACACCATCACAAGAGATGTCGCTAAGATACCTGCAAAGACGGAGACGGCCTGTACTCCAGTCGGAATCATGTTAATCTGAGAGACTGTCCATGTTCCATGGGTATCAGCCTGATCTTTTAGCCACAGGATCATCTGCCCGGCGACGTAGGAGGTACATTGGAAGCTAAATAGTTAGCATGGCGAACCGAGAGTCTGGATCCAACTCACAAGATGTAAGTAAACACAGCAACGTAGAAATGCCAATGCGTAAAAACACGCTTGAGCATACGCTTGCCAATCTTCCTGCTGTCACGGACACCCTCATTGCGCATCCTCGAGACACACAGCTTGTGATCGGCCTCAGTTAGCCACCACACCTTTGGCCCAGACGGCAGTCCAGGGAAGAAGAAGAAACTGCCCAGCGCAATGGGCAAGCTAATGCATCCATCGATGATGAACAGCCACCTCCACCCGGCCATACCGTGGACGCCATCGAGGGTTTCATGAGCTGCGGCTTGCAGATAGCCACCCATGAACGAGCCGATATTGCTAGAGACGAACCACACACCAGCTCGCTTGAACAGCTCGTCGCCGCGATACCATGACGAGAAGATATACATGGTCCCTGACGATACGGGTGTCTCCAGGACGCCTAGCAGAAAGCGCAGGCCGTAGATGTCCTGGTAATTCCGCAAACGACATTGGGCAAAGGTTATAATTGACCAGCAGACTTCCATTGTGGGCAGGAAGAAGCGAGCGAATTTGGGCCGCGACATGACCATCATGGACGGGATTTCGAATATCATGTAGCCGATGTTGTAGAAGGTCCCGAAGAGCGAGTACCTAGAGATGTAAGTGGCGCTCAGCTACGGTGGCCTGGGCACATACTCGTTACCGTAGAGATTCAGGTCCTCTTTCATGCCTGAAGAATAGGCATTGTTGATATTCACCTGGTCAAGCCATTTGATAAAGTCTGGGGACATCAGCGCTAGACATCATGTATTATCTAGGTTCAACGTACACGCAAGACAGCAAAGCGGCAGAAGAACACAGTCTAACTTGAAGAGCAGCTTTCTCTCCTGCTTTGAATAGTGACTTGGATACCAGTCGAAGAGATAAAGCCAAGCTACCCACAGCGATCGCGGTTTAGGCTTGTTGGCCGAGCTGGGGGCACCAGGATCTTTCTCGCTGTCGCTGGCATTCGAATTCTCAAAGGTTGCCAGGTTATTCGGAACATCGACTGCTGCCGGCTGTTCCAAACTGGTCTTGCCCTTAACAACTTGTTCTGCCATTGTTGTGAGACGCGACACTGGTAGACGGTAGGTGGGGATGGCAGGTCGAGGAGATGAGATGCTATTGCATATCCTCGCCATCCTTATATACAATCCTTGCCCAGCATATCAAAGCATAGCTTTGATTGGACTGCACCGCCCGCACACCCCAGGACCCTTCAACGCGGAGTGCGGGGTTCTGGAGGAGCTTCGTGATGCTCACTGGCGGCGGAGTATTTGCAGCGGGATGCGGACGATCTCCCTCCGTCAGACTCAGAATGTCGGTTAAACCAGGCCGGCCCTATTACAGCCATGGACTCGGGGTAGGCCTGATTCAACCGATCTTATTATCTCTATTGTAATGTGGGCTTGGTGGCGGTGGCTCAGTACACTGGGTGTCTTGATAGGGTGTACTGTTCCATATGATCACTAGATGTAATGAAGACCGAAATATATTTATTCAAATGCAATGGTCACATCATCACCCAGTATTCTAATAGATGGCCGTGGTCTATTCAACCACATGTTATCAATAGTGTCCTGCCCCAAGCCGGCACTCGCTGTTACCGCAAAGATCCCGGACACCAGCCAGTATTCAACGTCCATATTGTCAGTCTGCCCTTGTCCAACGACTGCAATGTTACTACGTACGCACGGGATTAAGGTCCTGGAAGCAATGATGTTGGTGTTTGGGTCTGCCCTCATCACGGAACCCCCTGTTTGGATGTCCATTTTGATACCCTGGGCCGAGATACAGGATTGCTCTGTGAAATCCACAATGCCGCTTGCCCCAGCACGAGACTTGATTAGGCACTCAGAGCTGGTCACGTAGTGCCCTTCCACCTTACCGGACACTGACTGGACCTCCGGAATGAGCCCACCAGCGCAGGTTTGGGCATCCAATGCAAACCCGGCATCCACCAGTTCAATCCTCTTCCACTGAAATTGCTCTGGTGTACGCTTACTCTTAATTCTGTGTAGCCTAACGTGCCATCCTGGGAATTCCACCATCAGCGGGGCCAGTATCGTTGTAATGGTCAGGTCGAGGTACTTCCATGGGCGCCACACGCTGGAAATAGCTGGAATTACTCTTGGATCCCGGCCAGATATCTTGATACCGACAATGCTCTCATCGAATGGTTCCGATCTAACTTTCCATGTCTCACCGTCATCATGGCTTACAGATAGAGCACTATCCGGTGCAATTTGTTCATGGAGAGGCCCACATGGTACACTAAATCCGAATGCAGAGGAGTATGCAAACTTCCCATATTTAGCCTCCCGAGCCTTGTGTGCTTTCCTCGTCATTTGGCCTGATGACAGGAGGAAGTGATGCTCGGGGCTATTGCATAGGATATGTCGCGGCGGCCAGACGACCTGCACTCGTGGCAGGGTAGGCGTAACAAGGGACGGATGCAGGAGCTCCGGTGTCCGCCAAAAGTGATGGTCTTCCGGTAGCATAAGGACAGTAAATGACTTCAAGCACCAGTACACCGACTGTGGAGAGTTGTAGTTCTCGGCCAGGTACATGTTCGGGTACGTGAAGCCGATGTTCATCGTGCCGTCCACGTTGAAGATATCAGGGCACTTTGACCACCAGCGTAAATGTCGCAGGAGCATCCCTTTAACAGAGCCAATGCTTGCCAATGGTTCAGGCAATTGAACGTCCGCACAAGCTGCTGCAGACCAAAAGGCCGCAAAGGCGAAGCGATAGGTCATGCTCCGACCGAAGGGAATAGCAGCACCTGCAAAGCAGTTATTACTAGAGCTCAACCCGGGGCTCTATATGCGAAAATACCATTAGTGTCAAAATACCGCCAGAAGACTGATCCAAACTTTCTGGCTGACCGACGATACTGCTCTGCTCTGGCATGATCCTCGCTGTTGAAACGGACATAGAGCAATTGCGCAAACTGGATGGCGAAGCTCCCAGAGTAATAGTCTGCCTGTTTCCGCTCAGCACCCCAGGCGCCATCACTGGACCATCCTTCGCCGATCCGGAATGTGTCCAGTGTATTGAGGTCGGCGGTGATCTGCTCTTGGAGCTCATCTCGGGGTATCCCAAGGGTCTTTGTCAGTGCAAGATTGACAAACACTCGAAACCAGAGCCAGTTATTCTGGGGCATTTTATGATCGTTTATCTGCCGCAGCCAGGTAATAAGATTCAGTCTCGCAGAAGCTGGCATGGGTCCGAGGAACGCATTCGGGGCAGCCAGGAGCGCGACAGCAATGGACTCCATCTCAACCATCCTCTGGTCGAAGTCTGTAAGGTCGCCCCAATATTCTCGTGAACTTGGATCCGTACCTGCCTGTAAACCGTGAACCCATGATGCTAGGTTGACATTATCGACATGGTCATTCAGGAGGAATGGGACTACCCATAACGGACGAGCGAACCCCTCCAGTTGCGCTGCGGTTTCGTCGAATCCTGCTGCTGTCGCGACCGGGATTTTGATCCTCGAATTGGCCTTGCTCTTGTACGGCTCCAGTGCCGCGATAATAGCCTTTGCGGCTCGGACGAGGTCCGTCCGGGATTCGAATGGGTTGTCTGAGAAGCCTGGTAAGGGAGGCATGTTGGTGAAAGCCCAGGTTCAATCCGTGGAATAGCACACCTAGCATAGAGTTTCAGGCCATAGTTTGAATGGAGATACTGGTAATAGAGCCTCCTTGGTGCCATCGGTCAACGGAATAATGGTAGCCGAGTGGACTGAGCCCCGTGTAATATCTTCAAGGTAAGTGGTGGAAATCAACTGAGTGCCGGAAGAATGCAGTCGGAGTACGGAGTATTGGCAACGGCAGGTCTGGATGAGTCTCGTCTGCTTTCTAATGCACAATTGGGGGTGTAGCATATGGAAATATAACCGGACGCGGCCATAGCATACGTACTATTGCTTTTCTAGTGTTCCATATCATTCCCCCCAGCCATCGATCTTCACCAGGAGAGGGAAAGGCACCCGGGTTTCATTCCTTCGGCTCAATCAATGATACGTTAGCCATTCTATCTCGAAGTCAAGTGGTCTCGCAGCATGGCTGCTTTCTCGCCGTCGCGCACCTCCAGCACGTCCTCCTCTCCGAACGATTTATCTCCAACCCGCAAGAAGAGAAAGGCAGAAAGCATTACTTCTCTGTCTGATGGGCAAACAGATGCTGAAGGAACGCCAGCAAGGTCTCTTATATCCGAGGATCGCTCACGTTATATCGCCGAACTATTCGACGAGAACATCATCGCAAAGATCTTTCGGACGGCCTCCTCGTCGTTGAATGACCCCAATATCTTCACCAAGCCGGACGGAGTACCACTAGGATATCCAGAGACAGTCCCTCAGACCGGCCCCAGGGCAGGGCGATATGAGTTCCGGGACCCGGAGTTCTGGACATGCGGGTTCTTTCCTGGTTGTCTGTACGCCCTGCTAGAGAGGACCACCAAGTATCCTCATCGAGCTCTTCTTGAATCCAGTCCGTTCGGACCCAAGCTCCAAGACGTCCGTTCGCAGCTGCGCGTTCTGAGTAAAGGATGGTCAAAGTCCCTGCATAGCATGGCCTTCCGAGCAGACACCCACGACATCGGATTCATCGTGATGCCAGCACTGAAGAGAGACTGGGAGATACTGGGAAACGAGCAAAGTCTGCGCTCAATCATTCAAGCAGCTCGAAGCCTCGCAACACGATATGTGTCCACGGCTGGGACAATCAGAAGTTGGGACTGCCTAGTGAAGAAAGAGATCACGGTTACAGACCAGACGGAGAACGTGCTCGTCATCATCGACAGCCTGTGCAACTTGGATCTACTTTACTACGCCTCGGCCCATTCAGGAGATAGAAGGCTTGCGGATTTGGCAACGGCTCATGCTCGCACTCTGCTTCAAACCCATCTGCGTCCCGAACGTGGCATCTCTGTCCCCAAGGGTGGGTATCAGGGGCAATTATACTCGACATGCCATGTCGCGAATATTGATCCTGCAACGGGGAGTTTGAAATGGCGTTGGACAGCACAGGGGTACGACAACAACTCGACTTGGTCCCGGGGCCAAGCGTGGGCGATTCTAGGCTATGCGCAGGTGTATATGTGGACCAAAGAGACGATATTCCTAGATGCTGCCTGTGGCTGCGCCGAGTACTTTTTGCATAGACTAGCGACAGCACCAGCCTGTGTTGAGATTGACGTGAGCGAGTCTCAGGATCTGTTCCCTACAAGCAGGACAAACGGTCGGCATGTTCCTCTGTGGGATTTTGATGCACCAGTCGACCCGGCAGAGCTGCTGCGAGACTCGTCTGCAGGTGTTATTGCCGCCAATGGAATGCTCATTATATTTCAGAATCTTCTCAGCCTTGGTCAGGATGGTCTAGCCAGAAGGTTTCTCAACGCCGCTGTCGAGATTGTCCAGGACACTATTGACCTCTGTCTGGCCAAAGAGAAGACTCGATTCGTGAGTGATGGCAAGAGCATTACTGTTGAGGATAGTGTTCCTGGATCTACCTTCGACTCTATTCTCATGAATGGCACTGCAAATAACAACCAGCATGCGCGGCGGCGATATTGTAACCACGGGTTGGTGTATGGTGATTATTATCTGATAGAGTTCGGCAATCGCCTACTTGATTTGGGCCTTGCATAAGTGTGTCCAAATGCAATAAATGCACATAACTACTAGTTTTGACATTCTTGGTAGACTTAAGAGACTGTAATCTTGATATCATAGCCTGTTGGACGAGGCATACATGAGCTGTCAACTATACCCACTACAGCATCACCATCTCCGCCCCTCAAAATCGGACCCGAACAATCCATCACTGTAACTAATTACTCGATCCAAGCCAGTAAACTGCTGATCAAGCAGCATCTGAGACATGGCCACTGGATCGTCCGAATCCCCGGCCAAGTCGGGCCGGAGGATGTTGGGAACCGCATTATTATGGGCCGACATGCCCATATTGAGAGTGAATGCGCCGGGTGTCAGGGCTGCCACCTCCGGATTGGGATAAATTGGTTGCGGCATATTGCTGTTGCTGCTTCTTGATTGTGGAGGGCTCAACCCATCACCCTGATTAGGAGCAGGGTTTGTTTGATTTCCTGTACTGGGGTTATGCGTCTGGGCCGGGGTACCGCTGATTTTAGGAGACATAGTTGGGTGATTGCTAGATGGAGATTGCTGCTCGGACAAGTGCATTACCTCTGTGGTGTATGCAGAAATGCTGATGGAGAAGGACTCGTTGTCTGCAGTTTGGCTATGAAGTTGAGTCAAGGTTGAAGAATATTTAGCAGCCAGGTTCTTGACCCCAGTTCCAGTTCCAGTTCCAGTTCCAGCCCAGCGAGTAGACATTGTATCGAGGCTTTGGGTCAACATCCAGAACTCTGGGACAACAGCCTCCTGGCTGCGACCATGCTGCCAGTACAGAAGGAGTGCGCGCCCAGCTATAAAGACACAGAACGCGAACTGACTGTTCAACGGCGCTGTCTGCAGGGAGCCTTTTAGATAGTGATTGGTGATGGTGGCCACTTCAATTGCAGCAGTCTGGCACGTATCCATGCTACAGTGACTCGGTAGACGGCTCTTGAAGGGCCAGTCGCACAGGGGAAACGCGATCGGCTGGTGCAGGAGGATCATGGACGCGTTGTGCGTTACATGAGCCAGTGTCAGGTTCGGATCCATCCTTGTGCATGCCGATTGCGAAGGTGAGACGTTGACGGTCCATTTGTGAGGGAGAAGCATCTTCCAGTGCACAAGACGGAGATCCAGTTCTTTAAAGCGCGTAAGCCAGGCACCAAAGTCCTTTTGGTCATTCAGGTTGACTTTCTGCTGGAGGAAGTAGGTGGTTACACGGCTCAATGACTCTGTCGCTTCGATGCAGTAGGCGTAAGCCCCGACGGTAGACATATCGACTGCTGCTGACGCTGTAACTGGGGATGTCCCAGCCTCAGAGATGCTGCCGTCTGCTTCCTCCTCTGCTGCTGGCCGAGCTGGGGCGGGATGCGCGGGGAGGAAGGCAATTGGATTTCCAATCCGACCGGCCGACTTATCCCAGATTCCAAAGTACGGCGTGACGACGGGGTCTTCTTTCCGCCAGGTAATTCCATCGCAGGGGAGGCGACGGCGGACATCATCGGCGGTTAAGCTGGTATTCCAGCCCATGCTCACGGAACAGAAGCGGTCCAGTGCAAAGATGCCCCAAAAGATCCGTCGCCTTTCTTCGGCTTCGGTCCAGTCGGCTGGGGACGATAGCGACCTGTATGGCTGCGAGAAGGGGTGTTGGACTGCCTCGTCATGCTCGACGGTCAATTGCAGATACTCGACCATGCGAGAGAGGGAGCCCACGAGTGGCCACGCGCGGGCTGTATGGCCACTGCCAATCTATCTGGATGTTAGTATAGAAATCTAAGTAGACTAGGGCGTTATACATCGTCCGAGGCAACCATGACAAGTGCCTGTAGATTCTCGACCGATGGCTGCTTCATTGCTTGAGAAACTAACCAGTCCCTCATATTCTCTGGCTCGTCGACCAATTGCGACAAATAGGCTGCCGTGTCACCATCTTCAATATATCGCGCAGCTACAAGGATCATGGAGTACACGACAAGGTGCAATTTTTCCCGTTGATGGTCCTCGACTAGTCGCCTTCGAAGCCTGCTTTCGTGGACGATAGGAGTCCACGGATGGACGTAAATGAAGTAAGCCTCGAGAACATGACTGAGGACTGTATCATCGGGGATGGGCGGCAGGCCAGTCGGTAGAGGTATATAATGTGCCCCGTCGGAATCATGTCGCGGTCGCTTTAAAGAGGGACCGGCCCCTGATATGGCTGGTCTCTTGTCTAGTTTCTGCAGGCCTGCTGCCAGGGAGGACAGGATCGTATGTAAAGCCGAGTCGTTCTGCGGCGAAGCACCCTCCCCTTCGAAGCTCTCTATCCTGGCTTGTTGCCGCCCGACTGAGCGCTCTATTGCGTCTGCAAGATGTAAACGTCAGTGACCAGGACAAGGGGGGCTGAGCGACCCACCAAGCCTCCGATGGATGTTATCCAGCGCCCCAGCCTTCATGCCAGGCTTGGCCCGCGTGGTCTCGTAGTGACAGTCGGAGACCGTCTTCCGACAGTGCTGACAAGCTGGTAGTTCTCTCGAACAGCGCAGCTTGCGTCTTCGGCACGAGTTGCATGCATGCCCGATCTCCGGGCCCCGAGCCTGGTTCTCGGGCGACCCCGATGAGTCTGGGCCGTGGTATTCGTTCATGTCACGATAGATACGGCATGAGAGAGTGCCATCGGAGAGGAAGGCCGGTGAGCTGCAGAATTCACGGCCATGAAATTCCCCCGCAGTTCGCACCAGATATCCCGACAGCCGAGCTTTGCTATTTCCCGATCACCCAGCCCTATGTTGGTCGGAGAAATCCGCCCGTCCACCACATTTGTCCTCGGCCTCGGGGGAATTAGTGCGGGGATCGGGTCAATACCAAGCTGTGAGGGGCGTTGGATTATTTATATTTTACGAGAGGGGACACACAGCAGCAACTAAGAGGGCGCTGTGATAGAAACCCTAACAGAATCAACCCCTCGATGTCCCCGGGCCTGTGGGATTAGACGTGTATTTTCCTTCCTCGGTCTTTAGACAGTACAACATATCCCCTGTATTCTCTCCAAGTATAATAAACTTTACTCTCCTGCCCAGCTCTTTTTTAAGACCAGGCTGTTAGGCAGCGAGCTTATTGTCTCAAGCATAGCGACGGCCTCGTCGCAGACTTCAAGGCCGATGCCGTCACCGGCTATAACAAGGACTGAGAATGGGGTTTTGACATGATGAAGCAATATAGATAGAATGGGAGTATAGTTGTCGGTAGTGAGATCTTGAATGAGGCGTGGGTTCATGAGCAGCCCGGGGTATTGCATTTCTTTTATTTACCTCCTGAGCAAGGGGACCATTGAAGCCACATGCAAGTCCGGGCAAATCCCCGGGCTATCATGACTAGTCGGTGTGTCCAAAGAGTTTGTCACAAGAATATCCATCGTCTATACTGGAACCATGGCAGCCAGCGCCTTTGCTGGCACGATCCCCGCTCCCATCTTCCCGAAGAGGAGTCCACGGACTTTCAGGATATTACATTACAATTAATTATTTTAAATACAGGCCGGCTTGACAGGAAGGTATGGCTTCCGGTTACTAATAGCCCATTCGACAAAGTGCACAGGGCCGATACCCTGTTCAATACTCTGACCACGGAAAGCTGGTTGTCCCCAGCGTCGCAGGCGCATTCAAGTACGACTGCTCGATACAAGAACCCTCACTCCCTCTGACTTCATGCTGGGTAGGGGAAATAGGTAGCCGTGGGTTGGAATGACATCTCTATGGTCCGTTTCGAACAGCTTCAAGTGTGGCGCCCCTGGCTTATACAGTTCCATCAAAGTACAGTACAACTCCAGTTGTGCAAGGCTGTTTGTTTAATAGCAAATATTAGCATGGTCCACACTACTTGGCAAGGTTCAGCTTACTTTCTCCCCAAACAATCCCTGGATCCCCTCCCAAACGGAACGAAATACTCAGCCATTGCCTCATTATGCTCGTCAAGCCAGCGCTGCGGCTCGAACTTGTCCGGGTCCGGAAAGACTTTGCTGTCCATGTGCATCCAGTAGGAAGTCATTGCAACTGGAGTCTATTACTTCATTAGCGTTGTCCTATAGCTCCCTTCCGGTGGTGGCCTTTTTACCCCTTTCGGAATCATGAGGCCGTCTACATGAATGGCAGTGTCTGGGAACACACGAGTGGAGCGTTTCAGCGCGCCTGTCACCATACTGAACGGCAGGGTTAGCGGAGTACTATAAATTCCCTGTCCACTCTCTAGAGGCCTACCGCAAGCCCTCCCTCACACACGCATCCAGGTACGGGAGTTTTTCTAGATCCTGCCAGCATATAGCAGATTCCGGCTTCCGCTCCAAAAATGCGGCGATCTCACTCTTTAGCATCTGGCACGCATTGTCGTCTAACGCAAGGTGGGTGATGATGGCTTGCACCGTATGCGAGAGCTGATAAATACCGGACTGTTGGAGGAGCTGTTCGAAGCCAATGTCAGAACCAAGCTTTTATATATTAGTCGGAGTTCGAGTTCTGACCTGTCCCGCACGATCATAGATATCCCTTCCGAATTGCTCCTTGGGCGCCTCCGCGCGCTGCGTGCCTCCAAATGCATCGCTCACCAGATTGGGTGTTCGCAACTCTGCTTTGATATCCTCCTGGCGGGGCTTTTATTTTCCGTGCATATTAGACGACGGTGTGCGATAGAGCGTGGACGCTTGCTCTTGAACTTACTGGTTGGTACGCCTTCACGACTGGTAAAAAGGAAGAGACGTATAATACCAGTTGCATAATCAGTCCCCTTGCTGGCCATGGAAAGATACCAAATAAGGGAACATTTGCCATGCCCTTCTTCTGGATCTTGAACCTGTCACGGTGTCACTATAGCGGAGCCGGAAGAGCAATGTATATCGGTAAACACTAACCATGTTGCGTTAAAATCTAGATCGGCAAGATAGTTGGTGGGTTTCTCGCAAATAGCCGCCGACACAGCGTCTTTGCCTGTTAGCACGGTTCTCTGAGACATTCTATTTCAAATACGCACCCGTGGAAAGTGAATAAAGAGCATTTGACATGTTGACTGGCTTTCCTGTATCTTTATACTCTTCCAGCCGCTGGCAAAGCGTCTTGATACATCCAACCAGCCTCCCTTCAACCTGCTTCAAGCTGGATCTAGAGAAGAACTGCTGAGCAGGAGCACGTATGAACCGGTGAATATCGTGTGTTCGAATCATGTCCGTATAGTCTGACTCATTCATATTAACGTGGCAGGTACATGGGGGGTGCAATATATATGGGAAGAAAGGAAAAAGCACCTTCAAAACCAGTACCCCTTGTAAATCCAGGGTAAGCATCAGACTTCCTGACGCCTCCAGAGACGAACAATTTTGCAAAGTACGCGGGGTCATCAACGTGGAGTTCTTCTGGCGTCACCTGAATAACAGGGCCTGTTGAAGTTAATCTTGATTCTCCCTCTCCATACCTCTCTATCTAGGTACCTACCGTATTTTTGGTGCATTTCATGAATCTTCTTACAGTATAGCCCTGGCTTAATCCAGTCATAGTAGAATTCGTACAGGAACGTTGTTTTGGCCAAAGGCGAGCCTGGAAAGCCACTGAGCGGACTTAGCCAGAGGCGATAGACGACGAGGGTGACAGTATAGCCAGCAATCCCCAGCACAAGGCAGAATGCCGCATCGGTTAACGACATTGTATTCAGAAAGTCCATCGTAGGCATCTTGCAACGACAGCACCTTATGGCGTGGGGGTGGGGGTTGATGAACAAGTGTCTGTAGGTATATATTCCTCTGGTCGATCTCTTTTTATCAAATGCGGTCAAAATGTAACACGCCCTTGAATGTTACACCGATACTGACAGAGGCCTGGAACATATTGCTTCTTGTGGGATGTAACAGCATCAAATACCACATGAAATGTCAATCGTATATCTCTATAATCTTCACATACGTCAGGTTGGTAATGTTACATGCCATATTCAAAGAAGCAAATCTAAAGTCATGGAAGAACAAAATCACCTGCAGAAGACTCTCACGTTACACAATAAGCAATCATCTAGGAAAAAGCAGACCACTAATTCTAAGCCCGGGAATAATGCCATTAAAACCACTGATATAGCCAAGTACCGGCCGTATCAAAAGACTCCAGGGCAGAACCTCCATTTAACCCTCTGGCAGTACTTCTTCCAATCCTCGCCGTATTTCGCGCGGCACCGGGCCTCATCTCGAAAACACCGGTTGATAAGCAGAAGCGATAGATAGATGAAATAAGTCCAGGGTAATAAATGGGTTGTTCCGCAGGGTGCGCAGAACGCAAACGCCATCAAAATATCACCCGTGTAGTTTGCGTGGCGTGCATATCCCCACCAGCCTACCACCATGATAATGTCCATTAGTCGGAGCCGATCAGACTATTGGGAAGATGCACGCACCTGAACACAGAAGAAGGGATTTATGGGTGACGCCATCAGATGTTTTGTATGAGCTCCGAATGACCTCCGCCACTCTGCCGAATGTCATGCAGTTTCCGTCTGTCAGGCGAACACGGAGCTTTTGGTTGTTGGCTGATCTGAAGATGGCATATCCTATTATTCCAAGCGCCAGGATGAGGATCCCATTCACTAAGGAAAGATGGATAGAGTGATACGCTAGGAATTGGGCGTTGAGTGAATACATCACGGGAAGCCACACGGCTGAGCCCCAGGCGAGGTAGAATCCGAAGTGGTCATGGTGGATGTCAATGGTTCGAAGATACCTAGGTGAATATCCTTAATTAGCCAAGCCGGGCGCTGTATATATCACCTGCAAGTCATACCAGGACTCGTTCCAGAAGAAATCGACAATGTAAACCCCATGTAGCAGAAGAACAACGATCATGCTGTTTGAAATCGAGCCATGCAGCTCAGCGTGCAGTGCGGCGAAGGATATGTCACTGCCAGAAATAGTCAGCTTGGGTATAGCATTCCCTAAGTGCGCAAGGGAGTTGTACATCATCAGCCACCCGGCCATTCCAGGCCTCCCAATATGGAACAGTTTGATGTCCCAATCAGGACCCCAGCGGGGGTTTAACTCGCAACCGCTGAAGAAGTCATGAATAGCAGACCCTGTTACGATGAAAGAGTTAGGTCTGCCCGATCAACAAATTCTGAATAATAAGGCGGGGAGGCTGGCCCTACCACTGAACCTCGTGTCCTGTCTATAGGATGGGGCAAAGCATGCCTTCAGATGCATGGCCATGCTGACCAGGTATCCGTAGATAACCGCAGCCAGGAGAAACCCTGGCCATGCTTTCGCAATGCAGGCCAAATCCACTATCCCGGCCACTCCAGACATTACAAAGACGATGACCATGGCGATGCTGGTGATGAGGCCATTGATCTTATACACCAGCACATTCCCTCCCGGGGTCGCCTGGCCTGTGTAGTACTTTCCTGGGAGCGATGTATGCAGGAATGCCTGGGCTGCAATCCAGCCAAGATATACAACCAAGGTGTCTATTGTTGGGCTGGGGAAATATCGGCGGACGAAAGCCACAATCCCGCTACGCCACAACATAGATAGCATACCGAAGACGCTCCCATCAAAATGTTCGATGGTCACCCAAGACGCGATCACAACCGACGGCGTGGCAATCAGAAGAGCAATCGCACTCAGCGCACCAGAAATTGGCGCGATGCTGCGTCTTCGGCCCCAAAACGCATCTTGCTCTGCCTTGAGATGGATTCCTTTTGCTGCCTTCCCCTGCGGGAGTACATATGAGAGTGTGGAACTCATGGGGCCTCAAGGATGGAGAGTAGAATAAGTCGGAAGAGGGCAATTCCAACCGCGACGCATTTTCAGCTTTTGTACCCGTAGGACCTGGTTTTTGGGAGGCACAGATACAATTGCGATGCAAACAGAGTAGTGGAGCCACCTGCCCATGGATCTTGTTGCCAATTCTGATATGCGACGTGGTCCATGCACAGTTGGGTGGTACAGGCAAGGAAGCACGAAAGGGATCCTACTCGATGTATCGTGCATGACATGGTAGGTCTCAATGGGTGTCATTGGAATGTCATTGAGGTATCATCGAGGTGATCTGCATTGCATTCAGCCACATTTTCGAAGAAACGCGGATTGCCAATTACCGTTGTGTAACATCAGCCCCTTAAGCACTGCATGCCCCATGTATTTAAAGTGGATTGGAGACGTGCAAATCCGCCTGAATATTGTTTCGCAGTCCTCCTTCATTATCAGTTCCTAATTTGGATATAGTCGGTGAAGAATAGTATGATATTGGATACAGACGACCAGAAGAGGTTGGAGCAGGATGCGGCGCTCTGCAAACAGCTTCACGGCACCTCAGTGTCCGCGCAAGGCCTATTTGCTATGAGAAAGGATTTCAAAACGCACAAGGTCGTACTGGATAGCTACTTCAAGTACTTTGGGAAAGACATTGCTGAAGACGATAAAATGTGTACAGGAGATGTGAGTGATTCACCTTGCCAGGCAGATCATCAAGACTAATAGTCACATACAGCGGCGACAAGAGGAATATTCAACCATGGTCAAGCTGTACGTGGATCACCCCATATTATGAAGCGGAGTATTGACGACTAGTAGCTTCTACAACCTGGCAACAGATTTCTACGAGTATGGTTGGTGTAAATCACTGCACTTCTGTCGATTTAGTTACGATGAGCCCTTTCTCCAGGCAATAGCCCGCCATGAGCATTATCTAGCACATCAGGTCGGCATTAAAGAAGACATGATGGTCCTGGACGTCGGGTGTGGCCTCGGTGGCCCTGCCCGTGAGATCGCCAAGTTCACTGACGCAACAATCACCGGTCTCAATAATAGCGAATATCAAATCCAGAAAGCAACGCATTATACAAAACAGGCCGGCCTTTCGCAAAAGGTGTCCTTTGTGAAAGGCAACTTTGTCGAAATGGACTTTAAGGACAATACATTTGATGCCGCATATGCTATTGAAGCAACCCTACACGCCCCAACCCTGGATGCTGTGTACAGTGAGATATTCCGCGTCTTGAAGCCCGGTGCTGTGTTTGGGGTGTACGAGTGGCTTCTCACAGACAGGTTTGATGAAAATAACTCCGAGCATCGCGGGATTTCCCTTGGGATTCAACAGGGGAATGGAATTGCCAAGTTATTCACAGTATCCCAGGGCCTCAGCGCTGTGAGACGTGCCGGATTCGAGCTGATCCACCATGAGGATCTGGCACATCGGCCAGCCGTGGCACCGTGGTATCATCCTCTGTCTTTCTCTATCAGGGACGTTCGAAGTCTTTCCGATATCGTCACTTATGCTCCTATGAGCAGTTTGGGGCGCACTGTTACACACTATATGACCAGAGCTCTAGAATTGGCACGCATCTTACCCAGGGGGACTCAGGCAGTTGCCGACAGCTTGTCTTTGGCCGGTGATAGTTTGGTTGAGGGTGGCCAGAAGGATCTTTTTACTCCTATGTATTTCCTGTTGGCCAGGAAACCAACAGAGTGATGGTTAGTGACTTACTTTGAAATTAATATATTATATGTATTTATAAGGTAACATTATTGGAAAAGGCAGCGGAGAAGAATGACCTGTAAACTCAAGCTAGTTACTGTTTCTTGCATTCCATCATTATTAGTGTGGCCAGTCATTTATCGCTTCATGCTCAAGTCTATTAGCTACTCCAAATGTAATTTGGTCATTCTTATATACAATAATTATCAAATCCCTACCTTTGAAACTCCTACATACTGGAGGATAGTAGACTTGTTAAACCCAACCCGTATGCGGAGTCTGAGAAATGCCAAATGGTTCTCATTAAAGAGCAACCAGCAGGACTCGACGTGGTATGAAGGTGGGCAGTTAATAGAGACCGAGGCGCCCTTAGACTGGATGCCTGTTTTCGAGCGACGGAAACTGTCGACCTTCTAGAAAGTCTAACCTCCTATACTATCCTATTTATCTACAGGATCGGTCAATGTCTGGGCAGCATTGTTGACCAGGATGATCAGGAATCTTCACTCGGTCTACCAAACACACAAGAGTCTTCTTACTAAGGGCACAAGCCGAAATGATGTCGCTGTCTTTCTGCTGATAACTCCCAAATCATTACCCCGTGGTTCAATCCGAGTGAGCACTGGGTGGTATTGCATGGCTCAGCAGCTAGCCCGACGAATCCCACGGGTATAAGACGCCTAATATCCGTGGGATATCCAGAGAAAGCCGTATGCGATATGGATGTAGGTCGCTAAGTCCGACTAAGTCCGACCTCAAGGTCGAGGCTGATTTAGTTGTTATCGAAAATCTGACAATCCAGCATAACTGTTAAAGTATTTAAAGTTGTCAGTATCTCACACGAAGACCAAGGCCTGAACCAATTGGTGATATATGGCAAGCATATAAATACGAAAGAGCGCTCTTGTTTAACTTGTCGAGTAACATAACATTTGCAAGCCCATAATGGCCTCCATACCGATCAATCACCGTGCACTATTCCTTGATGACATCGGCAGGCCCCTCAAAGTCGAAACGCGGCCTACTCCGCAAGCAACGGCGGGCACCGCGGTGGTTAAGATTCTGGTAGCAAAGATTCTCTCGTATTCTGGAGACATCTATAATGGCAAGCGCAATTATCCTCTCCCCACACCAATGGTGCCAGGATGTGCTGCAATCGGCCATATCGCAGCTGTGGGCTCAGATGCTACGAAACTCTCAGTTGGGGACCTGGTCTTGGTCGATATCTATCTCCGAGGGCGCGATGATCCCACCCAGGCTGCATTGTCGGGAATTCATGAAGGCCACACCGAGATGAGTTCGCAGCTCCTTCTTGGCGAATGGCGAGACTCGACATTTGCAGAGTACGCGAAGATGCCCTTAGAGAACTGCTATAGGCTCGATCAGAGGCGGCTTCTTGGGTCAACATCCGAAGGAGGACTAGGATACGAGGTTGAGGACCTGCTGGCTTTGACTGGACAGCTTGTTGCATTTGGTGGGCTGCGCAGCATTGGCATCGAGCCCGGCGATAAGGTCATTGTTAGTCCTGCCACAGGTGCATTTGGGAGTGCGGCGGTGCAGGTGGCTCTGGCTCTTGGGGCCAGCGTGATTGCAATGGGACGCAATATGGAGGTGTTGAAGAACATACAGGAGATGTTTGGAGCAGCTCGGCTCCAGGTGGTCAAGATCACGAATAACCAGAGACAGGAAATAGACGCCCTGGCCCGTTGCGGGCTAGCCGATGCCTTCTTTGACATCTCTCCACCCATGGCGGCGGGCTCAAGCCATATTGTGAGTGGCATTTTGTCGCTCAAACATTCGGGGCGTGCTTGTTTCATGGGATCAGGCATTGGCGACGTGCCTATTCCGGCTGCAGCGCTGATGGCCAAAAACCTTACGATCAAGGGTAAATGGATGTATGAGCGCGACGATATCTGGAAAATAATCCAGATGGCGGAGTCGGGTGTCCTGAAGCTTGGTAAACAGGCGGGCTGGGTGACTGTTAAGAAATATAAGCTGGAGCAATGGGCGGAGGCGTTTTCTTGCGCAGCACAACGTGCAGGTCCAGGCGAGCAGGTTGTCTTCACAATGTAATCTGTATCTGGATGGATATCATAGGCTCTATTAAGACGAGTATACTATCGCCCTTAACAATTTTTATGCAGCCGTGGCCATATGCAGACAATCATAGGCTGACCCCGCCCTTCTGTGGCCTATTCTAATTCACACCAAACACAATCTTCATGTCAGCGGCAGCACTTGCTCTATCCCATAGGCGGCATGGGGTGCTTGAAGGACTGCCTGGTGTGGAATAGTTAGGGTTTACTATAATTAGCTAAAAGCATCTGTAGCAGGAATGGGACTTTATATTTTTTATAGAATAATTAAAATTCAACTTAGCTAGCTAGTTCAGGATTAATTAAAATATAACTTAGTAAATTAAGATACCTGAGCTGCTAAATATCTAGTATATTAATACTAATACTAATATCTACTAAAATATATACATTAAGAATAGGATAGTAGTGTTTATATCTATATATTATAAGAGATTTTATAGATAAATAAGCTAGATGCAGTATTTTCGACAATTAGTCCAGTAGCAAAGACCATGATGGCAGCTAACCGGCCTGAACGTGCAGTATGGGCATGTTTGCTCATTATAACCGTCGGTTACTGATGGCGTTGTTAGTTAATGATTGGCCTGCGGAGATTCCGATTGTTGGGGCAACTCTGGGCGCATCGTGGATCCATTCCAACCATCTCAATTACGAGGACCCTTTCTCCACGTATTCTTGCAGGATGATCCATGGGGATAACGCCCGGAATCTCCGCGGGCGACCCATTTCCAAAACAGTCAAAGTTTACTACATATTCAGGGTCGCACCCCGTACTTTTCCGGTCGCTGAGGCCCATCCACCATTTACTAGTGTTCCTCCTGTACGCATAGCATAGATCGTGAAGATGAATATCATTATTGTTGGAGCTGGGCTTGCTGGACTGGGGAGTGCCCTGGCGCTCAAAAGCTCGGCGCCTTCACTTGAAGTCCTCGTCCTGGAGTCGGCTCTGGAGTTAGCAGAAGTAAGTAAACTGGATTGTCAGCCAGAAAGCCCCATTGCACACGTCTAACACACCAAACCACTGTCAGATAGGTGCAGGCCTTCAACTCACCCCAAACGCGACCCGACTACTGCTCCACTGGGGCCTGGGAGAGAGGCTTGAACAGGTCGCGACGAGCCCGGAAGTCTTCACCATTTCATCCTACAAAGGAGACAGATTGCTGGGGAGACGCAATGGCTTCGGGTCGGAGATGATGTCCAAGTACGGGGCGCCATTTTGGGACATGCACCGTGCAGACCTGCAACTAGCCATGTTTGAGCGGGCACAAGAGCTCGGTGTCAGATTCAGGTTCGGTGCAACAGTAACTGATTATGATTTCGAGGGCGCAACGGTATCACTTTCTAACGGCGACGAGGTTTCCGCGGACTTGGTCATCGCTGCCGATGGTGAGCTTCTCTAAATCACCGCGTGGAATGTGTGGCCGGGCTGCTAAGGAATGCATACATAGGCCTATGGTCGAGAGCCCGCCCCAAATTCCTGGGGAACAACGAGTCGCCTCTGTCCACGGGTGACTTGGCCTACCGCATTGTACTGAACACCAATACGATCAAGGATGAAGACCTGAAGCAGTTCGTTTCGAAGCCTCGAGTGCATCTTTGGCCCGGGCCGGATTGTCACGCCATTTACTACCCACTGCGCAACAATACAATGATCAATATCGTACTTCTCGTCCCCGATGATCTTCCTGAGGATGTTGCCAAAGCCCCCGGGGATATTGGTCAGATGAAGGAGCTCTTCCGCGACTGGGATCCGCTGTGAGTCGCCCTGGCGGAACGACAATCAACAAACGCTCAAACACTGATGGATGTCCTTCCTGCAAAGTCTACAACGTCTCTTAGCCCTTGTTCCTGATGTTCAAAAGTGGCGTTTGATGCACAGTAAACCTTGCCTTTTTTAACCCTAAACATCTAAACTATTAAATGGCTAACTGGGAGTTGCAGACACGGAAATGGAGATCTGGTATAATGAAAAAGGCACTATTGTCTTCTTGGGCGACTCATGGTTAGTCTTTTCTTACTGTATCGTCTATACAACTCTGACGAAGCCATAGCCATCCAATGCTGCCCTATATGGCGCAAGGAGCCAACTCGGCCCTCGAAGACGCAGCAGTTCTGGGCTCCCTGATTGCCAAAGCCCAAGATAGATCGGACCTTCCGGGCGTCCTCCAAGTATACCAGCGTCTGCGGAAACCGCGCTCCCTGGAGTTGGTGGAAGGCAGCCTCAGACAGGTAATTTCATACCACTTAACTCGCAGCGAAACGAGGCTGCTAATTGGAACCTTCAGAGACATACCAACCATCTCCGCGATGGCGTAGAACAGGAACAGCGTGACAAAGCATTGAAAGACCAATTCGAGGAGCCCCTTCCAGGGTATCCCTTCTATTGGTAAAGGAGTACTGCCATTCCTGATAGCCAACCTGCGCTAACTGTCTCAGGCTGGACCCCCTGTCCCAGGGTCGGGTTTACTCGTACAATGCCATTGAGGAGGTGAGTCTGATCCATCATACCGGAATCCAAGTCCCAAACTGACACTCTGTGCCACAAGGCCAATATGGCTTGGAAGCATTTCGTCCAGAATGATAAGTCCATTGCGTAGGTAGCGCCTCACGTTGTCTATAGCTAGCTAGTACTAATTGCATAAGACACCTGTGAAGCTTTAGCAGTGATTATATTACGGCCGACGATTATGCAGCATGTCAGCTAAGTAGTTCGATCTTTATATACATCCTCCGCATTCAAGATATCCACCCAGCTATCAAACGATCTTGAATGCACTTCCGGATCCGCAAAAAAGGCCCATAAGTCGTCATTGATGGAAAGGTCCAAACCATGACTCTCAGGCATTCGCTCCAGATCCGTCATCCTGGCAACTGCATCGAAATTTGACCACAGACCTTGCGGCTGGCCCTTTGCATTTTCGCGGTCATATTGCGTTCTCCACTGTTCAATTATTTGAGTCGCCAACTCAGCGCACCGCTTAGCAGCTTTCAGATTAATTTGTCTAAAGACGCTGACGGCGAGCCGGCAAACTGTGACTATTTCGTGAGTTTCCTCGGCCGCTGGCTCGTCAATGATTTGCATCAGAAGTACCAATGTGGCCTGAAGGCAGTAATAGCAGTAATATCTCCAACGTTTCAGGCAAGGCGCCGCTCCGAACAAGCCATGCACATGCACAATGATTACACGCGCAGCTTGTACACAAGTGCCCCGAGAGTGCTTGATTAGGCTGCTGGTCGTTGAAGGATCGGCTTTCGTGAATGAACCCCGATGTAGGACGATAAGGGCAAGATAGTAGTCTGATTTTAGTATCGTGAGACGTTTTTTCCGCAGAAACTCGGCAGACTGTAGTACTCACGAACAAGAAGGCTGCTCCGCTGGCGAGGGACCCAGGAAGTTGCACTTTCGGACTCCTGGCGGAAGTCTTCATCGTCGAAGAGGAGCATGGCGGGCAGCGATTGCCGCCATTGATTCAGGCGGTCGTCGAACGTGGGAATCTTGATCGCAGACGATCTCCTTGTGTCAATAGTGCGACACGCAGTAACCTGCGATATGATCCGAGAGGTCAATACCTAAGTAACCCTAAGTGACTGACCACTCACCAACTTTAGAATCCCACGAGTAATCTGCGCGATTCCCGCAAGGGCTTTGATGAACGGAGCCATCGATTGATGGAGTTGATCTGAAGATGGCTGCCGGTAATAGCAGGGCGTTAGTTTTGTTCGCACGGAACAGGACGGTGCATCCATACAACATCTGCCGGCAGGTCGACTAAAATGTCACTTTTGCTGATGGACATTGGCCGGCCAGAGTCCACGCTCAATTCCACCTCCTGGATATAGATCATCCACCATGTGCGCCGCCCTTCCTCGGCATCCCAGCAGTGTTGTGTGAGACGAGAGTCAACATTTAGACCGATTGAAAACGCCATTCTGGTCGCGAGCCCCGCCAGGTTATAGGCCACTGTAAAGCGTCAATCGTTGCATGGCAAATCACAGAGCTTGGGCATTGGACGGACAACTTGGTTTCAGAGCATGCTGTGCATAGGCACCCTAGCTCAACGTCAATACAGATGCAAGGGGTTTGGTAAGAAGTATTCTATTAACCATGAGCATTCCCGCTTGCACCAGCTCCAAGCTGACTGCATCAAACAAACGCCCAATCAACCCCTGCGCTTCCGCAAAATACCAAGAAGCCCAGGATGAGCTGTCCTCATCGTCGGCATATAATGCACCCAGAGCAAGAACTGCGTATAGCAGGCATAACGATTGCTGCTGAACCTGGTTCTCTCGCGGCGATGTGAACAATAGGTTGGAGCCAAAGAGGTCTCTTAGGCGACAGTACTTGGCTCGAAAGGTTTGGATATCAAAGATCGGGAGGTAGATATGGATTGTGGCAAGGAAGGTCTCTAAATGTCCATCTGCGATATCCCTTTGCAGAGTCCGATATCGCCTGACAGCTGTGTTATGAGGCATAACAAGGTCATACGAGTCCAGCATGGTGTGCAGGCCAAGCCCATCAGTTTCGGCTCCTACATGCACTTGTCTATCGTCCTGGCTGCCAGGGGATGGATCAACATGGCCTCCATAATGCTGCAGTCTCCTGGCTAGGGACTTTGCTATGACAAAGTTGGATGTTTCTCCTACGGACGTCGTTAGTGCAACGTTCGAGTGGGATGGAGACCTGCGCAGGCAAATACCATAGTACTCGAAACAGCCCGTTTGTGGATTCACCTCGGTGGCAGAGTCAATTGTTGGGCCGTCCTTCGTACGCGTTTGATGTCCTATAGCAGAATCAGCGCGCCAAATGTTCGTGTCGTAAACTTGCCCCACGCCCTCACTTGCACCGGAATCCTCAGATTGCCTTTCCATGGCCTCCTCGACCCGGCTCAGGCGTGCCAGAATTTGATTTACGACACTGGTGAAATGGTCAGTCACGGAGGGAAACACAGCGCAAGAGACGACGGGTGCACACTTGGTCAGTTGAACATGGTCATCCTGTGTGCCGGAGCCCAGACTGCACTCGTAGCCCTTCCTGCAGCAACTCTCGCACGGCCACTTTCCGTTACACTGCAGGTTGTTATCACTAACTCGCATCCAATCACGGATTGCATTTGAGCGGGATGGTCAACGGACTTTGATACGCTTCTCGCGACATTGCTGGCAAGCCTCCATTACTTTCCTGCGAGCCGGCCTCTGCGACCCACTGCCCGAGCGACTGGCGAGCGCTGGCAGCGGAAGTTTTTGGCGTTTTGGGGGCGGCTCATTCCTGCTGTGGCCCGTCATGGTTGCGGGTGTTGCAGGACTCCTGGAAGAGTAGAAGATGCCAGCTTGTCAGTTAGTTCTGACCGCTGTAATACTGTGGCTGTCAGGTAGCAAATGTCGTCACATCAGAACGGAATCTCCATCGGCAAATGCCCCAACCCCCCACTGCCTGAAGAGTAACTCCCCACCAAATCCCCGCTTGTTTCTGGCCAGCTGGAGGACCACTCGCCGGGATCTCCGCGGCCCAATCAGAAATGGTCTTCATACAGAGCTTCTTTATATTGCGCTGGCCTGCTCGCGTCTTGTCCCGCGCCAGAACGATCAAACCTGCTTTCCCCAGCGAGCGAAAATGACTTTGCTGGTTCTTGCTGCCGCCGGGCTTTTGGCTTTCCTGCTCGCTTGGGCAGTAGGCGCTCGAAAACACCAAAAACTGCCGCCTGGCTGCAAGCCTATTCCGGGGCCGCCTGGCTTACCTCTCGTGGGAAATCTACACCAGATCCCAGGGGACTACCCTTGGCGGAAATTCAAGGAATGGTCGGACATCTATGGGCCAATCATGCAGGTGAAGTTAGGCAGGGAAACCCTGATTGTGCTGTCGAACAACGAGACGGCCAAGGAACTCCTGGAACGACGGGGTCAGAAGTAAGTGAGAGATCTACTTGCGACTGGAGACCAATTGCTCTAATAGCCTTGTCTAGTTATTCTTCACGCCCGCAGACCTACATGGCTTGCGAGGTTCTGTCGGGCAATCTTCGGCCCCTACTGATGCCTTACGGAGGTAAAGTCGCTCCCCTGTCTCGCATCTGTCGTCCTTGATCTGACCGTCGCACCTATCCAAAGACCGATGGAGGAGGGTTCGGAAATTCATCCACCAAATGACAATGCCTGCCAAGGCGTTGAGCTATCAACCGCGTCAAGACCGTGAATCGCGTAAACTGTTGTATGACCTGCTGCGAGAGCCTCGAGACTTTGCGCGTCATTATTATCGCTACGCAAGCGGGTTTGTTATGGGTCTCACATACGACATGCAGGTCGTGACAGGCAAGGAAGAATATATCAAGAACATTGTTCACGTCAACGACACCCTTGAACAGTAAGTCTGCTTGCCAACCTGGTCCAGGCTTTGCTCCTTCTGGCCGTTGACTCGCCAAATATAGTACTGCAAAGCCTGGCGCATATCTTGTGGATTCTCTGGCTATATTGAAATTCTTACCGTCATTTATGGCGCCATTTAAGCGCCTGGGAAAGGCTGCCCACAAGTTCGAGTATGAGCTTTTCACCAAGCTCTTGCAAGACGTCGAGAAGAAGCTGAGCGGCGGCTCAGTGATCGGTGACTGCTTCGCGAAAGAGTTTCTCAACAAAGGAGAGAAAAATGACCTGACTAACGATGAAGGTGCATATGCCTGCGGAACGATGTTTGAAGCCGGCAGCGGCACAACTTCCGGCGCTCTGGAAATCCTCACAATGGCCCTGCTCCTATTCCCCGAGGTTCGGGCTGAGGCACAGAAGGAGTTGGACGCTGTTTGTGGAAACCGTCTGCCACGGTTTGACGACGAACGGAATCTTCCGTACATCAAGGCAGTGACGAAAGAAGCCCTCAGATGGCGTCCAATCGTAACCCAAGGCATATCGCACATGTCTGTAAACGCTGACCGGTATAACGACTACTTTATCCCGGCTAACACCGCCATACTTGGAAACCATTGGTGAGACTTTCCTGCAAACTCCAATAGACCATTTCAGGAAATGAATGTGACATAACCATACCTTCTGTGTAGGGCAATTCACATGGATCCTGAAATGTATCCAGAGCCGGACAGATTCAACCCCAGACGCTTCCTTGATCCGTCATTCCCAACTGCCCAATCAACAAATCGAGTGGAGTACGGCTCAAGCCGTGGACATTGGGCTTTTGGCTTTGGGCGTCGAGCTTGTCCAGGTCAGCATATAGGTGAATTCAGCCTATTTATCCTAACAGCTCGATTGCTGTGGGCGTTTGATTTCAAGAAATACGTGGCCGCGGACGGACATGTACAGGAGCCTGATCCTTTAGCATTTACCACTGGTAAGTACAGTGCGTCTTTGTTTGTTTTTCCCACTACCCCTTTCGTGGCTTTAGTATATTCTTAGCACGGCTAAATTGCTTTCGTGGTACAGGTTTCAATTCCAAACCAAAGGCCTTCCTGGCTACGATCACGCCGAGAAGCGAAGCTCACGCCGAAGCAGTCAGGGGGGCGTACTTCAGCCAGTGGGGAAGTTCAGACAGCTGCCGGTGAACTAGTTGTCTGTCTCTTATGAAGAGGAATTCCATGTTGTCAACACAGTATGCCGCAAGTTGCAAGCTCGGAATGGTCTGTGACTTGACCATTAGGGCGGATTGTTAGAAATCGACGTTGAGCTGTGTCTTTGTATGTTACAGGATAGTGATTAAGTATATACTCTAAAAATACTAATATTATTTGGTTTTCAATGGCGCACACTAGCGGGCTCTTGTACTCCTTGGTGCGGTACCGCTGGTTCAGCAGCTCAATGCAAAACTCCAAGCACAGTGTCTCAACAGCCGTCATCTCCCACGCGGATCCCTTCTCAACTTCCATGGGATGCCCAAGGCGATCGGAGAATGAAATATGCCCATGAAAATCCATGGATAATGCATCGCCGAGCCGATAATCTTTCACAGTCCAATCTACACCGAATCTGTCGCAGAATGCCTTCGAGACGGTCGGTGCGAGTCCCAGCCCGAACGCCAGGGTGACCAGAGGTAGATATATATAAAATCACTGACGGATATCAAACATCCCAGGCCATTTGCGGTGGTTGGCAAGCATCAGGTAATACCCAGCAGGGGAGCATGCAGCTTTAGGGACACTAGTTATTCCGGAAGTATATATTCTCGCATTATAAATAACTCTGGTTTGGCGACGACCTGACATGCTATCTTAAATGAACCCCAGCACAGTTCTGTACCACCTAACAGAGAGAGTACTGGATGCAGTAGTTTGGTCAATATTAGTCTATGTGCAATCCAGTCTAGTGTAAGATAAAACAGTAAGTCGAAACTAAAAGCGGAAGATATAAGAAACAAGAGATAGGAAGGCGAGTCAACGAGGACGAAGCCAACAACAAGGAAATAGAGACGAAAATTGAAGAGAACGAGAAAGTAAGAAAGAAAAAAAGAAAAAAAAAAGAAAAAAGGATAGTCAAGTTCTATACCGATCCCACACGAGGATAAACCAGCCTGGGCCAGAATAAATCAGGCCACTCAGCTCAAGCAGTCTTCTGCTTCCTTCCCGTCTTCGGCACTCTCGCAAGCCAGTAAATCCCAATCGCCGCCACAATATTAAAGACTATAAACGCCCATACAATGCCAAAGTTCCGCCACGCATCACTCCAATAACTCAACACCGCCGCCAAGAAATCATCCGTCTCGGCCATCGAGCAATACGCACACTCACTCGTGGCATTGGGATTCTGGATCGCGCCACCCACGGCTTCCACGAAGGAGTTGAGGTACTCGTAGCAGGTTTGGCCAGAGGGGGGGTCCATGTTCAACGTCTCGATTGGGTCGCAAGCGACGGTCGTGCCGCTTATGGCTGTTGAGAGCATGCCGGATACGAGGTAGGTGAAGGGAGAGACGCGGTACATGAAGATCCAGAAGCCGGGCATGTTGTCGGGGGTTGCGACGACACTGGTAATAGTTAGCTTTGCTTGATTGATGTTATGTGCAGGAGGGGATAAAGGGGGTAGGGACGTACCCGCAGAAGAGCAAGAGAAGAGCGAAGATCAGATTCGCGAGGTTACCACCGGTTTCCGCGGTGTCGACGCCGGCGACGATCATATGTGCGAAGGTGGATGTGAACCAGAGGAAGGCAAGCAGGTACAGGAACATCAAGCCGCCTCGTTCAGTCACCGCGTCGGTGGGCTCTGCGTTCCTGTATAGGCCAACTGGGTAATACCAACAGAAGAACATGAGCACCGCAACCAGGAAGTTCCACGGCAATTCAACGAGGATATTGCTTGCCATGAAGACACGCCATGAGTACATCTTCGAGGGTCGTTCGCGCACTTCATACAAGGCGCGCTGCGTCACGAAGTTGGGCATGATCTGCTGCACAAGATTACCGAAGATGGTCATCAGCATGAAGATACTGAACATTTGATTCTGCAGGCCTTGCTGGGTGTTCTTTGCGCCGTAGAAGGAGAAGCCATTATACAGAGCTGTGAGGACGGAGAGGATGATCTTGGAGTAGATGTACGAGGGAGTCCGCCAGTACTGCGTGAACACGCGGAGTAGGGTTTCTCTCATCTGCACCGTCGTCGAGACGGCAAATTCCTTGAATTCGGCCGGGGAGGCCTCCTCCTTGGGCTTCACGGACAGGGTCGATTTCAGCTCTGCTAGGTGCTCGAGCACACCCTGCTTCTCGGCGCTGTTGTTCCACACTTCGGGCCAGTCGATGGCGCTGTGTGAGCCGGGGGCGGCGCCGATTACTTCCAACATCCACTCGGCGGGATTCTCGCCATCGGTAATGGCATGGCCTCCGTTTCGTTCGAAATAGCTGGTCAGGATTGAGGAGTTCTCGCCCACCTTCCCAAAGTACACGGTGCGGCCTCCTTTGGCGAGGAAGAGTAGCCGGTCGAAGCGCTGGAAGAGCATGGCAGACGGTTGATGAATTGTGCACAAGATCGCTTGGCCGTGGTTGGTGAGAGTCTCGATCAGATCTAGAATTGACCATGACGTTTGCGAATCTAATCCAGACGTAGGCTCATCCAAGAAGAGAAGTAACTGGGGACGTGCGACCAGCTCGACACCAATAGTCAACCGCTTGCGTTGCTCGACGTTGAGGCCTGTTGACTTGATTAGCTATTGTGTCCTTCCCACCCACATTCGTTGTGCTCTCCGCTGAAGTCGAGGCTATCTGATTGACTTACCAACACCAGGAACACCCACAACTGCGTCAGCATAAGTCTGCATGCCGAGCAGGACCAGAACTTCCTCGACGTAATCCAAACGTTCTTGCCGGGTGAACCGCGCAGGCTGTCTCAGAAGCGCACTGAACTGTAAAGCCTCGCGGACAGTCGAGGTAGGCAGATGAACATCCTGCTGTTGGACATAGCCAGTCTTCCGTTGAAACGAGTCATCGCGTGGGAGGCCGTCGACAAGGACCTCCCCGGTCACCACACCCATTGTTACGCGGGTTGCAAGAACATCCAACAATGTTGTCTTTCCGGCTCCGGAAACACCCTGTCTGCGGTCAGTTGTTGATCGCCCTAGGGAAAGGATGTGGACTCACCATTAGAGCAGTAGCAGTTCCTGGCTTGACCCAGCCGTTGACATTATCCAAGATCCGACGAGGTTCGCCCTTGATTGTGATATCATAGCACAGATCCTGCCATTGGAAGATGGCCGTCTGACGCTGGATCTCAGCACCGCTGTTCTCCGGGTTCGCGTCGTCAAGTGGTTGTGTGGTTGCACTTGCTTCGTCGTCGTTGGTGATCTTGGGCTGATGACCTCGACGGAACACGAGGACTTCTCCCTTTGACATGGCTTCGGTGATCAGTTCCGTGGCAATGAGGTATACTCCCATGAAGAATACCAAGAACGCGATAATGATTCCGAAGTTGCGCCACAGGTTCTTGTGGTAGTATTCATAGGCGGAGGCTAGGTAGGCGTCGCCATCGATACCAGTGGCCCCCAGGGTGGATGAGACAGCGTTGCAGATTTGGTTCTCGACGCCGACATTTTCGTAACCGGGCCCGGAGGGAACATATGAAACACAGGTGTATTGCTGGTTGTGGAATTCGTTCACCATAAAGGCTTCGAAGGCGTACGCTATGGGATTGATGTAGTTCATCCAGCGAGACCATCCCAGCATGTCACGGGTAGGGATAACGAACCCGGTATAGATGACGAGACCGAGAATCAACAATGCTGCGGGGATCAGGGCTTGGGATAGCGAGCGTGAGGCTGCGCCGAATGTGCGGAAGACCATGGACATGGTTAGCGTGGTGACGACCGAGAAGATCCAGTAGGTAAAGAAGGCGCCGGGGTCTCTCCGTAGGTGGGAGAGAAAGTATAGTGGGAGGTTGAACGTGAAAGAGTTAAGCATCTTGTATGGCATGTCGGTAAGCATAGACGCAAGGGCCTCTGCAAAGGGGTGGTAGAATGCGTATCTGGACTGCTTTTCGACGATCGGGCGTTGTGCATACAGAGTCAGAATCTATTTCGTTAGACCAGCTCAGCGATATTATATAGTTGGGTGCTGTGAGAAGGACATACCTCAAGGGCACTGCTGAAGGCGTTGAGCAAGACGGCATAGAACAACAACACGCCGCGGCCGAAGAAACTGGAGGTATCCTGTGGCAGGTCATAGAACACACTGCCGATAATTAACGAGATAAAGAAGTTCCCAAACAGGGCGCTCAGGGTCAAGCTGGCGTCACCACGAAGGCGTTGGAAGCCGCGGATCAAGCACAGGTGGACCTGCTGCCAGATAGAGAGTGTGTAGGGAGACCCAGCGCGTCTGAGATGCAGAGCAGAGTTAGAGGATATCGGATCATCAGGCTGAACCGGGGTACTGACTGTTGATTTGACTGCATCAGGCGACGGGCTTCACCAAACTTCTCGAACGATTCGCCGCCGATAGAATGCTCCTGATCAAAGACATCAATCTCTCGGAGAAGCCGGCCACACTCGGGGCTGTTTCGCCACCTCTGGGCAAATTCAGCCGGCGTGCGAGGTACTTTATCTTCGTAACCAGGGCGCACTCGCCGTTCGCTAGGGCTCGTCAAAGAGGTCAAGAAGTCGGCTGTCGTTTGACGCGGGGGACAGAGGAATCCCATGTCAGTGAAGAATTTCTGGGCTTCGCCAGTAGGTCCGAAGTAAATCTGATGGCCTTCGTAGAGCACGACCACTTTGTCAAACACCTGGTTTCATGTCAGCTACTGCCACAATAAGATATGGGGTTTCGTACGTCGTAGGCGTTCTGGGAGGCTTGGTAGATAGCAACGCACGCGGTCGTTCCAGCGTACTTGCTCATCAACGACAGATTTTTGCAAAATTCCAGAGCATTGGCACTGTCGAGACCGCGGGTACTGTTATCCCAGCACTGCAACGGGGCACCGCTGAGAATTGCCTCTGCTATACTGACACGCTTGCGCTCACCACCACTAACTCCACGGACGTAGTCATTACCAACTCTGGTGTTGAATGTATGGCGCAATCCGAGCATGGTCATGACCACATCACGGACATGGGAGGCGTATTCCTTTCGGCTCAGGCCCGGGAAGCGTGTTTGAGGAGCTCTTGCCAGGGCAGCAAAGGTCAAGGTATCTCCGACGGATAGCTGGGGGAAATGCACATCGGTTTCGGCGTTGAAAATGGCCTCGCCCCGGAAGCGCTTTTGCATGTCGTGGGCGGAGATACCTGTCGTCTGTTGTTAGTGGAGAGGGCGAAGTATAGTTTACTGCTTGACGGCATACCCTGGTAGTTGATGTAGGCATCATCGGACGTGTAGATACCGTTCATCTCGCCGGCGATTGTCTTCAAGAATGTTGTACAACCACTACGAAGAATCAGAAAACTGTAGACGACGCATGTGCGATGCGTCTTACCTTCCTGGACGACCAAGGACGACCAGCATCTCACCACTCCGAACGAGACCATTGAAGTCATTGAGAATCTGCACCTTCTTCACGCCGGTCTTTGTCAACGTCCTCACCAATCCGCCAACGCTCAATATCGCATTGAACACGTCTTTCTGGTAGTCGGTCGCACTTCCGAAGCCGTGCACACTCAGGTTCTTGAAAGCCACACCAGCAGACCGTTGGCGAAAGCGCTCCGGATCGCCGGCTTGGGCTGCCAGCAGAGATCGGATCCAGTCTTTGACTTTAAATGACGGACTACCCGGATGTAGAGTCGACTCCTTGTTGTCCTCGAAGAAGGGGTTCGTCGCGTTGGTGGTCGAGAAATGCGTGGATCGACGGGTCAATTGACGGGCCATCTCTTCGATCTCGTCCTCCATGTCGCTGCCTGTGAACTCTCCATCCCGTCCTTCGGTTTTGGTCACGCTAGACCCCGATGTATCTGTTCCGAGGTGCTGTCCCTGTCCATGCTCAGGGTAAGGCTGGCTCTTCTCGCCTAGAGGTGGAATGCCCCCAAACACCGACATTATTACAGTCACGAATGATTTGAACTGTCAAGTTGCCAAGGGCATGGGCATGGACTTGTCCCTCTATGAACAGAAAATACAGGAAGGGCAAGTTCTATAAAGGAACCCAAGTTTGATATCTGGGGCTCGGAGCCCGCAGATCCGCCCGCAAAAATTATATGAATACTTAGGGTACAGCTCCGAGCTGGGTGGAGCAAACAAGGCCTCATGGACACATATCTTCACCGAGGCGGAGAGATATCATGCCGAGCAGCAAACAGCGAGTCAGCATTAGGACAACAGTGATTGGGGGGAGGATATCAAAATGCATCAATATTACCATAACAGCTCGGGGATGTAATACGGTTCGGATTACACTCAGCCCGGTGTATTGTCAGCGGAGCCCAGGCGGTTCCCGAGCCATTCCGATTCGGCCGCAGCCTCGGATTCGGGCCCTGAATCATGAACCAGAGTTAAGGCCGTTTTGCTGCCTGAGGTGGCGCCTGCAGCTTGGTAATGCCATCCCCCGGCCAATATGACTGTCTCAGTCTGGCCGTCCTCGTCGCCGAACTTGTTCAACCCACGATTCAGCGGCCAGACTCTCAACGCCATCGATGGAGTCCCGAAAAGTACGTCTCGGAGCTAAGGTTGGATCATCTGCATAGACCGGCCTGGCCTGTGCTAATTCATCCCACCAGGCTTGTCAATCGTGCCGGCGGCGCAAGGTGCGATGCCAAGTTGACACTGGCATGACCAAATGTCGCGCTTGTTGCAGAAGATCGTCCGTGTGTCTTCCGATCAACTTTCCCCCGTCGACGGACGCCCAGCAAGCTCTAGCCACTGGGCCGCCGTTGGAGAGGGCGAGAGAGAGCGACATCCCAACAGATTCACTGTTTGATGGTCTCACAGGGCTACCAACTTCGGGCCTGCGAACCCCTGAAACCACCACCCTCTTACCCCCGCTTCTGCAGGACTTTACCACTAGTTTCGATTCAGATCATACCGCCGCAGATCCATTCTCGTCACTACTTTGCTTTTCACTCCCTCGGTCGCTGGTTAGCCGTCCTGGTATGTTGCTACCGAGCACTCTCAATTCTACTTCTGACCCACCCAGGTTCATCGCCGTTTTCAATATTCTCACCAGAAGGTAAGCAATGGCTGCACAAGGCCGTAGGTGAGGAACCCTTCAACTGGGATGTCCTCTCGCCTTTCGCCTTTGGCCCTCCTGATGCGGTGTCCGGCGACAGCACCGGACCTCGCCTCCCTCAACAGTTCATCCCCCTTCCGTCAAAAGATGTTGCTCGATCTTTATTACACACATATTTTCATGGCTTCAACTCGTTCTGTCCGACTTTTGAAGAAACCGATTTCATGCTCGGGTTCGAATTAGAGTACCCAATCAGCCCAGAATCCTCCGAGAAATGGGCATGCTTGAATGCCGCACTTGCGCTAGGGTGCCTGCTGGATCAACACTCTCATTCGAAAGCATGGCTGTTTTGGAAAAATGCGACGCTTTCATGGGAGGCTTTCATCACCCATGCTCCAAGCCTGCTGTCTGCACAGGCGCTAGTGGCCATGGTAGGTGTCCAAATATCTTCGGGAACTCTGTGCTAACTACCCCAGACATTGTACCTTATGGGTACCTTCCATAGTAATCCATCTAGCACGATGGTACCAATGGCCATTCGGATGCTTAGTGGACTCTCGCCCAAACAAGAGGGCTTGTCGAATCAGTTCCAATTCGTCAGCATGGTCACTCGAGCTTTAGATATAGAGTACGCTTCCCACTTCAATTCAGTCTTCCGGTCTAACTCAATCAACCTACAGCCACGCTCTACAAGCTGGAATGCCACCCACCGACCTTGGAGTTGACCAGTTCGTCGACCCTCAGACTTTCACGGCGCTCGAAGACCCAAATCTGGCGTTCGACTGCTACCCAACCATCTGCCGACTAGTAGAAATCAAAGAAGACATCTATCGCCAGCTGTATTCCATCGTCGCGCAAAGCAAGAGCGACTTCGAGGCTATTATAACAGTAGGCGAGCTCGACACTCGCCTGGAGCAGTGGAAGAACGACATTCCTGAGAAATACCGCCCGGGCCATCCCAGGGCCCAAGATACCATCAAACAAGGCATCTCTGATACCCTCTTGCATATCCATATCAGCTACTTCAATTGTGTACTAATTATCCACCGCCGCTCATTCTCTACCACAACCTGGTCAACAACCCTCAATGCACTCCCTACCACGCACCATGCGATTCGCTCTGCAAATCCTCGCGTCCTGAAATCAACCCTGCTTTGCGCCGAAGCCGCTCGTGCAACGTTACGACTCGTCAAGAATATTCCGAAAGACAATCCATTAATCAGAGGGTACAGCCGTCTTTTCCATTCATATGAAGCTCAACTAATATAGAACAAACAGGGTAATGCTCAACTACGTCATCTTCGCACTAAAGCTCTTCGTCATCCTCACCGTGCAAGATCCACGAAGTTCTCGCCCCCGTGCAGATATCCTATTGATGCGCAATCTAGAAGACACACTTTCTGCGATTCCTCTCACTGGAGAAGATAACAGTATTCAGAAGCTCATTAAGTATTGTGCCGGGTATCGACATGTCGCAGAGCGGGCTATTAATACGGTTCTTCCGAGAAAGAGAAGGAGGGAGGATTATGAGACGGGGCAGGATGTGCCTTAGCTGCAAGATATCTTTGAGTGGTATAGTGTTCTCAACATGCCCTCCATCGCGTATTCCCCTGGATTTGCCGGAGCAATCTCGGACCCTTGCACTTACAGTAATTGAAATCATAGAACCAACGGCCCTGGGCGGCCACAACCTTGCCTCACCCCCTCGTACCACCGCAGTAATCCCTTTTTTACCAAGAACTCAGTCTTCAGCAACGGCCAGCACAGTTCACACTGGTTCGGTACTCGATCTCTCGCCCTGTTCTTGCAGCGCCATGCCACCGAATCGAGGCTAGAGTTAGATTTGCCTTTCAAAGCCTGTACCAGCCCATGCCGCATTCATGAGCTATTTTCTTTCGCAAAACAGGTACGGGATTTGGGCACTTACATCAGGGAGGCATTAATAAAGTAGAAATAGACCTGCTTACATAGATCCTGCTTAAAACATTTT
This sequence comes from Aspergillus puulaauensis, assembly GCF_016861865.1. Taxonomy (NCBI): domain Eukaryota; kingdom Fungi; phylum Ascomycota; class Eurotiomycetes; order Eurotiales; family Aspergillaceae; genus Aspergillus; species Aspergillus puulaauensis. The sequence continues at coordinate 5,408,458 of NC_054858.1, forward strand.
GTCAAGCAGAAGTATCGGGTCGTATTAGCATCCTCGCGCAGATATATATCACGGTTCTAGCCGCAGGCCCTAATAAACTAGTCGCGGTTAGAGTAGCTCCTATTCTATACTTTTTATCCATGCACCCTATATAAATAGGCACCGGCTGCTGTAGTATATCCTTATCTTTTTCCAGTGACCGTGATATATACCTATCATCATTCTTCGACATGCATACGGGCTGGGTCGGGGCGGGTTTAGCAAGAACCCACAAAACGCGCACTAAACCTAATATAATAATAGAATTACCCAAGGAAAATCATGCAAGATTCTACTGTCAGCAATGCCAACTCATAATTAGGATGATGGTTAGTCTGGCACGGGGCTATTTATGGCTAGCTACTACGATTTAATGTAGCAGGTTACAGTAACTTAGTGTGTGTAAGGCACCGGGAGATACCAAGGATCTAGCAACTACTAAGTAATATCAATAAAGCGAAGTAGTGTTAATTTAATTGATTCAAAAACAATATTTGTAGCGCAATGGGCCACTTGTCTCTATGAATTGGCTGAAGCGAGGCTGAGTTGTAACTGTTTTGAAAGTTCTCCGATCTGTGAAGCCGTCCGTCAGCACTGAAAGCCGGGAAGAAAGACGGTTAGAAGGAAGCACACTTACATTTGCGGGTTGCATCATAGTGAAATGGTTCCCGGGAACAGAAAAGAAAGCAATATCCTTGGGTGACACAAGAGACTCCCATCCTCGGGTGCCAAAGTCGGTGCGCTTGTCTAGAATCCAGCTCGCGGTGGCATCTGCCGCCAGGGAAGGGTTCGCTTTCAGCCGTGGGTCACTTAGTCCATTACATACGCCTTCTTGAGCCCATATAATGGACGTACGGGGCGATGAATGAGCCGGTAGTGGCGAGCGAGCCGGGTCGTAGGAGCCTAGGTTCTTGACCGTTGCGTCGAAGTGGTCAAGGACAAGTTGGCGTTTTGTATCGGGCGTTCTGGCACCATCGCTTTGCACTTGGTCTAGGACGCCAATGGAGTTGAGAAACTCGATCAGAGATGCAGACATGGGAGGCAATACTGTGGGACATGGCGCGTCGATGAGGATAAGGTCGTGCACGTCCTCACCGGCTTCAATGAGTTGCTTTGACGCTTCGTACGCAAGGACACCCCCAACGGACCAGCCGCCAAGATGGTATGGGCCGGAAGGACTGTGGCTTCTGATTGCAGACAGGTATATTCTGACAACATCCTCGATGCCGGTAGTGTAGCGAGCCGAGTCATTGACGAAGGGACATACTAGACCGTACACGTCGAAGTCCGCGTGAAGCTGCTCCAGTGCTGCATAGGACGTCGGGGATCCTGAGCCATCAGGGAACAGAAACAGCTTCTTATTGGTGGCTGGATTAGCCCGTCTCTGGAGAAGAATGGATTTTGCTTCAGGGCGTCTCTCGTCAGTGGAGACTGCAATGGCTTCGGGCCGCAGATCATCGTTCCCCCCAACTAGAGCTCGTGAAACCTCGTTCATCGTCAAATTTTGCAGGAAGAAATCCATAGGAAGCTGAACGCCCTCTTCTCGAAGCTTCCCCAGGACAGTCAAGCTCATCAAGGAGTCGATTCCCAAAGACCCCAGGTCTGCTGTCACCTCCAGCTCATCCTCAGCAAGACCAGTCTCCTCCAAGATGACAGACCGCACGAGACGTATGGTATCGTCCACCGTGCTATCCGGTGTAGGGACTTCAATCAAAGAAGACGCCGAAGATGGGGACGAACTGTAGGGCGCATTATGATCACTTGGATGGCCTGCACTCACTGCATTACTCTCGACCCTAAGTAACCCATATTCTCGATTCAAGAAACCTAGAAGTTGAGAGGCGGTAGACAGTTCGAGGAATTCACTGTGGGAAAGATCAATGTCAAACGCCTCACGCAGCCGGCCAACAATTGTCAACGCCATCAGGGAGTCCAGTCCCAGCGCAGTCAGGTTATCTTCGGGAGAGATCTCGGATGCCGGTAGACCAAGCTCCTCGGCGATCAAGTCGAGTAGAGAGCCAGCTGACTGTCCAACCTGGCGTTCGACCTCCTGGATTGGGCTGCTCTTGGCTTTCGGGATTGAAGTTTGGGGTTTTGGAACAGTCGGTTGAGGAGGCTTCCTGTTCGAGGCGGCCTTGACGGCAGCTGGTGGAAGAAGCATGTCGAGAACGGTACGTGGGACACGTTGGAATCGGAGGTCTTCGATCAACCCGACGATTTCCCCCTCGTGCAAGATCCAGACATCGCCGCCAAACATTGTCTTATCAGCGGGCAACATTCGAACGTAGGTTTGATATTGACCGCCAGATACCAGTGGCCTGGCAAAGCGCATACTCTCCCATCCATGGGAGATGTATACAGCTTCCTGGTAGTTGATGTTCTCATTGCCATTCATGACGAAGCCTGAAAGGTGGGCCAACGAATCGATCCAGTAGGGACTGCATTGAAACAAGGCGTCGTCACCTCGATCATCCAGGCTGACCGCGGCAGAAGCCTCGTACAGGCTGCTCGCCAGGAGAACCTGACTCATTCTCTGGTACTCTGGCGCATAGTCCACCAGGCTGCTGAAAAGGCGATAGGCCAGGCGACTGGTAACCTTGCTGACTTCTCCCCGAGTCGCCTTCTTTTCCAGTTCGTTGATATGCCCTTGTACCAAATGAAGGCTATGCGACCAACGCCGAAGCCACTTCTCCTGTGACCCAAACACGACAACACAGTTGGCATGCTTGGTTGCCGCCTTTCGATCGGGCGTAGTTGAAGCATATTCCAGACGCACTGCTTTCGACGCTTTGTCGATGTGCGCAGTAACTCGCAGGATGCGGTTCTCGTCTTGTCTGGGTGCCTTGATGATCAATGGCTGTACAACCTCCATGCTGGTGACATTGAGGCCAGATAAGTCTATTCCCGATTGCTTCTGTTGCTGGATATGATGAGCAATCGTCTGAGCAACATCTGCGTAGATGGACTGGCGGTCTCTATTAGCAATTATCATTGTATCCGGAGAGAGGATTCACTGACCGACGGACAGAGAGCGGCACCATTGACGCGATGTCCACTGACAGCAGCATGAAGCTTGGGATCCCAGAGATCCGTTTCGAAGATGGCGATCGGATCAGACGCACTGTAATCTTCTTTCACAACCCGATGAACAGAGCCTGACAGCTTTTTCGGGGGCTCTTCAACCCCCTTGTTGGAAGGTTCAAGAGCGGGCAAGGCATCCCCTTTTCGAAGCGTCCAGTCATTCCGATAGTCCGCCCAGTAGCGTTTGTTGTCAAAGGCATATGCAGGAAGAGTGAGAAGACGATGCGTGTGGTCGAAGTCGCGGTGATACTCGGACCAATTGATCGAGAAGCCCTGGTCGTGCAAGGAAGCCAAACCGCTCGCAATCACCTTCCATGGGCTATCTTTCCGTCTCAACGTGGGAAGCTTGAGATGGGAGTCTCCCAGCACGTCTCGAATCATGCCCAGACAGATTGGATGGGGACCGATCTCAATGAACACCGAGGTTTCGTTGACCAGGCCCCGATCTTGCGCGATCTCCACGGCACTGGCAAACTGGACTGTGTGTCGGCAGTGCTGGCGTATATAAGTCGCATCAATCCCATCATCCACCCCCAGCGGACGACCGAGGAAGGAACTCAAGATGGGAATCTGCGGTGCACCGAAATTGATCGCCCTGGCAACCTCTTCCAGGTCATCAAGAATGGGATCAACCTGGGCCGAGTGGAACGCAAAGGGAACTTGCAGCTTAGTGCAGCGAATCTTTGCGCCGGATAAGTGCACGTCCAGATCATCAATCACCTCTCGCCTGCCGGCAAAGACGGTTTCCCGAGGGCTGTTTGAGCATGCAACTTGGACATCCTCGGAGAAAGTTGCCAACAGCGGCTGAAGGGCTGCAGATGTCCCTGACACGGCCAGCATGGAATGGGTATGCGGTCGGCAGCGAGTTTCTAGAAGGCGTGCCCTGTGGCCAACGAGGAATATAGCATCGCTGATGGACAGAACGCCACTCACTTGGAGAGCCGCGTACTCCCCGAGGCTGTGGCCGATGACCGCTGTCGGCTTGACCCCCCATGAGCGCCACAGGCGAGATAGAGCAATCTGAACGGATACAAGTCCAACCTGGGTCTGAATGGCCGAGAGCTGACTGATATCAGAGATGCTCCCGTCAACAAGGGAGAGGAAAGATGGATATCCCTGCTGCCTCGCAATTCCGTCGAAGAGCGAGATGTCCGCGCGGAATTGAGGCGATGTTGCGTAAAGCTCCTGACCCAGGCTAGGGTAGGTTGCACCCTGGCCAGTGAAAGCAAATATCACTGAACGTTTCTGGGTCGACAGAAGTGCATTGGATGGGGTCAACCCCCGCTTGTTCTGTAGAGCGACTCGGATGCGTTCCGTCGTGGGCTCAGCGACGGTGAACCGAAACGCGTGGTGGCTTCGGCGAGCAGTTGTCGTATAGCTCAGGTCTCCTGGCACGATGTCTGGGTTTCCGGTAATGTGCGTGATCAAGTTCTCTAGGTTGTTTGTCAACGCTGACGCGGTATGTCCGGAGACAGTGACGGCGTGCGAGGGACGAAGGTCCTCTTTCTCGCGAGTCCCGGGCTTCGGGGGCTCCTGGATCAATAATGCAGTATTGCCACCCTGTTGGATGTCCTGGTCAGCACCTGTGCCCTTTCTCTATAAATTCGCAGCCCTGGAACTTACAGCAGCGCTGAAATTATTGACCAGCACCGTTCTCTTCGGGCCCCTGGGCGCTGGCAACGGGGTTTTGTCCAGCGCGATTCGGACACTGTCAGGAGTCAGCAATGCTAATATAGAAATAACTTCGCCAGCCTTACTTCCTCGCCTCGAGATCGGGAAATCCTTTGTTGACCTCATGCTTGATCCCAACATGTGGGGGGATGAATCCTGTCTTGAACATCAGAATGGACTTGATCAGGGATGCGACTCCAGATGACTGTCATTGCATTAGCCTTTCGCAAACCACGATTGGGGAAGAATCGCCTACGGCTTCTCCATGACCTATATTCGCCTGGATTGCGGAGGTCAGTATCAGCCTGAACTCCCTAGATGAGATGTGGGCAGACTCACCTTGATAGCTCCCACATACAACGGGTTATTTGCGGGTCGAGCAGGACGCGCAGGGGCGAATACATCTGTCACAGAGCGCATCTCTGTTCCATCCCCGGCCTGCGTCCCGGTTCCATGCATCTCGATATAGCCAACATCAAAGGGATCAACACCGGACTGCTGCAGGATCTCACGATACAGGTTAGACTGGGTCCCGGCATGCGGGTGCGTGATGCTGATTGCCTGTGCTGAGTGGTTTGTAGCGGCACCAAGAATCACAGCCAGGATATTGTCATTATCGAGCTCCGCGTCACCAAGCCTTTTGATAACCACTGTCCCAACACCATCGGCGCGGCAATAGCCATCGGCGGCATTGTCAAAGGTCTTGCATGATCCGGTTTGCGAGAGAAACTGGCCTCGACTCAAGCCCGAGAAGAGGTCGGGCGAGGTGAGCACGCTCAATCCACCGGCCACTGCTGTGTCACAATCACCACTCCAGAGCGACGTGCATCCGAGCTGGATTGCAGCCAAACTCGAGGAACAGGCAGTGTCGACGCTAAAACTCGGGCCCTCGAATTTAAAATAGTAATTGATTCGTCCCTTGCAACAGTGAGTCAAGCCATGCAGTGGCAAGGAACGGGCACGTCAGACTTACAGGTCCAAATGCACGGATTCCGCCAGTTATGAAATAGGTTCCAATATCCTGTGAGGCATTTACATCCCGGTAATCATCGCTCGTCTGGCCATAGAAGGTTCCAATGCGATTCAGGGCTGTTGAGCGAGTTCGATTGGCGACATATCCAGACATTTCCAGGGCCTCGTACGCGGTGACAAGAGCCAGGCGCTGCATGGGGTCTGTCTGCACGGCTTCTTTCGGAGACATGTTGAAAAAGCGAGGGTCAAAGTCGCCAGGGCGATCGATGAAGCAGCCGTATGGGGTCCAGCTGGTGTTCTTTGCCTTCCCGCTGGGGTCGACATGCTTGTCGGCATCAAATCGGTCCTTGGGGATCTAATTTCACCTATCAGTATCTCCATCAACAGGAACTATAACGGGCTCTGCTCACCACTCGATGCATGTCAAGGCCGGCCTCCAAAATACTCCACAACTCTTCGGCGCTTTCTGCCCCGGGGAATCTGCCCGACACACCAACAATGGCCAGGGGGGCATTGTTGTAGGCTCCCGATGGCTGGAATTGGTCCCTCCGCGATTCAAGAGCGATCAAGTCTCGGGTAACTACAGCCGCTTCAGTTCTTGATCTCAGTGCTGATGAAATGCCCTCGGCAGCTGTGGTTGGTCCTACCACGTCCAGCGTGATAGAGGTGGTGCCGTTTGCTTGGATTTGGGCGACGCACTCGTCAACCACCAGGTCGAACCGCAAAGGTGCTTGCAACGTGTGATGCACGACGCTTTTGAATAGACCCAGGGCATTTGGCGCATTGACCGGTCGTCCTGTCAATGGACAAAGGAGGGTCTTCCTCGTCTGGAAGCTAGCCAAGAATTCCGGGTCAACGCCCGCGCGGTTGAGGAAGCTGGGGAAGTCCAGAACGCCGTGGATGTGTGAGGCGTGGTATGCCCCGTAGATCGGCAGTTCTCTGAGCCTTTTCCCGGGCTCGGACTTGGTCAAGCTCTCCGTGAACCGAGACAAGGCCGGTGGCGATCCACTGACGGTGACGCTGTTGAGGCCAACGGCACTGATAAAGCATCGGTGGCGAAGGGACAAAAGACCACCGGCGTCGTACACCTTCAGAGCCGAGAGCACTTCATCTTCGGTCATTTTCGAGATGGCCGTTGACCAGCTCTCCAATGGTGTGCCTTGCTCGTGCAACATGCTGCTGGCAGTTGCAGCCTGCAACCCCATCTGAAACGCGATGGACACGGTAGGGACAGCTAGAGCTTTGAGATCATCAAGAGAAGCGCAGGCGGCGTATGCTGCTGCAACGAGGGATCCAGTGCAAAGGCCCACGACGGAGATCTCATCGTGATTTTCTGGTCGACGAGCCCTTCCTTCATAATATCGAAAGAGCTGCAAGAACTGTACAATTGCCAGAAGAGTGCTGGCAATGGCTGGATGACAAGCCCCGTTACTGTCGTGGTATATCGTGGCCAGAGCATGAACGGTGCCAAAGCGTGGGAGATTTTCGCGGTGAAACGGACGCAGTCGATCACTCAAGCCGCTGAGCGTGGTGCTTGTGTCTCGAACAAAATCGCTCTGATGGACACTCTGAGGGGCGTCTAACAATAGTCTCTTCGCCAGCGAGGAAACATTGGAAGTCTGGTCTCCGAGGAGAACCAGGTGACGTTCTTGGGGCTGGTTTGGCCGAGACATAAAGATTGGATGAGGGTGTTGGCATTATTGAACAAGCCATGTCAGGCCATACTCCGGATTTTATATCATCACCACGGCTAGCATCGATATTTCTTGGCTTCGAACTGCAAGTCTTGCTTTGCGCCATACAATCTATTAATTGCGACCTCTTTATGTCTACAAACAGGTTGGCACCTCGTACTCCTGCCTAGTCAACCTTCAGCGGCAACAAGCCGCATCGAAACTGACATCCCGTCCATGCTAGGCTGGATCACCCCTGTGGCATGATGCACTCTTACATCTCGTTTGTGCCATTGACAGATAACAACACGAGACGAGGGATTGGCTCTCTGCGGGTCGAAAGGGGACCACAATTCCATGTTGGATGGTGATATCGGAGGATAGGGTGGCGCAAGCATAACAAGCATTGTAAAGCTCCGGAAGGATGCGCCTTTGCCTTTTGTCGGAACCTATTGTTCAGGCACGGCGATAGTTAGTTTTAGGCTGCTGTTAGCCCCCGGAGGGTTTCCACGACGCGATCTTTAGATTGATTGCGCGATATTCCCCACTCGTAGCATGCCTTTCAGATTCGCCGTTGAGGCCCGGTCTTGCCACAGGATTCTATCGCTCAGATACATACTATGCGGGCATCCGAGAGCTACTACGCAAATCGACGGCGAGTTCAGGCCCTCAGGGATTTGGAATATGTAGTAAATTGAACACTATATATGTATAGCTAGAAACGACTGAACATAATTCGACCACGAAGGAATAGAAGGAGCCGTAAGCGCGTAGACGACAACCCTTAACGCCTGCGGAACAGAACGCGCGCAGTCTGGCTGGGCTTTCGAGAACGATCATACCAAGAAGGCTCCGGGAGCTTGGTCGGATCCTCAAGACGTATCTCATAGCTCAGCAACGTATGAGCCAACAGTAATTTGATTTCATGTGCTGCGAAGAAGCGCCCAGGGCACGCGTCCTTGCCGTGTCCGAAGTTGATGTGTGTCGGCGAAGTAGTCACAAACTGGTGCCGATTTTCGTGGCCGGGCTGCGCTCGAAGTTTAGAAAAGCGGAAAGCATCGAAGTTCGAGGCATTAGGATAGATGGTGTCGTCTAGGTACATCGCGTACATTGGGGCCAGGACATAAGAGCCTCTGGGGACTGTGGTGCCGTCGGAGAATGTGAAGTCTTTGATCACCGCGCGAGTCATTTGCGCTGGACGGTAGAATGTTAGCAGTGAGATTTGAGAATTGATCAACGATTTCAAGGCTTACAGCTGGCGATCGGGGAAAGCCTCTGGCTTTCAGTCAAAAAGCTGTCCAGCTTCCGCATCTGACTCAATGCTCGCCCCGACCATCCGTGCTCCTTCACTGCGCTCTCAATCTCAATTCGGAGCTCTGCGTGAGCATCGGTATAGAAGGCCAGATCCAACATCGCGTTGAGAAAGGTGCTGCTGGTCGTGTGCACTGCAGCCACGTTCAAGTGCAGCAGACGGAACATGAGCCGCTCTGGGTCTCTTTCACTGGGATCGGGGGCGGCATCCATGACCCATTGAAGGGAATCAACAGGGGGCTTGTCATCCAATCGCTCTTTTTCTTGCTGAAGGCGAGCCTCAATGTAAGGGATGAGATGTCTCCGAGCCACCCTCTGCCGTTCTTTGACGTTAGTCACGAACTGACTGACCGTTGAGCGAAGACACTTGGGCCAGGCGCGAAGCTTATCGGCGCCTCCAAACACATCCACTGTATACTTGATAGACATGTCGGTGTACTCTTCATTCTGACATAGCGGTGCCCCGACCAGCAGTCGATTAGCAGTTCGAGTTGCGATCCGATGAGCTGCTCTTGACATGACCACCGGCGTCCAATCTACACGCAGATCAGAAGGAGCACACTGGTTCGAGGAGAACTCGGGAATCTTACCAGTCGGGTGGCCGATCTCGTCTCCAAAGGACAATTGAATTTCGTTGCGAATTTCATCGATCTTGTTCTCCAGGCTGGGCGTGAGATGCGTTTTGACAATGTGGAAATGGAACTTGTTTGCCTCGACGATGGGGGACACCGTGTATCTAGTTTGCAACACCTAAGACGCCTTGTGAGCCACGTCTATCTCCTTACTGGGGCTCTTCTCACATCATTAGCCGACTCTTTAGCACTCAGATGTGTTGCTGGCGCGGTGCGAATTTCATCCACCAAATTGGGCGGCACAACTACCACCCAGCGGATGGGGGTCCGAAGTTGAAAGAACTGTCCATGGCGAGAGAACTAGATTTATGGCTGGTTAGTCCGACGCAATCTAGACGGCAATCGAGATTACCTTCTGATAGCCAGCCCTCAGCGTCCCAGCACTGTCGTGGAGATACTCCAAGGAATCCTTCCAGGGCCCTCGCCACCCCGAATGCCTGCTATAGATGGGGACATTCGCCCGCTTGGGGAGCAAGCGGATGCCAATGAAAACAGCAACAGTTGCCCCCAGCAGGAATATCCAATTGTTTGCACCTAAGTCGACAGCCATGTTTACCTCGATTGCAGACGAATAGAAATGCGGATCCATTGGGGGTTTCACTCGATGTATATTTCGTCTGGTTCTTGCCATGATTCGTCCTGGGGCACACTAACTCCCAATGGAGGAATTCGTGGACAATCCCTTCGCTGGGGCCGATTAGCAATTAATAGAGTTGACAACAAACGGTGGCACACATTCGACCCTACATGATGTTATTCTGGTTCCCCCCTTTGTGTTTCCCACCGGGCGTTGTGTCATCGGCACGATCGCACTTAGGGTTTGGATATATGTCGGCGTTCTCATTGTAGTTCGAACCAACATCCTACCATCTCATCTTACCAACCAAGCACAGAAATCGTGCAGTCGAGAAAGAAATGGCCGACCCTGCGCCGGAGAGCCTGTCAACCAAAACTTCTAATGTCGAGGCAAGTAGCGCCCAGTCGTCAGAGGGGGGAGGCGAGAAAGAAGCCAGCCTAGCACCGCCTTCTGGTCCTTCGGTCCCCCCTCCTCCCAATGGCGGTCTCAAAGCATGGCTGCAGGTGGTGGGAAGCTTCCTGCTTATTCTGAATACTTGGTGAGAGCGAGATCGCCTTCAACATTGTCGAGGATTTATTTGTCTAACAACTCAGGGGGCTTGCAAACTCATTCGGCGTCTTCCAAACCTACTACACCACTACACTCCTCGCCACGTCCACTCCATCCGCCATCTCATGGATCGGCTCCATCCAGGGCTTTCTGCTGCTGTTCGTTGGGGTTCTGTGCGGGCGTGCATTCGATGCTGGGTATTTCTTCCCGATGGTCTCGCTGGGCATCTTTTTGGAGGTGTTTGGAATGTTCATGACCTCCTTGAGCACCAGGTACTACCAGGTCTTCCTCGCCCAAGGGATTTGCGTTGGTCTTGGATCTGGATGCCTGTTCACACCCGCGATCTCGCTTGTCGGGACGTACTTTTCGACCCGACGCAGTTTGGCGACTGGAATCGCCGCCAGCGGAAGCAGCGCTGGCGGGATTTTCTATCCTATCGTCATCCGGCGGTTGATTGTGCAGGTCGGGTTTCCCTGGGCCGCTCGCGCCATGGCATTCATCATGCTGGGCACTCTGGGACTTGGAATTGCGTTGCTCAGACCACGATTGCCGCCTCGTCGATCCGGCCCTTTGGCAGACTTTGCAGCCTTCAAGGACCCGGCCTACGCGACTTTTGTCATCGGCCTGGCTCTTGGATTCACCGCATTCTTCATCCCTTTCTTCTACTCGGAGATCTATGCCCTCAATATCGGAGTCGAGTCGGAGCTGTCGTTCTATATCCTGTGCATAATGAACGCTGGAGGCTTGATCGGGCGAATGTTGCCGAATGCCATTGCAGACAAGTATGATTTGATCTTCGAATCATCCGAGTCATCCGTTAGAAACTAACAAATGATAGACTCGGAAACCTGAACGTCATCGTCCCCTGCGCCTACATATCTGGGATCATCGTCCTGGCCTGGGTGTCAGTGAAAGACCAAGCCAGTCTCATCGCCACCTCCTTCCTCTACTCCTTCTTCTCGGGAGGATTGATGGCGCTACCGCCGGCCATTCTCGTTGGTTTAAGCCCACACCTCAGTCAGATCGGCGTGCGAGTTGGCATGGCTCTCAGCGTTGGGTCATTAGGCGTCCTGATCGGATCGCCCATTGCGGGAGCCATACTGTCCAGCCAGAGTCCTCATTCGCCAGAGCGGTCGGACTTTTCGGGAACTCTGGTCTTTACGGGCGTTATTCTAATTGCGACCGGTGCGTTTATGCATGCAACTCGGTTCGTTAAGCATGGGCTTAAGTGGGGGAAGATCTGAACCTTCAACCGCCAACATTGTAACCCAAGTAACCCAAAGTTATTCTCTTTTTTTTTACCTTTGGGCAATCGAGACAGGCAGATATTAGACAAAGGCATATAGTTAGGGGTCAACATAGATTTAAATCGTAACCCTAAGTCGGAAATTATATGAAAATCAGTGTGTACAGGGGGTACCTTCCAATCGGACTATACAGGAGAATCAGTGGGCATGAATGTCGCTGTCATTAGTCCGTCTATAATAAATAACTAGTTATCTCCCCCATTCTATGACTGTACATCTGTCATCACAGCCCGAAAATCAGCAATCAGCGAGCTCCGCATCATATTATAAAGATCCAACCCATCCGGCTGATCAAGCCCACAGGCTCTCTGATCGAGCCTCTCCAACAATCGGGGAACCTTTCCCACATCAAGGAGAAAGATCTGCTTCTTCAAGGATCTTTCATCTGCATCGTCGAGCTGGTACGCGCCGAGTGTAAGTCGAGTCGCCTGAGGTGCACTTTCGAGGTGCTGCTGCTCCGGGTGTGAATGGACTAGGAAATCGAAGTAATCGGTTTGACTACTCGGCACAGATGCTGTACTCGACAAAACTGGATAGGCCACGGGTGGAGAATATGGGGATGAAACGGAATTGTTCACTTCGCTTGGCCCATTAGCAGTCTTCGCGCTGAGTCGTAGATGGAAGAGTAGCCGGTACAGCTTGAGAGCCTTTCGTAGGTGTACTAAAATGAGGAGTCGGGTAGTACTGTCGTGGGAAATAGAGCATTTAATCGAGGCGCAGATGTTGAGCAATGCCTCTTTATTCTGTCGGAGCGCAACATCTAACCCACAGGCGGGTGGGAATCGGAGTCAGATTCCTTTAGGGTTCAGCTGAGGGCGGGTGCTGATTGGCTGGCCCAGAGTCAGATTCCTTTATTTTCAGGAGTCAGGTGCACTGGGCTGTAGTTCCTAGGAGGTGCTTAAATTATAATAGCTGGTAGATTAGCTATTTTATTTCAACTTATATTTATTTCAGAGCCCTCCAGCAATTTAATAGGGTATGGTGTAGGTTTAAACTTGGTTAGGGTAAGGAAACCAGTTTTGATGGGGGATTATCACCACCCGCGACTGATGGTAGAAATGATATATCAATACTAATACTATGTAGTCAGCAGGAATTCAGGGGCTGTTTTCCTGCTTAAGAAGGTTAGGGAATCTAGTTTCAGTCCATTTTTATTCTATATCCTGAGTGTGTAGTAGACATGCACAACCCGCCCTGAAATCCTATACCCGATCCGCCCCGAACCCACCTGGGTCCGGGTCCGGGTTAGTTTTCTTATACCCGCTGTGGGTTGGGTTGAATATACCTAAACCCGCGGCGGGGTTAGGTTATTTAATAGGTTGGGGATCTAGGAATAACCCGAACCCATAACCCAACCCACCCTACTTATAACTAATATAATTACTTCTAATAATAGTTAGATTATAGATCTACCGACTACTCCTGCAGGAGAGAGATATATACTAAAATATATAAGAAGTCAATCTTAAAATATATATTATATAATATATATTATCTAGTATCTACCGATTATTATTTAGTTGATAATAATGGCCGGGGGACTGTCTCTATTAACGTAAAGCCCGTGAAGTAGGTACTATAGAAGATTAGGGAGTTGCTGCTACTGGTAATTTAACTCTAACCTATCCTTCTGGTACGTGTGATAGTACCTGTTCTTTACCAGTACCATTAATACCTTTAATATTATTAAAGAAATCTCTATCCTAAGAAAGTTCATTATCTTCCAAGCCAGCTTTATCCTCTGAATTACTTATTCTATCATTATAATCGAATTCAAAAACCTCCTTACTTATTGGATGTAATGGAATATTATGCCTCTCAGGATCCTTAATACTATCTTGTAGGAATATATACTCTTGCTTGAGTTTAAACCGGTCACTGCATATCTGTATAATACTTGCCTTAATAGTCTCAGGTGCTAGCTGACTTTGATGATAGTAACAGATATCCCGAGCAGTATTAAAGAGATTCTCAACACCAACACCTGATACCGGAATTACAAGGAAATCACGAGTAATACGAGCAAGGATCGGGAAGTATAACTAGTATATTAACCATTAAGTAAGAATATCAGAGCAGGCTGATGGATGTTCAAGATCTGTATAATTTAACTATAGTTAGAATTATTATATCAAGGATCCAGTATTAGAGAAGGTGTGAATACTTACTTTCAGTAAGATAAGTTCGTAACTCTAAATATCTCCCTGATGGAGCTGTCTCTTCTGGAGATAGATAGCAGTATTTTAAATTATATAAAGCTTTCTCAAGCAGATCTGTAGGCTCCTCTAATACTGATGTCTGAACCAGTAACAGAAATTATGTTGTATAGTAGGTATAGACCTTAGTAAGTTTCTCTTTATATTATTAAGTATAGTTCCGCCCTCTATTATTACTCCAGGATGTACCTCTAAAGCCCTCGAGTTTGCTGCATGGATTTAGGATAGTTGTAATTGTATATATATCCCTATGAAACTTATAGGTATCCTGATAGTATTTCTTCAGCTTATCTTGTGCTGCTTCAAGGCCCTTATAAAGAATCTTCTTCCAATAAAACTGCTTATTTAATAGTCTTATAAGATAGTCTTTAATATGGTTGAAAAGTGAATCATATATATCATAGACACGATGAATTGTTGTCCCGGTATATTCAGAGAGACTGACGGTATAGATAACAAACTCACGGAGAAGCTCTTGAAGATATATGACTTAATGTTATTCTGCCGGTGTTATTACAAGACTCAAGAGATTGTACTTTGTATTTGCTGTAATATAGTGATTAATAGTAATCTGAAGCTGATAGGCACGCTTGAGCATCTTATATGTCGAGTTCTAACAGGTGCGGTAATCAAGAAATAGTACTAATGGGTATCTGATATAATCAACCGATTTTTGTTATTCGATCTTAAAGGCTTGTCGGCACTGCGGGCTTGCATTGATAAAGCAGCTAATCTTGCAGATCTAGGATAGATATTATATATTAGTAGTATTCTAACTATGGTTAGAAATAATGGAAGTATCATACCTTCTTAAGTGTACCAATAATCCTTTTCTGTTTTACTCAGCTCTTGCTTTTATCCCAGGAGAACTGAACATTATTATTCTTAGGTATAATTCTTAGTTTATCTAAGAATGCTTTCACAGAGAGTTGAATGACATGTATAAGATAAGGGATATAATAGGTAGATTAAAGAACAGTAGTAAAATTAGGATCAACTGTAGTACTGAGAAGTAAAGAGTGCTTATTATTCAGCTCATCCTTTAGGATTTGTGTTAGTTCAGTAAATATGGTAGTATTGTTAGATATATTATTAGTTATGATACCCAGTATGTAAGAGCTAAGCTGAAACTTATAGATTATTAAAGTAATAACCCTAGCTAGTTCTTTACCTGAGTAATCTCCTTGTAAAGGAGGAAACCCAAGTAAGATCTTCTGATAGTTCTAGTCTGAATTAATAAAATAGCCTGTAATTACTATAAAAGGCTTCTGGTGTGGGCTCATCCAGCAGTCAAGTATAATTAACATTCGGGAGTCAGGAGGGAAATAGTCGAGAATATGTTCCGATGTTATAAAAGATAGTTCTAAAAGACGTGATTGAATCTGATTACAGCTAGGAATATACAGGTTGATCGAAGGGCTGCATATTATATAAAGGATCCAGCGGAAGAATATATTATCTATAGTTGTAAACAGTAGTTAATAGGAGATAATAAATCAGGTAATCTTATTAATAAGATTCTGATATAAATATTAGCCAAGTATCTTACTATTCTTCTTTATTATGAGTAGAACATCTAACCATGGTTAGAATTCTATGACTTACCTTTCCCTGTTCAAGAAGGCTAGCAATTGCACGATGTGTTGATTAAGAAGTATTATTAGGTTTTGGTTTATGTCTTCCGTAATTTGAACTGTCTGGATGGGTGTTCATAGACTTGGTTCCTGTGCGCCTGTAGGAGGGATGATTTATAACAGTCTTGTAGTGATGGTAGTAAACCTTAGGCTTCCTACTTAGAATCTTAGTAATTTCAATAAATAGATCCTATTCTCATGATCTTTAATCCTCTGCTCCCTAGTGAATTTGCTCCTTGACATGATGTATAATATATTCTCTGATAGAGGTTTTTCGCTATTATAAAGTAAATTATTCTCTTGCCTGGGATAGTTCTCTCTGGTCTGGAAAAAGCTGTGGTATAGGATATTTATAATACCTCAGGCCTTGGATAGATTCTGTATTTATAGTTAAAGGAAGATGGTTTAGTTCTTTATAAAAGGATATTGCTGTTGGATTAGAATTTGAAAGCAGTATTGAACATGATGGTGTTAATTATATTGGAGGTAAACTGTAGTCATAAGAGAAATCAGAAAATAAATCTGATCCTAAATATTGCGATTAAGACATGATAAATATATAGTACTGTAAAAGTAAGTATACTACAAAGTATTAAGAATATAAAAGAGAGCTATAATATAGAAAGAAATAAAATCCTAATAATACTAAGATTATTATATTAATAAGAGAGTTTAGAAAAAGAAATTATACTAAGTTATTCTAGCTTATAGAGTCCTGTCTCTCTTTACTTATTTTAAGATATAATTAGACATGCATATGGGTTGGGTTGGGCCGGGTTGAGGCCTCAGGCGCCCCAACCCGCAGCGGGTTCGGGGATCTGATTGGTCAGCCCAAACCCTCATAGGTTTGGGCCGGGTTAGGGCGGGTTCTACCCAGAATTTCTAAGCTAGACTTAATTCGGATATGATCATCAGTATACTATCTCTTTTAGGAAGGGATTGATTATGGGTTCAGGACTGGGTTATACACCCTATAAACCCAAACCCTTCCTAAAAATAGAATTTTTAGAAAATATTAAAATTTTTATATAAAAATCTATATAGAACTAAAAAAATAGATAATTTAAATATTAAAAAATAAGGTCTAGAAAGGTGGTTAGTGGTCACTAGGGGTTCTATGTCAAAATATATATTTTGAAATGGGTTGCCAAGATATTTTTAAAAGCCTTAATAAGTCCACTATTATACAATATTTTAGGTTCTAATTAAAAGAAATAGAATATTTAAATATTGATTTAATAGAATATATATTAAATTTCTAGAAAATATCTAATTCTAGCCGGATGACGTCATTCTGGAGTTAGTGGGTTAAACCCAAACCCACACGGGTTTTCCCAAACGGGTAAAAACCCGCTGCGGGTTCTAGCTTAGTCATCCCACCCCGGACCCACCTGGATTCGGGCCGGGTCGGGTATAGGATTTCAGGGCGGGTTGTGCATGTCTAGATATAATTATTCTTCTTCTCTAACTAATCTTTATTCCTACTAATTTCCTTCTGCTTGGTTGATATTATACCTCTTGGGTTCTTAAATAGTTTTGGATATGTTATGGTAAGAAAATCAGGATATATATCTGCTCTTTTACTATATCTCTATAATTAAGATATAATAAAAGCCTCCAGATCTTTATTCTAATTATCTGGATATGCCTGCTATTTATATTTATTTAAAATTTCTGCCTTTTCTTTTAGAAGGATAACCGCGGTCTTGTATTGATCCTGAAGAAGAAATAAGGATCAGTGGTATTAGAACTAAAAGTTAGAATAATATACGTACCAGGGATTGGATACCTGTTGTTATAGAACTAGATAACCTAGGATTATGAGTTTTAAGTAATGCCTGTTTTAGTAGATGATAGTGTACTATTGCCCTAAATAGGTCTTCTTCTGAAATAATATATTAATGATTCAGAGGAGTATTCAGTCCTGGAAGTAGGTATAACTGTTGGTTATACTTGAAATTAGCATGGCAAATATTAAGCCCCTAACTTAAATAGCGGGATAAAGAGTCCCCCTAGGATCATCTAGATCAGTATATTTTCTAATTAAAGTTAGATTATATAGAAAATCTATATCATGAACTACTTTAGCTAAATCATTTAGTGGCTCTATTGAGCCTCTTAATTGTGAAGGGAATGATACTACCACCAGAACTAAGACCTGATACTAATGTGATAGCTTGAACTGCTGACAGTATTTATTTATTTCAACACCTCTAGATATAAAGGTTTCTGATGGAAGAGATACCAGAAGCTTGAAACCAGATCAGCCTAATCTAATAAGAAAAGATTTTATGGATACTGAGTTACTTACTAGATTTTTATAATAAGGGTTATACTATTATGGATCAGACTTTACTTGATCCTATAATTTAGTAATAAAAACCTCTGCCTGTTTATAGTAGGCTAACTATAGTAAGGTAGAATATTTATTATAGGTCTTCTATAATAAGTATATAAAGTAGTTTACCTAGGAAAATTCCTTCAGCTCCTTACTTATATGTTCCGGATAAACCTAGTCTGGTTATACCTAACGAGTAATATAGTTTAGGATACTTATAATCTTTAATAAAATATTCCTTTTACTTATATATTATGAATGCCTAAACAAAATGTTTAAGTACTAAATTAATAGTTAAGCTATAACAGTAATATACTATATAGAGATAATAGACAGCTTTATATTATAAAGCCTTTACTATATATCTTGGTACTCAATATCTGAAAGACTTAAAAGAAAGCCTAGATATTAGGAGAGTATAATACTTTCTCTAGTAATAGACATATCTAAAGAACCTAGTATAGGATAATCCTTTAAGGAAGTTATAAAGGCCCTAGGAAAGTTGGAGTTATTTTCTCTACAGTTATTATTATAAAACATTAGGAAAAACAGGACTTGTAATTGACTATTCCAGTCTTCTGGCTTGAGTTTTAGTATCTTAACCCAGTCATTAAATACAATATTATTAATATGATGTTAGAAAATAGTATAGCTGAAGTCGAGAAATTTCTTAATCTCGCGAATCTATATCTAACCATGGTTAGTTAACCAGTTAAATAAATGTTATAGTAAAGGGGAGGAACTTATATAGTCTAATTTAGAATTTATAATCTGTTTAAGAAGAGACTAGGTAAAGAATTTCTTGCCATAGTCTGTTTCACATAAATCTAATATAATATATTAGAAGGTATTATACCGGATTACCGCTAATATACATACCGTGCTTGCCTTCTGAATATCCAGAGCATTATAGAGCCACTTATTAAATACCCTGGGTTTTAGTAATTCCTTCTGCTAATTAGGGGAGAGTCTAGTAAAATAATACAGTAACTAATATGCTGTAGCACCCTCTATCTTAAGAGATAACTAGATTCCACCTTATACCATAGTTATACTATAAAGTAAGTAATCTAACTATAGTTAGATTACTCTATATATAGTACTGTTTAAGATATAGTTAATTAAGGAATAAGGTTATATATAGAGGAATAATAAGAAAAATAGAGAATCAGAATCAGAAATACTGATAAATAGTAATTATAGATTATTAATATCTAACCTAGTGTCATAGATTACATAAGTAGAACTAACCAATAAAGGCTGTGATTTACAATAGTCTTAAGATTACTAAACTGATAACAACTACAGTAAAAGGACTAAGGATATATATAAAAATATATATCTGTATTTAAGCTAGCTTCACTTTATATAGTATAAGAACCTACTACTTAATACTAGTCCATAGTACTTTAACTACTAATCCTAAGTATATCTACTCTCTACTATATATATAGATAAATAATTTTAACTTAAATCTTATATTATTTTAACTATTTCTTATATAGTATTGTATTCGTATCTTTCACTAAATCATAGAGTAGGCTGTTAGATAATAGAGTTATAGAGTCAGTATCTAATACTATTACCTTACTCAAGACATTCTAACCATGGTTAGAATATTCAATTAATTAGGTATCTCCTGATCTGCTTAGTCTATATCCGCTGTTTCAGCACCTGCTGTATTATTATCTCTAGGAGTCAGTTCTACTTCAAGATCTTCTATTTCATCCTCTGGTATCTGTAGCTTATAATAGGTATATAAATCCTTTAATTCTAACTATTTCTGGGTACCTTAAGTCGCTCGAGTCTCGTCAGTCATATTAATATATTCCAGGCATTTTTGCTTGATTCGGTTAGTCGCTTGTAGATATGTGTCGGTATTAATACAGTTTCTATCTAGTTGCCTGATGTCAACAGGTATCAGTATCTTGAGGATAGTGCGAATAGTCATGAGTATAGGATTAGCTAATATCCTGTTAGTAACCCTGTAATTTCTAACCATGGTTAGAAACTTATGATCATTTCTTTTATGTTTTCTAGTGCCGGATTTTTCAACCATTATGTTTATCTGCTGACGCCGGGCGTGTTTGAACTTATTAAGGTATTCTAACTATATTCTGTCTCTGTACCAGGGGTGGTACTCTGCAAAAACAAGTCTTGGCAAGGGGGGTGGTACTGGGTTTAACTGTGTACCACCCCTTAAAATCTTTAATTCTTAGTATTTCTAAATATAAATTATATTACTAGATAGCTAGAGTTTTGAATTTTAATATTATTTAAAAAGATTTTAGGATTTCCTATTTAGGAAGCTAGAATGCGCAGGTAAAAAATTAGGTAAAACTTTTGTTGGGGTAGGCCTTGGCATGCTAAGAACGGGTAGTCTAGACCTAATTAAGATACTTTAATACCTCAGGCATGAATCCTGAGTATCAGGCATGAATATTAAGCCTGTATATCCTGATTAAAGTATATATCTTTATTAGAACTAACCCTTGTTTATTTATACTAGTAATTTCTATAGAAAGTATAACAACCCTAAGCTGAATATAAAATATATAATATTATAAAAGAAATTAAAATAAATTTAAAGATCAAAACTAAATACTTTATAAAACTGCTTAGAAAATTGATAAAAAAGCCAGGCTGCCTGAGTAATCTCAGTATCTAGTTCCCATTTCTCTTTTAGGAAACTAGATGGCTCAAAATCAGCAGGTGTTTCTAGCTGCGCCTAGAGATTAAAACTAGAATTAGTAAGCAGACCAGGGGTTGCCTGCCTACCAACTAGCCATAATAAAATAATTAAATATTTATTTATGTAGTCTTCACCTTTTTTAACCTCTAAAGGCCCCCTGCAGACCTTAGTAGGTAAAAAACACCTAAAACAGCATGTATCAACCCTAGGTTCTGCTAGATCCTCTTTAAAATCTAGAATTCTTCCTTTCTAATCATAAAAATCATTACATGACTCTAGATCATGTTGAAAAATATATTTAGGTGCATTTTTAAATGAACCACCTATATTTATTATTAGTGTAAAAATAATAAAAATAGAAATTAAAAAAAAACTTACTAATCCATTTAGAAAAACATATTAAACATACTGAATTAGTAAAGAATTCAGTAGCCCTAGCTAGAAATTTAATTTCTGCAGTAGCTTCCTGGTAGGACTGCTTGACCGCCTGCCGAACTAGATCCTGTTAAGCTTTCTGCCTCAGGCATAAGTTATATAGCTTCCAGCTCAGGTCACATGACCTAGGGATCTCGCTAAAATTCAATGCAATTGGCCGCCGACGGCAGATTTGCTTATTTAGATATTTCCTGAATTCTAGGTGGTCAGCTGAATCACTAGGCCTAGTAGCTTGTTCAGATGATTTAATTAAGCAGAATGACCACCCTGACCGCCTAGGATCCCGCCTAGTTCTGCCAGATTCCTGTATAAAATCAGTTAAACCATAGGCACTTTCTAGATGAATCACTGCATCTACTTCTTTAAAATTAAACCCAGCACCAATTGCAGAGGTGGCTAGAAGAACCCGAGCTTCACCGCTTTGAAAGCGGTCTAGTTCTGCCACCCGTTCTGGTTCTACTAGGTCTGCATGGAATTGAGCTACTGCAGGCCCTAGGTAGGATTGGCCACCTAGGGTTCTAGATAGGGTAGAGATCATATTTTTTGATATACAAAAGATAATAACCCTAGCCCTAGCTCTAGTGAACTGACCCTGATTGTCCTGCTCAAATCTAGTAATGAATTGTAATAGGAATCCTGCATATTCATAGATTCCTAGGCCTGGTGGAAGTTTAGTCACATGGTAGCTCATATTCTGCATAGCCACACCACCCTGGATAGCTGGAATCCTACTAAAATAATCTAATTTCATAATTTTCAATAAATCATTATAAGCATGGGTTGCCAGGGTAGCTGAGCTGAAAATAACTGGAATCGGTAATTCTAGTAATTTATTTGCTCGATTTATGCTAGTTCGGTAATGACGGGTCAACGGGATCATGTGACATTCATCATAAATAATCCGCTTAATCTGATTCTCTGCCTGAAGCCTAGCTACTAGATCCAGGAACTTAGGGCTTGAAACATGCTCAATTTGAACCAGCAGAACCCTAGTATTAGGGTTATCACATGATTCATCCCATAGAACTGGTTGAAGGCCTAAGGCAGTTGCTTTATTAAATAGATCTATTTTTAAAGCAATCAGGGGTGAAATAATAATAGTCATCTGACTAGTAGCTAGGCTAGCCCTGATTAGGAATAGCATGGTCTTGCCACCAGCAGTTGGTAATATTATAAAACAGTAAGGTCGTTTTAGTAATATTAAATAGAATGCCTCCCGCTGGTGGCTGCTGCGAAACCTGGCTGAGTCATCCTGCATGAAATCCTGAAGCACGTGATCTAGAATACTAGAATCCAGTCTAGAAATAGAACTAGGAATCAGGCGGTCAACCCGGAGCTGCTGGGCCTGATCTAATATAGTACTAGAATCATTAAATTCAGTACCTGAATTAAATTCTGAGCCCCTGAGCCCTAGAAATTCATGGAATTCACCAATAGAGATATTTCTAGCTGGAGGTTTTACCCCTGACCGCCTTGGGTGCTGGATCTGGACTAGTGGCCTAGCTAGAGGCATCTGAAGCTGAGCAGGCACTTTAGGGTTCAAAGATTCTACCAGGGTTTCTGAGCTGGATCTAGGGTAGAACAGGGTTCCTAGGGGTAGCTGCTCTGGCGCTAGACCTAAATAGGAATGCCACTGCTGACTAAACTCTATTAGAGCTGCCTGCTCATCTGGAACTACCCCCTTGAAGCTAGCTAGCTCTCGCCCATAGTTCTGCTGACCCCTAGCCCTAGAATGGTGTATTTGCCTGGTACCTAGAGCTTCTAGATCATAGTCATCCTCTTCATTACCAAAATAGGCAAGTGGATCCACTTTTAGGCCATGCCGAATAAATGCCTGAGTAATATGGCGCCAGGGGGATACTGAGATCTTCTGACCTAGAACTCGATTACTAAGATTTTTTAAAGTAGTAGATAGAGTTCTAGATGAGATAATCTGACCAGATTCTATATTAAAAAATAATAGAAAGTCATTTGCTGGTAAATCCCCTTTTAGCTGACCAACCAGGAATTCTTCAAATGGGCGAATCGTTGCTAGGTAAACTAGAATTAAATAAGAAATTGATTCTGGTAATAATCTAATAGAATTACTAGATTGACCAGAACGGGCATAGTTCTTAGAATAAGCTAGCCGGATCAGGAACTGCTGATGACCTGGATCAAGATATATATTTCTACCAGTTAGACATGCATACGGGTTGGGTTGGGGCGGGTCAAGGCCTCGCGGACCCCAACCCGCAGCGGGTTTGGGTATTAATAATATTAAACCAACCCATAATAGGTTTGGGGCGGGTTCTGCGGGTTTAACCTATTAAACCCGGAGATTAACAGGACTAACCTAACTATATTCTGTCTCTTAGGGTTAGGGTTAGGGTTAGGGTTAGGGTTAGGGTTAGGGTTAGGGTTAGGGTT